>NC_054484.1:95980785-96280785 GCF_017639515.1 Carcharodon carcharias | reverse complement strand
GGACAAAAGAGCGCGAGAAGAGCAGAGGCACTGGATAAAAGAGCATGAGGAGAATGGAGACACAGGATAAAAGAGCACAAGGAGAACAGCAGAGACACAGGATAAAAGAGCAGGAGGAGAACAGCGGAGACACAGGATAAAAGAGCACGGGGAGAGCAGAGACACAGGATAAAAGAGCGCAAGCAGAATGGAGGCACAGGATAAAAGAGCACGAGGAGAGCGGAGACACAGGATGACAGAGTGCAAGGAGAATGGAGACACAGGATAAAAGAGCGCGAGGAGAGTGGAGACACAGGATAAAAGAGCGTGAGGAGAACGGAGATACAGGATAAAAGAGCGCGAGGAGAATGGGGACACAGGATGAAGGAGTGTGAAGAGAGCGGCGGAGACACACAATAAAAGAGCATGAGGAGAACGGAGACACAGGATAAAAGAGAATGAGGAGAGCATTGGAGACACAGGATAACAAGCAGGATGAGAGCAGCGGAGACACAGGATAAAAGAGCACGAGGAGAGCAGAGACAAAGGATAAAAGAGCGGGAGGAGAGCGGAGACACAGGATAAAAGACTGCGAGGAGAGCGGAGACACAGGATAAAACAGCGTAAGGAGAGCGGAGACACAGGATAAAAGAGCGCGAGTAGTGCGGAGACATAGGTTAAAAGAGCATGAGGAGAATTGGGACACAGGATAAAGGAGCACAAGGAGAGCGGTGACACGGGATAAAAGAGCGTGATGAGAGCGGAGACACAGGATAAAAGAGCGCGAGGACAGCGGAGACACAGGATAAAAGAGCACGAGGAGAGTGGAGACACAAGATAAAAGAGCGCAAGCAGAATGGAGACACAGGATAAAAGAGCACGAGGAGAAGGAGACACAGGATAAAAGAGCACGAGGAGAATGGAGACACAGGATGAAAGAACGCGAAGAGAGCGCAGACACTGGATAAAAGAGCGTGAGGAGTGCAGAAAAACACAGGATAAAAGAGCACAAGGAGAGTGGAAACACAGGATAAAAGAGCACGAGGAGGGTGGAGACACAGGATAAAAGAGCGTGAGAAGAGCGGAGACACAGGATGAAAGAGCATGAGGAGAATGGAGACACAGGATAAAAGAGCACGAGGAGAATGGAGACACAGGATGAAAGAGCACGAAGAGAGTGGAGACACAGGATAAAAGAGCGTGAGGAGAGCAGAAACACAGGATAAAAGAGCACAAGGAGAGTGGAAACACAGGATAAAAGAGCACGAGGAGGGTGGAGACACAGGATAAAAGAGCGTGAGGAGAGCGGAGACACAGGATGAAAGAGCATGAGGAGAATGGAGACACAGGATAAATGAGCACGAGGAGAATGGAGACACAGGATGAAAGAGCACGAAGAGAGTGGAGACACAGGATAAAAGAGCATGAGGAGAGCAGAAACACAGGATAAAAGAGCACAAGGAGAGTGGAAACACAGGATAAAAGAGCACGAGGAGAGCGGAGACACAGGATAAAAGAACACGAGGAGAGCTGAGACACAGGATGACAGAGTGCAAGGAGAATGGAGACACAGGATAAAAGAGCGTGAGGAGAATGGAGACACAGGATAAAAGAGCATGAGGAGAGTGGAGACACAGGATAAAAAAGCGTGAGGAGAGCAGAGACACAGGATAAAAGAGCACGAGGAGAGCGGAGACAAAGGATAAAAGAGCGGGAGGAGAGCGGAGACACAGGATAAAAGACTGCGAGGAGAGCGGAGACACAGGATAAAACAGCGTAAGGAGAGCGGAGACACAGGACAAAAGAGCACGAGGAAAGCAGCTGAGACACAGGACAAAAGAGCGCGAGAAGAGCAGAGGCACTGGATAAAAGAGCATGAGGAGAATGGAGACACAGGATAAAAGAGCACAAGGAGAACAGCAGAGACACAGGATAAAAGAGCAGGAGGAGAACAGCGGAGACACAGGATAAAAGAGCACGGGGAGAGCAGAGACACAGGATAAAAGAGCGCAAGCAGAGTGGAGGCACAGGATAAAAGAGCACGAGGAGAGCGGAGACACAGGATGACAGAGTGCAAGGAGAATGGAGACACAGGATAAAAGAGCGCGAGGAGAGTGGAGACACAGGATAAAAGAGCGTGAGGAGAACGGAGATACAGGATAAAAGAGCGCGAGGAGAATGGGGACACAGGATGAAGGAGTGTGAAGAGAGCGGCGGAGACACACAATAAAAGAGCATGAGGAGAACGGAGACACAGGATAAAAGAGAACGAGGAGAGCATTGGAGACACAGGATAACAAGCAGGATGAGAGCAGCGGAGACACAGGATAAAAGAGCACGAGGAGAGTGGAGACACAGGATAAAAGAGCACGTGGAGAACAGCGGAGACACAGGATAAAAGAGCATGAGGACAGTGGAGACACAGGATAGAAGAGCATGAGGAGAGCGGAGACACAGGATAAAAGAGCACGAGGAGAGCGGTGGAGACACAGGATAACAGAGCGTGAGGAGAGTGGTGACAGAGGAGAAAAGAGAGCGAGGAGAGCGGAGACACAGGATAAAGGAGCATGAGGAGAGCGGAGACACAGGATAAAAGAGCACGAGGAGAGCGGCGGAGACACAGGATAAAAGAGCACGAGGAGAGCAGTGGAGACACAGGACAAAAGAGAGCGAGGAGAATGGAGACACAGGATAAAAGAGCACGAGGAGAATGGTGACACAAAATAAAAGAGCCCGAAGTGTGCGGAGACACAGGATAAAAGAGCACGAGGAGAGTGGAGACACAGGATAAAAGAGCACGTGGAGAACAGCGGAGACACAGGATAAAAGAGCACGAGGACAGCGGAGACACAGGATAAAAGAGCATGAGGAGAGCGGAAACACAGGATAAAAGAGCACGAGGAGAGCGGTGGAGACACAGGATAACAGAGCGTGAGGAGAGTGGTGACAGAGGATAAAAGAGAGCGAGGAGAGCGGAGACACAGGATAAAGGAGCATGAGGAGAGCGGAGACACAGGATAAAAGAGCTCGAGGAGAGCGGCGGAGACACAGGATAAAAGAGCACGAGGAGAGCAGTGGAGACAGAGGACAAAAGAGAGCGAGGAGAACGGAGACACAGGATAAAAGAGAACGAGGAGAGCAGCGGAGACACAGGATAAAAGAGCACGAGGAGAGTGGAGACAGGATAAAAGAGCACGAGCAGAACATCGGAGACACAGGATAAAAGAACACGAGGAGAACAGAGTAGACACAGGATAAAAGAGCACGAGGAGAGCGGCGGAGACACAGGATAAAAGAGCACGAGGAGAGCAGTGGAGACACAGGACAAAAGAGAGCGAGGAGAACGGAGACACAGGATAAAAGAGCACGAGGAGAGTGGAGACACAGGATAAAAGAGCACGAGGAGAACAGCGGAGACACAGGATAAAAGAGCACGAGGAGAACAGAGGAGACACAGGATAAAAGAGCACGGGGAGAGCAGAGACACAGGATAAAAGAGCGCGAGCAGAGCGGAGGCCCAGGATAAAAGAGCGCGAGGAGATTGGAGACACAGGATAAAAGAGCACAAGTAGAGCGGCAGAGATACAGGAAAGAGAAGTGCATGGAGAGTGGAGTCACAGGATAAAAGAGCACGAGGAGAATGGAGACACAGGATAAAAGAGCACGAGGAGAATGGTGACACAGGATAAAAGAGCGCGAAGAGAGTGGAGACACAGGATAAAAGAGCACGAGGAGAGTGGAGACACAGGATAAAAGAGCACGTGGAGAACAGCGGAGACACAGGATAAAAGAGCACGAGGACAGCGGAGACACAGGATAAAAGAGCATGAGGAGAGCGGAGACACAGGATAAAAGAGCACGAGGAGAGCGGTGGAGACACAGGATAACAGAGCGCGAGGAGAGTGGTGACAGAGGATAAAAGAGAGGGAGGAGAGCGGAGACACAGGATAAAGGAGCATGAGGAGAGCGGAGACACAGCATAAAAGAGCATGAGGAGAGCGGCGGAGACACAGGATAAAAGAGCACGTGGAGAGCAGTGGAGACACAGGACAAAAGAGAGCGAGGAGAACGGTGACACAGGATAAAAGAGAACGAGGAGAGCAGCGGAGACACAGGATAAAAGAGCACGAGGAGAGTGGAGACACAGGATAAAAGAGCACGTGGAGAACAGCGGAGACACAGGATAAAAGAGCACGAGGACAGCGGAGACACAGGATAAAAGAGCATGAGGAGAGCGGAGACACAGGATAAAAGAGCACGAGGAGAGCGGTGGAGACACAGGATAACAGAGCGCGAGGAGAGTGGTGACAGAGGATAAAAGAGAGCGAGGAGAGCGGAGACACAGGATAAAGGAGCATGAGGAGAGCGGAGACACAGGATAAAAGAGCTCGAGGAGAGCGGCGGAGACACAGGATAAAAGAGCACGAGGAGAGCAGTGGAGACACAGGACAAAAGAGAGCGAGGAGAACGGAGACACAGGATAAAAGAGAACGAGGAGAGCAGCGGAGACACAGGATAAAAGAGCACGAGGAGAGTGGAGACAGGATAAAAGAGCACGAGCAGAACAGCGGAGACACAGGATAAAAGAGCACGAGGAGAACAGCGGAGACACAGGATAAAAGAGCACGGGGAGAGCAGAGACACAGGATAAAAGAGCGCGAGCAGAGCGGAGGCACAGGATAAAAGAGCGCGAGGAGATTGGAGACACAGGATAAAAGAGCACAAGTAGAGCGGCAGAGATACAGGAAAGAGAAGTGCATGGAGAGTGGAGTCACAGGATAAAAGAGCACGAGGAGAATGGAGACACAGGATAAAAGAGCACGAGGAGAATGGTGACACAGGATAAAAGAGCGCGAAGAGAGTGGAAACACAGGATAAAAGAGCACGAGGAGGGTGGAGACACAGGATAAAAGAGCATGAAGAGAGCGGAGACAGAGTATAAAAGAGCACGAGGAGAGCAGCAGAGTCACAGGATAAAGGAGCGCAAGGAGAACAGCAGAGACACAGGTTGTAAGAGTGTGAGGAGAAAGGAGACACAGGATAAAAGAGCACGGGGAGAGCAGAGACACAGGATAAAAGAGCGTGAGGAGAACGGAGATACAGGATAAAAAAGCGCGAGGAGAATGGAGACACAGGATGAAGGGGCGTGAAGAGAGCGGCGGAGACACACAATAAAAGAGCGTGAGGAGAGCAGAGACACAAGATAAAAGAGCGCGAGGAGAGTGGAGACAGAGGATAAAAGAGCACGAGGAGAAAGGAGACAAAGGATAAAAGAGCACAAGGAGAGCGGAGACAGAGGTTAAAAGATCGAGGGGAGAATGGAGACACAGGATAAAATAGCGCGAAGAGAGCGGAGACATAGGTTAAAAGAGCGTGAGGACAGCGGAGACACAGGATAAAAGATCATGAGGAGAGCAGAGACACAGGACGACAGAGTGCAAGGAGAATGGAGACAAGGGATAACAAGCAGGAGGAGAGCAGCGGAGACACAGGATAAATGATCACGAGGCGAGCGGAGACACAGGATGACAGAGTGCAAGGAGAATGGAGACAAGGGATAACAAGCAGGAGGAGAGCAGCGGAGACACAGGATAAAAGAGCACGAGGAGAGTGGAGACAAAGGATAAAAGAGCACATGGAGAACAGCGGAGACACAGGATAAAAGAGCATGAGGAGAGCGGAGACACAGGATAAAAGAGCATGAGGAGAGCGGAGACACAGGATAAAAGAGCACAAGGAGAGCGGTGGAGACACAGGATAACAGAGCGCGAGGAGAGTGGTGACAGAGGATAAAAGAGAGCGAGGAGAGCGTAGACAAAGGATAAAAGAGCATGAGGAGAGTGGAGACACAGGATAAAAGAGCATGAGGAGAACGGAGATACAGGGTAAAAGAGTGCGGGGAGAATGGAGACACAGGATGAAGGGGTGTGAAGAGAGCAGCGGAGACACACAATAAAAGAGCGTGAGGAGAGCAGAGACACAAGATAAAAGAGCGCGAGGAGAGTGGAGACACAGGATAAAAGAGCACGAGGAGAAAGGAGACACAGGATAAAAGAGCACAAGGAGAGCGGAGACAGAGGTTAAAAGAGCGAGAGGAGAATGGAGACATAGGTTAAAAGAGCGCGAAGAGAGCGGAGACATAGGTTAAAAGAGCGTGAGGAGAGCGGAGACATAGGTTAAAAGAGCGTGAGGAGAGCGGAGACACAGCATAAAAGAGCACGAGGAGAGCGGAGACACAGGATGACAGAGTGCAAGGAGAATGGAGACACAGGATAAAAGAGGGTGAGGAGAATGGAGACACAGGAAAAAAGAGCGTGAGGAGAGTGGAGACACAGGATAAAAGAGCGTGAGGAGAACGGAGATACAGGATAAAAGAGTGCGAGGAGAATGGAGACACAGGATGAAGGGGCGTGAAGAGAGCGGCGGAGACACACAATAAAAGAACGTGAGAAGAGCAGAGACACAAGATAAAAGAGCGCGAGGAGAGTGGAGACAGAGGATAAAAGAGCACGAGGAGAAAGGAGACACAGGATAAAAGAGCACAAGGAGAGCGGAGACATAGGTTAAAAGAGCGAGAGGAGAATGGAGACACAGGAAAAAATAGTGCGAAGAGAGCGGAGACACAGGATAAAGTAGCACAAGGATAGCGGAGACATAGGATAAAAGAGCACGCGGAGAGCAGAGATACAGGATAAAGGAGAACAAGGAGAGCGGAGACACAGGATAAAAGAGCGCAAGGAGAATGGAGACACAGGATAAAAGAATGCGAGGAGAATGGAGACACAGCATAAAGTAGCACAAGGAGAGCGGAGACATAGGATAAAAGAGCGTGAGGAGAGCAGAAACACAGGATAAAAGAGCACAAGGAGAGAGTAAACACAGGATAAAAAAGCACGAGGAGGGTGGAGACACAGGATAAAAGAGCGTGAGGAGAGTGGAGACACAGGATAAAAGAGCGCGAGGAGAGCAGTAGTGACACAGGATAAAGGAGCACAAGGAGAACAGCAGAGACACAGGATGTAAGAGTGTGAGAAGAAAGGAGACACAGGATAAAAGAGCATGAGGAGAGCGGAGACACAGGATAAAGGAGTACGAGGAGAATGGAGACACATGATAAAAGAGCGCGAAGAGAGCGGAGACACATGAAAAAAAAACACGAGGAGAAAGGAGACACAGGATAAAAGAGCACAAGGAGAGCGGAGAAATAGGTTAAAAGAGCGCAAGGAGAGCAGAGAACAGGATAAAACAGCGTGAGGAGAACGGAGATACAGCATAAAAGAGCGCGAGGAGAATGGAGACACAGGATGAAGGGGCGTGAAGAGAGCGGCGGAGACACACAATAAAAGAGCGTGAGGAGAGGAGAGACACAAGATAAAAGAGCGTGAGGAGAGTGGAGACAGAGGAAAAAAGAGCACGAGGAGAAAGGAGACACAGGATAAAAGAGCACAGGGAGAGTGCAGACATAGGTGAAAAGAGCGAGAGGAGAATGGAGACACAGAATAAAATAGCGCAAAGAGAGCGGAGACATAGGTTAAAAGAGCGTGAGGAGAGTGGAGACATAGGTTAAAAGAGCGTGAGGAGAGCGGAGACACAGGATAAAAGAACACGAGGAGAGCTGAGACACAGGATGACAGAGTACAAGGGGAATGGAGACACAGGATAAAAGAGCATGAGGAGAGTGGAGACACAGGATAAAAAAGCGTGAGGAGAGCAGAGACACAGGATAAAAGAGCACGAGGAGAGCGGAGACACAGGATAAAACAGCGTAAGGAGAGTGGAGACACAGGATAAAAGAGTGCGAGTAGTGCGGAGACATAGGTTAAAAGAGCGTGAGGAGAATTGGGACACAGGATAAAGGAGCACGAGGAGAGCGGTGACACGGGATAAAAGAGCGTGATGAGAGCGGAGACACAGGATAAAAGAGCGCGAGGACAGCGGAGACAGGATAAAAGAGCATGAGGAGAACAGCGGAGACACAGGATAAAAGAGCACGAGGAGAACAGCAGAGACACAGGATAAAAGAGCACGGGGAGAGCGGAGACACAGGATGACAGAGTGCAAGGAGAATGGAGACACAGGATAAAAGAGCATGAGGAGAGTGGAGACACAGGATAAAAAAGCGTGAGGAGAGCAGAGACACAGGATAAAAGAGCACGAGGAGAGCAGAGACAAAGGATAAAAGAGCGGGAGGAGAGCGGAGACACAGGATAAAAGACTGCGAGGAGAGCGGAGACACAGGATAAAACAGCGTAAGGAGAGCGGAGACACAGGATAAAAGAGCGCGAGTAGTGCGGAGACATCGGTTAAAAGAGCATGAGGAGAATTGGGACACAGGATAAAGGAGCACAAGGAGAGCGGTGACACGGGATAAAAGAGCGTGATGAGAGCGGAGACACAGGATAAAAGAGCGCGAGGACAGCGGAGACACAGGATAAAAGAGCACGAGGAGAGTGGAGACACAAGATAAAAGAGCGCGAGCAGAATGGAGACACAGGATAAAAGAGCACGAGGAGAAGGAGACACAGGATAAAAGAGCACGAGGAGAATGGAGACACAGGATGAAAGAACGCGAAGAGAGCGCAGACACTGGATAAAAGAGCGTGAGGAGTGCAGAAAAACACAGGATAAAAGAGCACAAGGAGAGTGGAAACACAGGATAAAAGAGCACGAGGAGGGTGGAGACACAGGATAAAAGAGCGTGAGGAGAGCGGAGACACAGGATGAAAGAGCATGAGGAGAATGGAGACACAGGATAAAAGAGCACGAGGAGAATGGAGACACAGGATGAAAGAGCACGAAGAGAGTGGAGACACAGGATAAAAGAGCGTGAGGAGAGCAGAAACACAGGATAAAAGAGCACAAGGAGAGTGGAAACACAGGATAAAAGAGCACGAGGAGGGTGGAGACACAGGATAAAAGAGCGTGAGGAGAGCGGAGACACAGGATGAAAGAGCATGAGGAGAATGGAGACACAGGATAAATGAGCACGAGGAGAATGGAGACACAGGATGAAAGAGCACGAAGAGAGTGGAGACACAGGATAAAAGAGCATGAGGAGAGCAGAAACACAGGATAAAAGAGCACAAGGAGAGTGGAAACACAGGATAAAAGAGCACGAGGAGGGTGGAGACACAGGATAAAAGAGCACGAGGAGAAAGGAGACACAGGATAAAAGAGCACAGGGAGAGTGCAGACATAGGTGAAAAGAGCGAGAGGAGAATGGAGACACAGGATAAAATAGCGCAAAGAGAGCGGAGACATAGGTTAAAAGAGCGTGAGGAGAGTGGAGACATAGGTTAAAATAGCGCGAGGAGAGCGGAGACACAGGATAAAAGAACACGAGGAGAGCTGAGACACAGGATGACAGAGTGCAAGGAGAATGGAGACACAGGATAAAAGAGCGTGAGGAGAATGGAGACACAGGATAAAAGAGCATGAGGAGAGTGGAGACACAGGATAAAAAAGCGTGAGGAGAGCAGAGACACAGGATAAAAGAGCACGAGGAGAGCGGAGACAAAGGATAAAAGAGCGGGAGGAGAGCGGAGACACAGGATAAAAGACTGCGAGGAGAGCGGAGACACAGGATAAAACAGCGTAAGGAGAGCGGAGACACAGGACAAAAGAGCACGAGGAAAGCAGCTGAGACACAGGACAAAAGAGCGCGAGAAGAGCAGAGGCACTGGATAAAAGAGCATGAGGAGAATGGAGGCACAGGATAAAAGAGAACGAGGAGAGCAGCAGAGACACAGGATAACAAGCAGGAGGAGAGCAGCGGAGACACAGGATAAAAGAGCACGAGGAGAGTGGAGACACAGGATAAAAGAGCACAAGGAGAACAGCAGAGACACAGGATAAAAGAGCACGAGGAGAACAGCGGAGACACAGGATAAAAGAGCACGGGGAGAGCAGAGACACAGGATAAAAGAGCGCAAGCAGAGTGGAGGCACAGGATAAAAGAGCACGAGGAGAGCGGAGACACAGGATGACAGAGTGCAAGGAGAATGGAGACACAGGATAAAAGAGCGCGAGGAGAGTGGAGACACAGGATAAAAGAGCGTGAGGAGAACGGAGATACAGGATAAAAGAGCGCGAGGAGAATGGGGACACAGGATGAAGGAGTGTGAAGAGAGCGGCGGAGACACACAATAAAAGAGCATGAGGAGAACGGAGACACAGGATAAAAGAGAACGAGGAGAGCATTGGAGACATAGGATAACAAGCAGGATGAGAGCAGCGGAGACACAGGATAAAAGAGCACGAGGAGAGTGGAGACACAGGATAAAAGAGCACGTGGAGAACAGCGGAGACACAGGATAAAAGAGCATGAGGACAGTGGAGACACAGGATAGAAGAGCATGAGGAGAGCGGAGACACAGGATAAAAGAGCACGAGGAGAGCGGTGGAGACACAGGATAACAGAGCGTGAGGAGAGTGGTGACAGAGGAGAAAAGAGAGCGAGGAGAGCGGAGACACAGGATAAAGGAGCATGAGGAGAGCGGAGACACAGGATAAAAGAGCACGAGGAGAGCGGCGGAGACACAGGATAAAAGAGCACGAGGAGAGCAGTGGAGACACAGGACAAAAGAGAGCGAGGAGAATGGAGACACAGGATAAAAGAGCACGAGGAGAATGGTGACACAAAATAAAAGAGCCCGAAGTGTGCGGAGACACAGGATAAAAGAGCACGAGGAGAGTGGAGACACAGGATAAAAGAGCACGTGGAGAACAGCGGAGACACAGGATAAAAGAGCACGAGGACAGCGGAGACACAGGATAAAAGAGCATGAGGAGAGCGGAAACACAGGATAAAAGAGCACGAGGAGAGCGGCGGAGACACAGGATAAAAGAGCACGAGGAGAGCAGTGGAGACAGAGGATAAAAGAGAGCGAGGAGAACGGAGACACAGGATAAAAGAGAACGAGGAGAGCAGCGGAGACACAGGATAAAAGAGCACGAGGAGAGTGGAGACAGGATAAAAGAGCACGAGCAGAACAGCGGAGACACAGGATAAAAGAGCACGAGGAGAACAGCGTAGACACAGGATAAAAGAGCACGAGGAGAGCGGCGGAGACACAGGATAAAAGAGCACGAGGAGAGCAGTGGAGACACAGGACAAAAGAGAGCGAGGAGAACGGAGACACAGGATAAAAGAGCACGAGGAGAGTGGAGACACAGGATAAAAGAGCACGAGGAGAACAGCGGAGACACAGGATAAAAGAGCACGAGGAGAACAGAGGAGACACAGGATAAAAGAGCACGGGGAGAGCAGAGACACAGGATAAAAGAGCGCGAGCAGAGCGGATGCCCAGGATAAAAGAGCGCGAGGAGATTGGAGACACAGGATAAAAGAGCACAAGTAGAGCGGCAGAGATACAGGAAAGAGAAGTGCATGGAGAGTGGAGTCACAGGATAAAAGAGCACGAGGAGAATGGAGACACAGGATAAAAGAGCACGAGGAGAATGGTGACACAGGATAAAAGAGCACGAAGAGAGTGGAGACACAGGATAAAAGAGCACGAGGAGAGTGGAGACACAGGATAAAAGAGCACGTGGAGAACAACGGAGACACAGGATAAAAGAGCACGAGGACAGCGTAGACACAGGATAAAAGAGCATGAGGAGAGCGGAGACACAGGATAAAAGAGCACGAGGAGAGCGGTGGAGACACAGGATAACAGAGCGCGAGGAGAGTGGTGACAGAGGATAAAAGAGAGCGAGGAGAGCGGAGACACAGGATAAAGGAGCATGAGGAGAGCGGAGACACAGCATAAAAGAGCATGAGGAGAGCGGCGGAGACACAGGATAAAAGAGCACGTGGAGAGCAGTGGAGACACAGGACAAAAGAGAGCGAGGAGAACGGTGACACAGGATAAAAGAGAACGAGGAGAGCAGCGGAGACACAGGATAAAAGAGCACGAGGAGAGTGGAGACAAAGGATAAAAGAGCACGTGGAGAACAGCGGAGACACAGGATAAAAGAGCACGAGGACAGCGGAGACACAGGATAAAAGAGCATGAGGAGAGCGGAGACACAGGATAAAAGAGCACGAGGAGAGCGGTGGAGACACAGGATAACAGAGCGCGAGGAGAGTGGTGACAGAGGATAAAAGAGAGCGAGGAGAGCGGAGACACAGGATAAAGGAGCATGAGGAGAGCGGAGACACAGGATAAAAGAGCTCGAGGAGAGCGGCGGAGACACAGGATAAAAGAGCACGAGGAGAGCAGTGGAGACACAGGACAAAAGAGAGCGAGGAGAACGGAGACACAGGATAAAAGAGAACGAGGAGAGCAGCGGAGACACAGGATAAAAGAGCACGAGGAGAGTGGAGACAGGATAAAAGAGCACGAGCAGAACAGCGGAGACACAGGATAAAAGAGCACGAGGAGAACAGCGGAGACACAGGATAAAAGAGCACGGGGAGAGCAGAGACACAGGATAAAAGAGCGCGAGCAGAGCGGAGGCACAGGATAAAAGAGCGCGAGGAGATTGGAGACACAGGATAAAAGAGCACAAGTAGAGCGGCAGAGATACAGGAAAGAGAAGTGCATGGAGAGTGGAGTCACAGGATAAAAGAGCACGAGGAGAATGGAGACACAGGATAAAAGAGCACGAGGAGAATGGTGACACAGGATAAAAGAGCGCGAAGAGAGCGGAAACACAGGATAAAAGAGCACGAGGAGGGTGGAGACCTGGATAAAAGAGCATGAAGAGAGCGGAGACAGAGTATAAAAGAGCACGAGGAGAGCAGCAGAGTCACAGGATAAAGGAGCGCAAGGAGAACAGCAGAGACACAGGTTGTAAGAGTGTGAGGAGAAAGGAGACACAGGATAAAAGAGCACGGGGAGAGCAGAGACACAGGATAAAAGAGCGTGAGGAGAACGGAGATACAGGATAAAAAAGCGCGAGGAGAATGGAGACACAGGATGAAGGGGTGTGAAGAGAGCAGCGGAGACACAGGATAAAAGAGCACGAGGAGAGTGGAGACAAAGGATAAAAGAGCACATGGAGAACAGCGGAGACACAGGATAAAAGAGCATGAGGAGAGCGGAGACACAGGATAAAAGAGCATGAGGAGAGCGGAGACACAGGATAAAAGAGCACAAGGAGAGCGGTGGAGACACAGGATAACAGAGCGCGAGGAGAGTGGTGACAGAGGATAAAAGAGAGCGAGGAGAGCGTAGACAAAGGATAAAAGAGCATGAGGAGAGTGGAGACACAGGATAAAAGAGCATGAGAGAGAACGGAGATACAGGGTAAAAGAGTGCGGGGAGAATGGAGACACAGGATGAAGGGGTGTGAAGAGAGCAGCGGAGACACACAATAAAAGAGCGTGAGGAGAGCAGAGACACAAGATAAAAGAGCGCGAGGAGAGTGGAGACACAGGATAAAAGAGCACGAGGAGAAAGGAGACACAGGATAAAAGAGCACAAGGAGAGCGGAGACAGAGGTTAAAAGAGCGAGAGGAGAATGGAGACATAGGTTAAAAGAGCGCGAAGAGAGCGGTTGACATAGGTTAAAAGAGCGTGAGGAGAGCGGAGACATAGGTTAAAAGAGCGTGAGGAGAGCGGAGACACAGGATAAAAGAGCACGAGGAGAGCGGAGACACAGGATGACAGAGTGCAAGGAGAATGGAGACACAGGACAAAAGAGGGTGAGGAGAATGGAGACACAGGAAAAAAGAGCGTGAGGAGAGTGGAGACACAGGATAAAAGAGCGTGAGGAGAACGGAGATACAGGATAAAAGAGTGCGAGGAGAATGGAGACACAGGATGAAGGGGCGTGAAGAGAGCGGCGGAGACACACAATAAAAGAACGTGAGAAGAGCAGAGACACAAGATAAAAGAGCGCGAGGAGAGTGGAGACAGAGGATAAAAGAGCACGAGGAGAAAGGAGACACAGGATAAAAGAACACAAGGAGAGCGGAGACATAGGTTAAAAGAGCGAGAGGAGAATGGAGACACAGGAAAAAATAGTGCGAAGAGAGCGGAGACACAGGATAAAGTAGCACAAGGATAGCGGAGACATAGGATAAAAGAGCACGCGGAGAGCAGAGATACAGGATAAAGGAGAACAAGGAGAGCGGAGACACAGGATAAAAGAGCGCAAGGAGAATGGAGACACAGGATAAAAGAATGCGAGGAGAATGGAGACACAGCATAAAGTAGCACAAGGAGAGCGGAGACATAGGATAAAAGAGCGTGAGGAGAGCAGAAACACAGGATAAAAGAGCACAAGGAGAGAGTAAACACAGGATAAAAGAGCACGAGGAGGGTGGAGACACAGGATAAAAGAGCGTGAGGAGAGTGGAGACACAGGATAAAAGAGCGCGAGGAGAGCAGTAGAGACACAGGATAAAGGAGCACAAGGAGAACAGCAGAGACACAGGATGTAAGAGTGTGAGAAGAAAGGAGACACAGGATAAAAGAGCATGAGGAGAGCGGAGACACAGGATAAAGGAGTACGAGGAGAATGGAGACACATGATAAAAGAGCGCGAAGAGAGCGGAGACACATGAAAAAAAAACACGAGGAGAAAGGAGACACAGGATAAAAGAGCACAAGGAGAGCGGAGACATAGGTTAAAAGAGTGCAAGGAGAGCAGAGAACAGGATAAAACAGCGTGAGGAGAACGGAGATACAGCATAAAAGAGCGCGAGGAGAATGGAGACACAGGATGAAGGGGCGTGAAGAGAGCGGCGGAGACACACAATAAAAGAGCGTGAGGAGAGGAGAGACACAAGATAAAAGAGCGTGAGGAGAGTGGAGACAGAGGAAAAAAGAGCACGAGGAGAAAGGAGACACAGGATAAAAGAGCACAGGGAGAGTGCAGACATAGGTGAAAAGAGCGAGAGGAGAATGGAGACACAGGATAAAATAGCGCAAGGAGAGCGGAGACATAGGTTAAAAGAGCGTGAGGAGAGTGGAGACATAGGTTAAAAGAGCGTGAGGAGAGCGGAGACACAGGATAAAAGAACACGAGGAGAGCTGAGACACAGGATGACAGAGTACAAGGGGAATGGAGACACAGGATAAAAGAGCATGAGGAGAGTGGAGACACAGGATAAAAAAGCGTGAGGAGAGCAGAGACACAGGATAAAAGAGCACGAGGAGAGCGGAGACACAGGATAAAACAGCGTAAGGAGAGTGGAGACACAGGATAAAAGAGTGCGAGTAGTGCGGAGACATAGGTTAAAAGAGCGTGAGGAGAATTGGGACACAGGATAAAGGAGCACGAGGAGAGCGGTGACACGGGATAAAAGAGCGTGATGAGAGCGGAGACACAGGATAAAAGAGTGCGAGGACAGCGGAGACAGGATAAAAGAGCATGAGGAGAACAGCGGAGACACAGGATAAAAGAGCACGAGGAGAACAGCAGAGACACAGGATAAAAGAGCACGGGGAGAGCGGAGACACAGGATGACAAAGTGCAAGGAGAATGGAGACACAGGATAAAAGAGCATGAGGAGAGTGGAGACACAGGATAAAAAAGCGTGAGGAGAGCAGAGACACAGGATAAAAGAGCACGAGGAGAGCAGAGACAAAGGATAAAAGAGCGGGAGGAGAGCGGAGACACAGGATAAAAGACTGCGAGGAGAGCGGAGACACAGGATAAAACAGCGTGATGAGAGCGGAGACACAGGATAAAAGAGCACGAGGAGAGTGGAGACACAAGATAAAAGAGCGCAAGCAGAATGGAGACACAGGATAAAAGAGCACGAGGAGAAGGAGACACAGGATAAAAGAGCACGAGGAGAATGGAGACACAGGATGAAAGAACGCGAAGAGAGCGCAGACACTGGATAAAAGAGCGTGAGGAGTGCAGAAAAACACAGGATAAAAGAGCACAAGGAGAGTGGAAACACAGGATAAAAGAGCACGAGGAGGGTGGAGACACAGGATAAAAGAGCGTGAGAAGAGCGGAGACACAGGATGAAAGAGCATGAGGAGAATGGAGACACAGGATAAAAGAGCACGAGGAGAATGGAGACACAGGATGAAAGAGCACGAAGAGAGTGGAGACACAGGATAAAAGAGCGTGAGGAGAGCAGAAACACAGGATAAAAGAGCACAAGGAGAGTGGAAACACAGGATAAAAGAGCACGAGGAGGGTGGAGACACAGGATAAAAGAGCGTGAGGAGAGCGGAGACACAGGATGAAAGAGCATGAGGAGAATGGAGACACAGGATAAATGAGCACGAGGAGAATGGAGACACAGGATGAAAGAGCACGAAGAGAGTGGAGACACAGGATAAAAGAGCATGAGGAGAGCAGAAACACAGGATAAAAGAGCACAAGGAGAGTGGAAACACAGGATAAAAGAGCACGAGGAGAGCGGAGACACAGGATAAAAGAACACGAGGAGAGCTGAGACACAGGATGACAGAGTGCAAGGAGAATGGAGACACAGGATAAAAGAGCGTGAGGAGAATGGAGACACAGGATAAAAGAGCATGAGGAGAGTGGAGACACAGGATAAAAAAGCGTGAGGAGAGCAGAGACACAGGATAAAAGAGCACGAGGAGAGCGGAGACAAAGGATAAAAGAGCGGGAGGAGAGCGGAGACACAGGAAAAAAGACTGCAAGGAGAGCGGAGACACAGGATAAAACAGCGTAAGGAGAGCGGAGACACAGGACAAAAGAGCACGAGGAAAGCAGCTGAGACACAGGACAAAAGAGCGCGAGAAGAGCAGAGGCACTGGATAAAAGAGCATGAGGAGAATGGAGACACAGGATAAAAGAGCACAAGGAGAACAGCAGAGACACAGGATAAAAGAGCAGGAGGAGAACAGCGGAGACACAGGATAAAAGAGCACGGGGAGAGCAGAGACACAGGATAAAAGAGCGCAAGCAGAGTGGAGGCACAGGATAAAAGAGCACGAGGAGAGCGGAGACACAGGATGACAGAGTGCAAGGAGAATGGAGACACAGGATAAAAGAGCGCGAGGAGAGTGGAGACACAGGATAAAAGAGCGTGAGGAGAACGGAGATACAGGATAAAAGAGCGCGAGGAGAATGGGGACACAGGATGAAGGAGTGTGAAGAGAGCGGCGGAGACACACAATAAAAGAGCATGAGGAGAACGGAGACACAGGATAAAAGAGAACGAGGAGAGCATTGGAGACACAGGATAACAAGCAGGATGAGAGCAGCGGAGACACAGGATAAAAGAGCACGAGGAGAGTGGAGACACAGGATAAAAGAGCACGTGGAGAACAGCGGAGACACAGGATAAAAGAGCATGAGGACAGTGGAGACACAGGATAGAAGAGCATGAGGAGAGCGGAGACACAGGATAAAAGAGCACGAGGAGAGCGGTGGAGACACAGGATAACAGA
The DNA here is from genome assembly GCF_017639515.1 of Carcharodon carcharias. Classification (NCBI taxonomy): domain Eukaryota; kingdom Metazoa; phylum Chordata; class Chondrichthyes; order Lamniformes; family Lamnidae; genus Carcharodon; species Carcharodon carcharias. The sequence continues at coordinate 96,263,470 of NC_054484.1, read as the reverse complement.
GCGTGAGGAGAGTGGTGACAGAGGAGAAAAGAGAGCGAGGAGAGCGGAGACACAGGATAAAGGAGCATGAGGAGAGCGGAGACACAGGATAAAAGAGCACGAGGAGAGCGGCGGAGACACAGGATAAAAGAGCACGAGGAGAGCAGTGGAGACACAGGACAAAAGAGAGCGAGGAGAATGGAGACACAGGATAAAAGAGCACGAGGAGAATGGTGACACAAAATAAAAGAGCCCGAAGTGTGCGGAGACACAGGATAAAAGAGCACGAGGAGAGTGGAGACACAGGATAAAAGAGCACGTGGAGAACAGCGGAGACACAGGATAAAAGAGCACGAGGACAGCGGAGACACAGGATAAAAGAGCATGAGGAGAGCGGAAACACAGGATAAAAGAGCACGAGGAGAGCGGTGGAGACACAGGATAACAGAGCGTGAGGAGAGTGGTGACAGAGGATAAAAGAGAGCGAGGAGAGCGGAGACACAGGATAAAGGAGCATGAGGAGAGCGGAGACACAGGATAAAAGAGCTCGAGGAGAGCGGCGGAGACACAGGATAAAAGAGCACGAGGAGAGCAGTGGAGACAGAGGACAAAAGAGAGCGAGGAGAACGGAGACACAGGATAAAAGAGAACGAGGAGAGCAGCGGAGACACAGGATAAAAGAGCACGAGGAGAGTGGAGACAGGATAAAAGAGCACGAGCAGAACATCGGAGACACAGGATAAAAGAGCACGAGGAGAACAGCGTAGACACAGGATAAAAGAGCACGAGGAGAGCGGCGGAGACACAGGATAAAAGAGCACGAGGAGAGCAGTGGAGACACAGGACAAAAGAGAGCGAGGAGAACGGAGACACAGGATAAAAGAGCACGAGGAGAGTGGAGACACAGGATAAAAGAGCACGAGGAGAACAGCGGAGACACAGGATAAAAGAGCACGAGGAGAACAGAGGAGACACAGGATAAAAGAGCACGGGGAGAGCAGAGACACAGGATAAAAGAGCGCGAGCAGAGCGGAGGCCCAGGATAAAAGAGCGCGAGGAGATTGGAGACACAGGATAAAAGAGCACAAGTAGAGCGGCAGAGATACAGGAAAGAGAAGTGCATGGAGAGTGGAGTCACAGGATAAAAGAGCACGAGGAGAATGGAGACACAGGATAAAAGAGCACGAGGAGAATGGTGACACAGGATAAAAGAGCGCGAAGAGAGTGGAGACACAGGATAAAAGAGCACGAGGAGAGTGGAGACACAGGATAAAAGAGCACGTGGAGAACAGCGGAGACACAGGATAAAAGAGCACGAGGACAGCAGTGACACAGGATAAAAGAGCATGAGGAGAGCGGAGACACAGGATAAAAGAGCACGAGGAGAGCGGTGGAGACACAGGATAACAGAGCGCGAGGAGAGTGGTGACAGAGGATAAAAGAGAGCGAGGAGAGCGGAGACACAGGATAAAGGAGCATGAGGAGAGCGGAGACACAGCATAAAAGAGCATGAGGAGAGCGGCGGAGACACAGGATAAAAGAGCACGAGGAGAAGGAGACACAGGATAAAAGAGCACGAGGAGAATGGAGACACAGGATGAAAGAACGCGAAGAGAGCGCAGACACTGGATAAAAGAGCGTGAGGAGTGCAGAAAAACATAGGATAAAAGAGCACAAGGAGAGTGGAAACACAGGATAAAAGAGCACGAGGAGGGTGGAGACACAGGATAAAAGAGCGTGAGGAGAGCGGAGACACAGGATGAAAGAGCATGAGGAGAATGGAGACACAGGATAAAAGAGCACGAGGAGAATGGAGACACAGGATGAAAGAGCACGAAGAGAGTGGAGACACAGGATAAAAGAGCGTGAGGAGAGCAGAAACACAGGATAAAAGAGCACGAGGAGGGTGGAGACACAGGATAAAAGAGCGTGAGGAGAGCGGAGACACAGGATGAAAGAGCATGAGGAGAATGGAGACACAGGATAAATGAGCACGAGGAGAATGGAGACACAGGATGAAAGAGCACGAAGAGAGTGGAGACACAGGATAAAAGAGCATGAGGAGAGCAGAAACACAGGATAAAAGAGCACAAGGAGAGTGGAAACACAGGATAAAAGAGCACGAGGAGGGTGGAGACACAGGATAAAAGAGCACGAGGAGAAAGGAGACACAGGATAAAAGAGCACAGGGAGAGTGCAGACATAGGTGAAAAGAGCGAGAGGAGAATGGAGACACAGGATAAAATAGCGCAAAGAGAGCGGAGACATAGGTTAAAAGAGCGTGAGGAGAGTGGAGACACAGGATAAAAGAACACGAGGAGAGCTGAGACACAGGATGACAGAGTGCAAGGAGAATGGAGACACAGGATAAAAGAGCGTGAGGAGAATGGAGACACAGGATAAAAGAGCATGAGGAGAGTGGAGACACAGGATAAAAAAGCGTGAGGAGAGCAGAGACACAGGATAAAAGAGCACGAGGAGAGCGGAGACAAAGGATAAAAGAGCGGGAGGAGAGCGGAGACACAGGATAAAAGACTGCGAGGAGAGCGGAGACACAGGATAAAACAGCGTAAGGAGAGCGGAGACACAGGACAAAAGAGCACGAGGAAAGCAGCTGAGACACAGGACAAAAGAGCGCGAGAAGAGCAGAGGCACTGGATAAAAGAGCATGAGGAGAATGGAGGCACAGGATAAAAGAGAACGAGGAGAGCAGCAGAGACACAGGATAACAAGCAGGAGGAGAGCAGCGGAGACACAGGATAAAAGAGCACGAGGAGAGTGGAGACACAGGATAAAAGAGCACAAGGAGAACAGCAGAGACACAGGATAAAAGAGCACGAGGAGAACAGCGGAGACACAGGATAAAAGAGCACGGGGAGAGCAGAGACACAGGATAAAAGAGCGCAAGCAGAGTGGAGGCACAGGATAAAAGAGCACGAGGAGAGCGGAGACACAGGATGACAGAGTGCAAGGAGAATGGAGACACAGGATAAAAGAGGGTGAGGAGAATGGAGACACAGGAAAAAAGAGCGTGAGGAGAGTGGAGACACAGGATAAAAGAGCGTGAGGAGAACGGAGATACAGGATAAAAGAGTGCGAGGAGAATGGAGACACAGGATGAAGGGGCGTGAAGAGAGCGGCGGAGACACACAATAAAAGAACGTGAGAAGAGCAGAGACACAAGATAAAAGAGCGCGAGGAGAGTGGAGACAGAGGATAAAAGAGCACGAGGAGAAAGGAGACACAGGATAAAAGAGCACAAGGAGAGCGGAGACATAGGTTAAAAGAGCGAGAGGAGAATGGAGACACAGGAAAAAATAGTGCGAAGAGAGCGGAGACACAGGATAAAGTAGCACAAGGATAGCGGAGACATAGGATAAAAGAGCACGCGGAGAGCAGAGATACAGGATAAAGGAGAACAAGGAGAGCGGAGACACAGGATAAAAGAGCGCAAGGAGAATGGAGACACAGGATAAAAGAATGCGAGGAGAATGGAGTTACAGCATAAAGTAGCACAAGGAGAGCGGAGACATAGGATAAAAGAGCGTGAGGAGAGCAGAAACACAGGATAAAAGAGCACAAGGAGAGAGTAAACACAGGATAAAAGAGCACGAGGAGGGTGGAGACACAGGATAAAAGAGCGTGAGGAGAGTGGAGACACAGGATAAAAGAGCGCGAGGAGAGCAGTAGAGACACAGGATAAAGGAGCACAAGGAGAACAGCAGAGACACAGGATGTAAGAGTGTGAGAAGAAAGGAGACACAGGATAAAAGAGCATGAGGAGAGCGGAGACACAGGATAAAGGAGTACGAGGAGAATGGAGACACATGATAAAAGAGCGCGAAGAGAGCGGAGACACATGAAAAAAAAACACGAGGAGAAAGGAGACACAGGATAAAAGAGCACAAGGAGAGCGGAGAAATAGGTTAAAAGAGCGCAAGGAGAGCAGAGAACAGGATAAAACAGCGTGAGGAGAACGGAGATACAGCATAAAAGAGCGCGAGGAGAATGGAGACACAGGATGAAGGGGCGTGAAGAGAGCGGCGGAGACACACAATAAAAGAGCGTGAGGAGAGGAGAGACACAAGATAAAAGAGCGTGAGGAGAGTGGAGACAGAGGAAAAAAGAGCACGAGGAGAAAGGAGACACAGGATAAAAGAGCACAGGGAGAGTGCAGACATAGGTGAAAAGAGCGAGAGGAGAATGGAGACACAGGATAAAATAGCGCAAAGAGAGCGGAGACATAGGTTAAAAGAGCGTGAGGAGAGTGGAGACATAGGTTAAAAGAGCGTGAGGAGAGCGGAGACACAGGATAAAAGAACACGAGGAGAGCTGAGACACAGGATGACAGAGTACAAGGGGAATGGAGACACAGGATAAAAGAGTGCGAGTAGTGCGGAGACATAGGTTAAAAGAGCGTGAGGAGAATTGGGACACAGGATAAAGGAGCACGAGGAGAGCGGTGACACGGGATAAAAGAGCGTGATGAGAGCGGAGACACAGGATAAAAGAGCGCGAGGACAGCGGAGACAGGATAAAAGAGCATGAGGAGAACAGCGGAGACACAGGATAAAAGAGCACGAGGAGAACAGCAGAGACACAGGATAAAAGAGCACGGGGAGAGCGGAGACACAGGATGACAGAGTGCAAGGAGAATGGAGACACAGGATAAAAGAGCATGAGGAGAGTGGAGACACAGGATAAAAAAGCGTGAGGAGAGCAGAGACACAGGATAAAAGAGCACGAGGAGAGCAGAGACAAAGGATAAAAGAACGGGAGGAGAGCGGAGACACAGGATAAAAGACTGCGAGGAGAGCGGAGACACAGGATAAAACAGCGTAAGGAGAGCGGAGACACAGGATAAAAGAGCGCGAGTAGTGCGGAGACATAGGTTAAAAGAGCATGAGGAGAATTGGGACACAGGATAAAGGAGCACAAGGAGAGCGGTGACACGGGATAAAAGAGCGTGATGAGAGCGGAGACACAGGATAAAAGAGCGCGAGGACAGCGGAGACACAGGATAAAAGAGCACGAGGAGAGTGGAGACACAAGATAAAAGAGCGCGAGCAGAATGGAGACACAGGATAAAAGAGCACGAGGAGAAGGAGACACAGGATAAAAGAGCACGAGGAGAATGGAGACACAGGATGAAAGAACGTGAAGAGAGCGCAGACACTGGATAAAAGAGCTTGAGGAGTGCAGAAAAACACAGGATAAAAGAGCACAAGGAGAGTGGAAACACAGGATAAAAGAGCACGAGGAGGGTGGAGACACAGGATAAAAGAGCGTGAGAAGAGCGGAGACACAGGATGAAAGAGCATGAGGAGAATGGAGACACAGGATAAAAGAGCACGAGGAGAATGGAGACACAGGATGAAAGAGCACGAAGAGAGTGGAGACACAGGATAAAAGAGCGTGAGGAGAGCAGAAACACAGGATAAAAGAGCACAAGGAGAGTGGAAACACAGGATAAAAGAGCACGAGGAGGGTGGAGACACAGGATAAAAGAGCGTGAGGAGAGCGGAGACACAGGATGAAAGAGCATGAGGAGAATGGAGACACAGGATAAATGAGCACGAGGAGAATGGAGACACAGGATGAAAGAGCACGAAGAGAGTGGAGACACAGGATAAAAGAGCATGAGGAGAGCAGAAACACAGGATAAAAGAGCACAAGGAGAGTGGAAACACAGGATAAAAGAGCACGAGGAGGGTGGAGACACAGGATAAAAGAGCACGAGGAGAAAGGAGACACAGGATAAAAGAGCACAGGGAGAGTGCAGACATAGTTGAAAAGAGTGAGAGGAGAATGGAGACACAGGATAAAATAGCGCAAAGAGAGCGGAGACATAGGTTAAAAGAGCGTGAGGAGAGTGGAGACATAGGTTAAAATAGCGCGAGGAGAGCGGAGACACAGGATAAAAGAACACGAGGAGAGCTGAGACACAGGATGACAGAGTGCAAGGAGAATGGAGACACAGGATAAAAGAGCGTGAGGAGAATGGAGACACAGGATAAAAGAGCATGAGGAGAGTGGAGACACAGGATAAAAAAGCGTGAGGAGAGCAGAGACACAGGATAAAAGAGCACGAGGAGAGCGGAGACAAAGGATAAAAGAGCGGGAGGAGAGCGGAGACACAGGATAAAAGACTGCGAGGAGAGCGGAGACACAGGATAAAACAGCGTAAGGAGAGCGGAGACACAGGACAAAAGAGCACGAGGAAAGCAGCTGAGACACAGGACAAAAGAGCGCGAGAAGAGCAGAGGCACTGGATAAAAGAGCATGAGGAGAATGGAGGCACAGGATAAAAGAGAACGAGGAGAGCAGCAGAGACACAGGATAACAAGCAGGAGGAGAGCAGCGGAGACACAGGATAAAAGAGCACGAGGAGAGTGGAGACACAGGATAAAAGAGCACAAGGAGAACAGCAGAGACACAGGATAAAAGAGCACGAGGAGAACAGCGGAGACACAGGATAAAAGAGCACGGGGAGAGCAGAGACACAGGATAAAAGAGCGCAAGCAGAGTGGAGGCACAGGATAAAAGAGCACGAGGAGAGCGGAGACACAGGATGACAGAGTGCAAGGAGAATGGAGACACAGGATAAAAGAGCGCGAGGAGAGTGGAGACACAGGATAAAAGAGCGTGAGGAGAACGGAGATACAGGATAAAAGAGCGCGAGGAGAATGGGGACACAGGATGAAGGAGTGTGAAGAGAGCGGCGGAGACACACAATAAAAGAGCATGAGGAGAACGGAGACACAGGATAAAAGAGAACGAGGAGAGCATTGGAGACATAGGATAACAAGCAGGATGAGAGCAGCGGAGACACAGGATAAAAGAGCACGAGGAGAGTGGAGACACAGGATAAAAGAGCACGTGGAGAACAGCGGAGACACAGGATAAAAGAGCATGAGGACAGTGGAGACACAGGATAGAAGAGCATGAGGAGAGCGGAGACACAGGATAAAAGAGCACGAGGAGAGCGGTGGAGACACAGGATAACAGAGCGTGAGGAGAGTGGTGACAGAGGAGAAAAGAGAGCGAGGAGAGCGGAGACACAGGATAAAGGAGCATGAGGAGAGCGGAGACACAGGATAAAAGAGCACGAGGAGAGCGGCGGAGACACAGGATAAAAGAGCACGAGGAGAGCAGTGGAGACACAGGACAAAAGAGAGCGAGGAGAATGGAGACACAGGATAAAAGAGCACGAGGAGAATGGTGACACAAAATAAAAGAGCCCGAAGTGTGCGGAGACACAGGATAAAAGAGCACGAGGAGAGTGGAGACACAGGATAAAAGAGCACGTGGAGAACAGCGGAGACACAGGATAAAAGAGCACGAGGACAGCGGAGACACAGGATAAAAGAGCATGAGGAGAGCGGAAACACAGGATAAAAGAGCACGAGGAGAGCGGTGGAGACACAGGATAACAGAGCGTGAGGAGAGTGGTGACAGAGGATAAAAGAGAGCGAGGAGAGCGGAGACACAGGATAAAGGAGCATGAGGAGAGCGGAGACACAGGATAAAAGAGCTCGAGGAGAGCGGCGGAGACACAGGATAAAAGAGCACGAGGAGAGCAGTGGAGACACAGGACAAAAGAGAGTGAGGAGAACGGTGACACAGGATAAAAGAGAACGAGGAGAGCAGCGGAGACACAGGATAAAAGAGCACGAGGAGAGTGGAGACACAGGATAAAAGAGCACGTGGAGAACAGTGGAGACACAGGATAAAAGAGCACGAGGACAGCGGAGACACAGGATAAAAGAGCACGAGGAGAGCAGCGGAGACACAGGATAAAAGAGCACGAGGAGAGTGGAGACAGGATAAAAGAGCACGAGCAGAACAGCGGAGACACAGGATAAAAGAGCACGAGGAGAACAGCGGAGACACAGGATAAAAGAGCACGGGGAGAGCAGAGACACAGGATAAAAGAGCACGAGGAGAGCGGTGGAGACACAGGATAACAGAGCGTGAGGAGAGTGGTGACAGAGGAGAAAAGAGAGCGAGGAGAGCGGAGACACAGGATAAAGGAGCATGAGGAGAGCGGAGACACAGGATAAAAGAGCACGAGGAGAGCGGCGGAGACACAGGATAAAAGAGCACGAGGAGAGCAGTGGAGACACAGGACAAAAGAGAGGGAGGAGAACGGAGACACAGGATCAAAGAGAACGAGGAGAGCAGCGGAGACACAGGATAAAAGAGCACGAGGAGAATGGAGACACAGGATAAAAGAGCATGAGGAGAATGGTGACACAAAATAAAAGAGCGCGAAGAGAGCGGAGCCACAGGATAAAAGAGCACGAGGAGAGTGGAGACACAGGATAAAAGAGCACGTGGAGAACAGCGGAGACACAGGATAAAAGAGCACGAGGACAGCGGAGACACAGGATAAAAGAGCATGAGGAGAGCGGAGACACAGGATAAAAGAGCACGAGGAGAGCGGTGGAGACACAGGATAACAGAGCGTGAGGAGAGTGGTGACAGAGGATAAAAGAGAGCGAGGAGAGCGGAGACACAGGATAAAGGAGCATGAGGAGAGCGGAGACACAGGATAAAAGAGCACGAGGAGAGCGGCGGAGACACAGGATAAAAGAGCACGAGGAGAGCAGTGGAGACACAGGACAAAAGAGAGCGAGGAGAACGGTGACACAGGATAAAAGAGAACGAGGAGAGCAGCGGAGACACAGGATAAAAGAGCACGAGGAGAGTGGAGACACAGGATAAAAGAGCACGTGGAGAACAGCGGAGACACAGGATAAAAGAGCACGAGGACAGCGGAGACACAGGATAAAAGAGCATGAGGAGAGCGGAGACACAGGATAAAAGAGCACGAGGAGAGCGGTGGAGACACAGGATAACAGAGCGCGAGGAGAGTGGTGACAGAGGATAAAAGAGAGCGAGGAGAGCGGAGACACAGGATAAAGGAGCATGAGGAGAGCGGAGACACAGGATAAAAGAGCACGAGGAGAGCGGCGGAGACACAGGATAAAAGAGCACGAGGAGAGCAGTGGAGACACAGGACAAAAGAGAGCGAGGAGAACGGAGACACAGGATAAAAGAGAACGAGGAGAGCAGCGGAGACACATGATAAAAGAGCACGAGGAGAGTGGAGACAGGATAAAAGAGCACGAGCAGAACAGCGGAGACACAGGATAAAAGAGCACGAGGAGAACAGCGGAGACACAGGATAAAAGAGCACGGGGAGAGCAGAGACACAGGATAAAAGAGCGCGAGCAGAGCGGAGGCACAGGATAAAAGAGCGCGAGGAGATTGGAGACACAGGATAAAAGAGCACAAGTAGAGCGGCAGAGATACAGGAAAGAGAAGTGCATGGAGAGTGGAGTCACAGGATAAAAGAGCACGAAGAGAATGGAGACACAGGATAAAAGAGCACGAGAAGAATGGTGACACAGGATAAAAGAGCGCGAAGAGAGCGGAGACACAGGATAAAAGAGCACAAGGAGAGCGGAGACACAGGCTAAAAGAGCGCGAGCAGAGCGGAGGCACAGGATAAAAGAGCGCGAGGAGATTGGAGACACAGGATAAAAGAGCACAAGTAGAGTGGCGAAGATACAGGAAAGAGAAGCGCATGGAGAGTGGAGTCACAGGATAAAAGAGCACGAGGAGAGCGGAGACACAGGATGAACGAGCATGAGGAGAATGGAGACACAGGATAAAAGAGCACGAGGAGAATGGAGACACAGGATGAAAGAGCACGTGGAGAACAGCGGAGACACAGGATAAAAGAGCACGAGGAGAGCGGAGACACAGGATAAAAGTGCATGAGGAGAGCGGAGTCACAGGATAAAAGAGCACGAGGAGAGCGGTGGAGACACAGGATAACAGAGCGCGAGGAGAGTGGTGACAGAGGATAAAAGAGAGCGAGGAGAGCGGAGACACAGGATAAAGGAGCATGAGGAGAGCGGAGGCAAAGGATAAAAGAGCACGAGGAGAGCGGCGGAGACACAGGATAAAAGAGCACAAGGAGAGCAGTGGAGACACAGGACAAAAGAGAGCGAGGAGAACGGAGACACAGGATAAAAGAGAACGAGGAGAGCAGCAGAGACGCAGGATAAAAGAGCACGAGGAGAGTGGAGACACAGGATAAAAGAGCACGAGGAGAACAGCGGAGACACAGGATAAAAGAGCACGAGGAGAACAGCGGAGACACAGGATAAAAGAGCACGGGGAGAGCAGAGACACAGGATAAAAGAGCGCGAGCAGAGCGGAGGCACAGGATAAATGAGCGTGAGGAGATTGGAGACACAGGATAAAAGAGCACAAGTAGAGCGGTGGAGTTACAGGAAAGAGAAGCGCATGGAGAGTGGGGTCACAGGATAAAAGAGCACAAGTAGAGCGGCAGAGATACAGGAAAGAGAAGTGCATGGAGAGTGGAGTCACAGGATAAAAGAGCACGAGGAGAATGGTGACACAGGATAAAAGAGCGCGAAGAGAGCGGAGACACAGGAAAAAAGAGCACAAGGAGAGCGGAGACACAGGATAAAAGAGCACAAGGAGAGCGGAGACACAGACTAAAAGAGCGTGAGGAGAGCGGAGGCACAGGATAAAGGAGCACAAGGAGAACGGCGGAGACACAGGATAACAGAGCGCGAGGAGAGTGGTGAAAGAGGATAAAAGAGAGCGAGGAGAGCGGAGACACAGGATAAAAGAGCATGAGGAAAGCGGAGACACAGGATAAAAGAGCACGAGGAGAGTGGAGACACAAGATAAAAGAGCGCGAGCAGAATGGAGACACAGGATAAAAGAGCACGAGGAGAAGGAGACACAGGATAAAAGAGCACGAGGAGAATGGAGACACAGGATGAAAGAACGCGAAGAGAGCGCAGACACCGGATAAAAGAGCGTGAGGAGTGCAGAAACACAGGATAAAAGAGCACAAGGAGAGTGGAAACACAGGATAAAAGAGCACGAGGAGGGTGGAGACACAGGATAAAAGAGCGTGAGGAGAGCGGAGACAGAGTATAAAAGAGCGCGAGGAGAGCAGCAGAGACACAGTATAAAGGAGCGCAAGGGGAACAGCAGAGACACAGGATGTAAGAGTGTGAGGAGAAAGGAGACACAAGATAAAAGAGCACAGGGAGAGCAGAGACACAGGATAAATGAGCGCAAGCAGAGCGGAGACACAGGATAAAAGAGAACGAGGAGAGCAGTGGAGACACAGGATAACAAGCAGGATGAGAGCAGCGGAGACACAGGATAAAAGAGCACGAGGAGAGTGGAGACACAGGATAAAACAGCACGTGGAGAACAGCGGAGACACAGGATAAAAGAGCACGAGGACAGTGGAGACACAGGATAGAAGAGCATGAGGAGAGCGGAGACAAAGGATAAAAGAGCACGAGGAGAGCGGTGGAGACACAGGATAACAGAGCGCGAGGAGAGTGGTGACAGAGGAGAAAAGAGAGCGAGGAGAGCGGAGACACAGGATAAAGGAGCATGAGGAGAGCGGAAACACAGGATAAAAGAGCACGAGGAGAGCGGCGGAGACACAGGATAAAAGAGCACGAGGACAGTGGAGACACAGGATAGAAGAGCATGAGGAGAGCGGAGACACAGGATAAAAGAGCACGAGGAGAGCGGTGGAGACACAGGATAACAGAGCGCGAGGAGAGTGGTGACAGAGGAGAAAAGAGAGCGAGGAGAGCGGAGACACAGGATAAAGGAGCATGAGGAGAGCGGAGACACAGGATAAAAGAGCACGAGGAGAGCGGCGGAGACACAGGATAAAAGAGCACGAGGAGAGCAGTGGAGACACAGGACAAAAGAGAGCGAGGAGAACGGAGACACAGGATAAAAGAGCACGAGGAGAGTGGAGATACAGGATAAAAGAGCACATGGAGAACAGCGGAGACACAGGATAAAAGAGCACACGGAGAACAGCAGAGACACAGGATAAAAGAGCACGGGGAGAGCAGAGACACAGGATAAAAGAGCGCAAGCAGAGCGGAGGCACAGGATAAAAGAGCACGAGGAGAGCGGAGACACAGGATGAGAGAGTGCAAGGAGAACGGAGATACAGGATAAAAGAGCGCGAGGAGAATGGAGACACAGGATGAAGGAGTGTGAAGAGAGCTGCAGAGACACACAGTAAAAGAGCATGAGGAGAACGGAGACACAGGATAAAAGAGCACGAGGAGAGTGGAGACACAGGATAAAAGAGCACGTGGAGAACAGCGGAGACACAGGATAAAAGAGAACGAGGAGTGTGGAGACACAGGATAAAAGAGCACGAGGAGAGCATAGACACAGGATTAAAGAGCACGAGGAGAGTGTAGACACAGGATAAAAGAGCACCAGCAAAGCAGAGACACAGGTCAAAAGAGTATGAGTAGAGCGGAGACACAGGATAAAAGAGCGCGAGGAGATTGGAGACACAGGATAAAGGAGCACAAGGAGAGCGGCAGAGATACAGCAGAGAGGAGCACGAGGAGAGCAGAGTCACAGCATAAAAGAGCGCGAGGAGAGCAGAGACACAGAATAATGAAGCGAAAGGAGAGCAGAGACACAGGATAAAAGGGCATGCGGAGAGCGGAGACACAGGATAAAGCAACACGAGGAGAGCGGAGACACAGGATAATGGAGCACGGGGAGAGCGGAGACATAGGATAAAAGAGCACAAGGAGAGCGGAGGCACAGGATAAAGGAGCACAAGGAGAATGGTGGAGACACAGGATAACAGAGCGCAAGGAGAGTGGTGACAGAGGATAAAAGAGAGCGAGGAGAGCAGAGACACAGGATAAAAGAGCGCGAGGAGAGCGGAGACAAAGGATAAAAGAGCGGGAGGAGAGCAGAGACACAGGATAAAACACTGCGAGGAGAGCGGAGACACAGGATAAAACAGCGCGAGGAGAGCGGAGACACAGGATAAAAGAGCACGAGGAGAGTGGAGACAGAGGATAAAAGAGCGTGAGTAGTGCGGAGACATCGGTTAAAAGATCGCGAGGAGAGCAGAGACACAGGATCAAAGAGCATGAGGAGAAGGAGACACAGGATAAAAGAGCACGAGGAGAATGGAGACACAGGATGAAAGAACGCGAAGAGAGCGCAGACACCGGATAAAAGAGCGTGAGGAGAGCAGAAACACAGGATAAAAGAGCACAAGGAGAGCGGAAACACAGGATAAAAGAGCACGAGGAGGGTGGAGACACAGGATAAAAGAGCGTGAAGAGAGCGGAGACAGAGTATAAAAGAGCACGAGGAGAGCAGCAGAGACACAGGATAAAGGAGCGCAAGGAGAACAGCAGAGACACAGGATGTAAGAGTGTGAGGAGAAAGGAGACACAGGATAAAAGAGCACAGGGAGAGCAGAGACACAGGATAAATGAGCGCAAGCAGAGCGGAGACACAGGATAAAAGAGCGCGAGGAGAGCGGAGACACAGGATAAAAGAGCACGAGGAGAACGGAGACACAGGATAAAAGAGCGCGAGGTGAATGGAGATACAGGGTGAAGGAGCGTGAAGAGAGCAGCGGAGACACACAATCAAAGAGTGTGAGGAGAGTGGAGACAAAAGATAAAAGAGCGCGAGGAGAGTGGAGACACAGGATAAAAGAGCACAAGGAGATCGGAGACATAGGTTAAAAGATCGAGAGGAGAGCGGAAACACAGGATAAAAGAGCACGAGGAAAGCAGCGGAGACACAGGGACAAAAGAGCGCGAGAAGAGCAGAGGCACTGGATAAAAGAGCATGAGGAGAATGGAGGCACAGGATATAAGAGAACGAGGAGAGCAGCAGAGACACAGGATAACAAGCAGGAGGAGAGCAGCGGAGAAACAGGATAAAAGAGCACAAGGAGAGTGGAGACACAGGATAAAAGAGCACTTGGAGAACAGCGGAGACACAGGATAAAAGAGCACGAGGAGAACAGCGGAGACACAGGATAAAGGACCACGAGGAGAGAGGAGACACAGGATAAAAGAATGTGAGGAGAGTGGAGACACAGGATAAAAGAGCGCAAGGAGAGCAGAGACATGGTTTAAAAGAGCGTGAGGAGAATGGAGACATAGGTTAAAAGAGAGCGAGGAGAACGGAGACACGGGATAAAAGAGCACAAGGAGAGCGGCGGAGATTCAGGAGAGAGGAGCGCGAGGAGAGCAGAGTCACAGCATAAAAGAGCGTGAGGAGAGTGGAGACACAGGATAAAAGAGCACGAGGAGAGTGGAGACACAGGATAAAAGAGCACAAGGAGAGCGGAAACACAGGATAAAAGAGCACGATGAGAGCAGAGACACAGGATAAAAGAGAGTGAGGAGAGCGGAGATACAGGATAAAGGAGCACAAGGAGAGTGGCAGAGATACAGGAGAGAGGAGCGCGAGGAGAGCAGAGTCACAGGATACTGGAACACGAGGAGAGCAGAGACACAGGATAAAAGAGCATGAGGAGAGTGGAGACACAGGAGAAAACAGCGCGAGGAGAGCAGAGACACAGTAAACAGGAGCGCAAGGAGAGCAGAGACAAAGGATAAAATAGCATGAGGAGAGCAGAGACACAGGATAAAAGAGGTCGAGGAAAGCAGCAGAGACATAGGATAAAAGAGCGCGAGGAGAGCAGAGATACAGGATCAAAGAGCACGAGGAGAGTGGAGACACAGGATAAAAGAGCGCGAGTAAAGCGGAGACATAGGTTAAAAGAGCGTGAGGAGAATGGAGACACAGGATAAAGGAGCACGAGGAGAGCGGTGACACGTGATAAAAGAGCGTGATGAGAGCGGAGACACAGGATAAAAGAGCGCGAGGAGAGCGGAGACACAGGATAAAAGAGCACGAGGAGAGCGGAGACACAGGATGAAAGAGCATGAGGAGAATGGAGACACAGGATAAAAGAGCATGAGGAGAGCGGAGACACAGGATAAAGGAGCACAAGGAGAGCGGCGTAGATACAGGAGAGAGGAGCGCGTGGAGAGTGGAGACACAGGATAAAAGAGCGCGAGGAGAGCGGAGACACAGGATAAAGGAGCACGAGGTGAGCGGCGGAGATACAGGAGAGAGGAGCGCGAGGAGAGTGGAGTCACAGGATAAAAGAGCGCAAGGAGAGTGGAGACACAGGATAAAAGAGCACGAGGAGAGCGGCAGAGATACAGGAGAGAGGAGCGCGAGGAGAGTGGAGTCAAAGGATAAAAGGGCACGAGGAGAGCAGTGACACAGGATAAAAGAGCACGAGGAGAACGGAGACACAGGATAATGGAGTGTGAGGAGAGCGGAGACACAGGATAAAAGAGCGTGAGGAGAGCGGAGACACAGGATAAAAGAGCACGAGGAGAGAGGAGACACAGGATAAAAGAGCGCGAGGAGAATGGGGACACAGGATAAAAGAGCACAAGGAGAGCAGAGACACAGGTTAAAGGACCACGAGGAGAGAGGAGACACAGGATAAAAGAATGTGAGGAGAGTGGAGACAGAGGATAAAAGAGCGCAAGGAGAGCAGAGACATGGTTTAAAAGAGCGTGAGGAGAATGGAGACATAGGTTAAAAGAGAGCGAGGAGAACGGAGACACGGGATAAAAGAGCACAAGGAGAGCGGCGGAGATTCAGGAGAGAGGAGCGCGAGGAGAGCAGAGTCACAGCATAAAAGAGCGTGAGGAGAGTGGAGACACAGGATAAAAGAGCACGAGGAGAGTGGAGACACAGGATAAAAGAGCACAAGGAGAGCGGAAACACAGGATAAAAGAGCACGATGAGAGCAGAGACACAGGATAAAAGAGAGCGAGGAGAGCGGAGACACAGGATAAAGGAGCACAAGGAGAGTGGCAGAGATACAGGAGAGAGGAGCGCGAGGAGAGCAGAGTCACAGGATACTGGAACACGAGGAGAGCAGAGACACAGGATAAAAGAGCACGAGGAGAGTGGAGACACAGGAGAAAACAGCGCGAGGAGAGCAGAGACACAGTATACAGGAGCGCAAGGAGAGCAGAGACAAAGGATAAAATAGCATGAGGAGAGCAGAGACACAGGATAAAAGAGCACAAGGAGAGCAGAAACACAGAATAAAAGAGGTCGAGGAAAGCAGCGGAGACATAGGATAAAAGAGCGCGAGGAGAGCAGAGACACAGGATCAAAGAGCACGAGGAGAGTGGAGACACAGGATAAAAGAGCGCGAGTAAAGCGGAGACATAGGTTAAAAGAGTGTGAGGAGAATGGAGACACAGGATAAAGGAGCACGAGGAGAGCGGTGACACGTGATAAAAGAGCGTGATGAGAGCGGAGACACAGGATAAAAGAGCGCGAGGAGAGCGGAGACACAGGATAAAAGAGCACGAGGAGAGCGGAGACACAGGATGAAAGAGCATGAGGAGAATGGAGACACCGGATAAAAGAGCGCGAGGAGAGTGGAGACACAGGATAAAAGAGCGTGAGGAGAACGGAGATACAGGATAAAAGAGCGTGAGGAGTATGGACACAGGATGAAGGAGCGTGAAGAGAGCGGCGGAGACACACAATAAAAGAGCGTGAGGAGAACGGAGACACAGGATAAAAGAGAACGAGGAGAGCAGCAGAGACACAGGATAACAAGCAGGAGGAGAGCAGCGGAGACGCAGGATAAAAGAGCACGAGGTGAGTGGAGACACAGGATAAAAGAGCACGTGGAGAACAGCGGAGACACAGGATAAAAGAGCACGGGGAGAGCAGAGACACAGGATAAAAGAGCACGAGCAGAGCGGAGACACAGGATAAAAGAGCGCGAGGAGATTGGAGACACAGGATAAAAGAGCACAAGTAGAGCGGCAGAGATACAGGAAAGAGAAGTGCATGGAGAGTGGAGTCACAGGATAAAAGAGCACGAAGAGAATGGAGACACAGGATAAAAGAGCACGAGGAGAATGGTGACACAGGATAAAAGAGCGCGAAGAGAGCGGAGACACAGGATAAAAGAGCACAAGGAGAGCGGAGACACAGGCTAAAAGAGCGCGAGCAGAGCGGAGGCACAGGATAAAAGAGCGCGAGGAGATTGGAGACACAGGATAAAAGAGCACAAGTAGAGTGGCGGAGATACAGGAAAGAGAAGCGCATGGAGAGTGGAGTCACAGGATAAAAGAGCACGAGGAGAGCGGAGACACAGGATGAAAGAGCATGAGGAGAATGGAGACACAGGATAAAAGAGCACGAGGAGAATGGAGACACAGGATGAAAGAGCACATGGAGAACAGCGGAGACACAGGATAAAAGAGCACGAGGAGAGCGGAGACACAGGATAAAAGTGCATGAGGAGAGCGGAGTCACAGGATAAAAGAGCACGAGGAGAGCGGTGGAGACACAGGATAACAGAGCGCGAGGAGAGTGGTGACAGAGGATAAAAGAGAGCGAGGAGAGCGGAGACACAGGATAAAGGAGCATGAGGAGAGCGGAGGCAAAGGATAAAAGAGCACGAGGAGAGCGGCGGAGACACAGGATAAAAGAGCACAAGGAGAGCAGTGGAGACACAGGACAAAAGAGAGCGAGGAGAACGGAGACACAGGATAAAAGAGAACGAGGAGAGCAGCAGAGACGCAGGATAAAAGAGCACGAGGAGAGTGGAGACACAGGATAAAAGAGCACGAGGAGAACAGCGGAGACACAGGATAAAAGAGCACGAGGAGAACAGCGGAGACACAGGATAAAAGAGCACGGGGAGAGCAGAGACACAGGATAAAAGAGCGCGAGCAGAGCGGAGGCACAGGATAAATGAGCGTGAGGAGATTGGAGACACAGGATAAAAGAGCACAAGTAGAGCGGTGGAGTTACAGGAAAGAGAAGCGCATGGAGAGTGGGGTCACAGGATAAAAGAGCACAAGTAGAGCGGCAGAGATACAGGAAAGAGAAGTGCATGGAGAGTGGAGTCACAGGATAAAAGAGCACGAGGAGAATGGTGACACAGGATAAAAGAGCGCGAAGAGAGCGGAGACACAGGAAAAAAGAGCACAAGGAGAGCGGAGACACAGGATAAAAGAGCACAAGGAGAGCGGAGACACAGACTAAAAGAGCGTGAGGAGAGCGGAGGCACAGGATAAAGGAGCACAAGGAGAACGGCGGAGACACAGGATAACAGAGCGCGAGGAGAGTGGTGAAAGAGGATAAAAGAGAGCGAGGAGAGCGGAGACACAGGATAAAAGAGCATGAGGAAAGCGGAGACACAGGATAAAAGAGCACGAGGAGAGTGGAGACACAAGATAAAAGAGCGCGAGCAGAATGGAGACACAGGATAAAAGAGCACGAGGAGAAGGAGACACAGGATAAAAGAGCACGAGGAGAATGGAGACACAGGATGAAAGAACGCGAAGAGAGCGCAGACACCGGATAAAAGAGCGTGAGGAGTGCAGAAACACAGGATAAAAGAGCACAAGGAGAGTGGAAACACAGGATAAAAGAGCACGAGGAGGGTGGAGACACAGGATAAAAGAGCGTGAGGAGAGCGGAGACAGAGTATAAAAGAGCGCGAGGAGAGCAGCAGAGACACAGTATAAAGGAGCGCAAGGGGAACAGCAGAGACACAGGATGTAAGAGTGTGAGGAGAAAGGAGACACAAGATAAAAGAGCACAGGGAGAGCAGAGACACAGGATAAATGAGCGCAAGCAGAGCGGAGACACAGGATAAAAGAGAACGAGGAGAGCAGTGGAGACACAGGATAACAAGCAGGATGAGAGCAGCGGAGACACAGGATAAAAGAGCACGAGGAGAGTGGAGACACAGGATAAAACAGCACGTGGAGAACAGCGGAGACACAGGATAAAAGAGCACGAGGACAGTGGAGACACAGGATAGAAGAGCATGAGGAGAGCGGAGACAAAGGATAAAAGAGCACGAGGAGAGCGGTGGAGACACAGGATAACAGAGCGCGAGGAGAGTGGTGACAGAGGAGAAAAGAGAGCGAGGAGAGCGGAGACACAGGATAAAGGAGCATGAGGAGAGCGGAAACACAGGATAAAAGAGCACGAGGAGAGTGGCGGAGACACAGGATAAAAGAGCACGAGGACAGTGGAGACACAGGATAGAAGAGCATGAGGAGAGCGGAGACACAGGATAAAAGAGCACGAGGAGAGCGGTGGAGACACAGGATAACAGAGCGCGAGGAGAGTGGTGACAGAGGAGAAAAGAGAGCGAGGAGAGCGGAGACACAGGATAAAGGAGCATGAGGAGAGCGGAGACACAGGATAAAAGAGCACGAGGAGAGCGGCGGAGACACAGGATAAAAGAGCACGAGGAGAGCAGTGGAGACACAGGACAAAAGAGAGCGAGGAGAACGGAGACACAGGATAAAAGAGCACGAGGAGAGTGGAGACACAGGATAAAAGAGCACATGGAGAACAGCGGAGACACAGGATAAAAGAGCACAAGGAGAACAGCAGAGACACAGGATAAAAGAGCACGGGGAGAGCAGAGACACAGGATAAAAGAGCGCAAGCAGAGCGGAGGCACAGGATAAAAGAGCACGAGGAGAGCGGAGACACAGGATGAGAGAGTGCAAGGAGAACGGAGATACAGGATAAAAGAGCGCGAGGAGAATGGAGACACAGGATGAAGGAGTGTGAAGAGAGCTGCAGAGACACACAATAAAAGAGCATGAGGAGAACGGAGACACAGGATAAAAGAGCACGAGGAGAGTGGAGACACAGGATAAAAGAGCACGTGGAGAACAGCGGAGACACAGGATAAAAGAGAACGAGGAGTGTGGAGACACAGGATAAAAGAGCACGAG
Source organism: Carcharodon carcharias (assembly GCF_017639515.1). Taxonomy (NCBI): domain Eukaryota; kingdom Metazoa; phylum Chordata; class Chondrichthyes; order Lamniformes; family Lamnidae; genus Carcharodon; species Carcharodon carcharias. The sequence continues at coordinate 96,243,797 of NC_054484.1, read as the reverse complement.
GAGAGCATAGACACAGGATTAAAGAGCACGAGGAGAGTGTAGACACAGGATAAAAGAGCACCAGCAAAGCAGAGACACAGGTCAAAAGAGTGTGAGTAGAGCGGAGACACAGGATAAAAGAGCGCGAGGAGATTGGAGACACAGGATAAAGGAGCACAAGGAGAGCGGCAGAGATACAGCAGAGAGGAGCACGAGGAGAGCAGAGTCACAGCATAAAAGAGCGCGAGGAGAGCAGAGACACAGAATAATGAAGCGAAAGGAGAGCAGAGACACAGGATAAAAGGGCATGCGGAGAGCGGAGACACAGGATAAAGCAACACGAGGAGAGCGGAGACACAGGATAATGGAGCACGGGGAGAGCGGAGACATAGGATAAAAGAGCACAAGGAGAGCGGAGGCACAGGATAAAGGAGCACAAGGAGAATGGTGGAGACACAGGATAACAGAGCGCAAGGAGAGTGGTGACAGAGGATAAAAGAGAGCGAGGAGAGCAGAGACACAGGATAAAAGAGCGCGAGGAGAGCGGAGACAAAGGATAAAAGAGCGGGAGGAGAGCAGAGACACAGGATAAAACACTGCGAGGAGAGCGGAGACACAGGATAAAACAGCGCGAGGAGAGCAGAGACACAGGATAAAAGAGCACGAGGAGAGTGGAGACAGAGGATAAAAGAGCGTGAGTAGTGCGGAGACATCGGTTAATAGATCGCGAGGAGAGCAGAGACACAGGATCAAAGAGCATGAGGAGAAGGAGACACAGGATAAAAGAGCACGAGAAGAATGGAGACACAGGATGAAAGAACGCGAAGAGAGCGCAGACACCGGATAAAAGAGCGTGAGGAGAGCAGAAACACAGGATAAAAGAGCACAAAGAGAGCGGAAACACAGGATAAAAGAGCACGAGGAGGGTGGAGACACAGGATAAAAGAGCGTGAAGAGAGCGGAGACAGAGTATAAAAGAGCGCGAGGAGAGCAGCAGAGACACAGGATAAAGGAGCGCAAGGAGAACAGCAGAGACACAGGATGTAAGAGTGTGAGGAGAAAGGAGACACAGGATAAAAGAGCACAGGAAGAGCAGAGACACAGGATAAAGGAGCGCAAGCAGAGCGGAGAGACAGGATAAAAGAGCGCGAGGAGAGCGGAGACACAGGATAAAAGAGCACGAGGAGAACGGAGACACAGGATAAAAGAGCGCGAGGTGAATGGAGATACAGGGTGAAGGAGCGTGAAGAGAGCAGCGGAGACACACAATCAAAGAGTGTGAGGAGAGTGGAGACAAAAGATAAAAGAGCGCGAGGAGAGTGGAGACACAGGATAAAAGAGCACAAGGAGATCGGAGACATAGGTTAAAAGATCGAGAGGAGAGCGGAAACACAGGATAAAAGAGCACGAGGAAAGCAGCGGAGACACAGGGACAAAAGAGCGCGAGAAGAGCAGAGGCACTGGATAAAAGAGCATGAGGAGAATGGAGGCACAGGATATAAGAGAACGAGGAGAGCAGCAGAGACACAGGATAACAAGCAGGAGGAGAGCAGCGGAGACACAGGATAAAAGAGCACAAGGAGAGTGGAGACACAGGATAAAAGAGCACGTGGAGAACAGCGGAGACACAGGATAAAAGAGCACGAGGAGAACAGCAGAGACACAGGATAAAAGAGCACGGGGAGAGCAGAGACACAGGATAAAAGAGCGCGAGCAGAGCGGAGGCACAGGATAAAAGAGCACGAGGAGAGCGGAGACACAGGATGACAGAGTGCAAGGAGAATGGAGACACAGGATAAAAGAGCGTTAGGAGAATGGAGACACAGGATAAAAGAGCACGAGGAGAGTGGAGACACAGGATAAAAGATCGTGAGGAGAACGGAGATACAGGATAAAAGAGCGCGAGGAGAATGGAGACACAGGATGAAGGAGTGTGAAGATAGCAGCGGAGACACACAATAAAAGAGCATGAGGAGAACGGAGACACAGGATAAAAGAGAACGAGGAGAGCAGTGGAGACACAGGATAACAAGCAGGATGAGAGCAGCGGAGACACAGGATAAAAGAGCATGAGGAGAGTGGAGACACAGGATAAAAGAGCACGTGGAGAACAGCGGAGACACAGGATAAAAGAGCATGAGGAGAGCGGAGACACAGGATAAAAGAGCACGAGGAGAGCGGTGGAGACACAGGATAACAGAGCGTGAGGAGAGTGGTGACAGAGGATAAAAGAGAGCGAGGAGAGCGGAGACACAGGTTAAAGGAGCATGAGGAGAGCGGAGGCACAGGATAAAAGAGTACGAGGAGAGCAGTGGAGACACAGGACAAAAGAGAGCGAGGAGAACGGAGACACAGGATAACAGAGAACGAGGAGAGCAGCAGAGACACAGGATAAAAGAGCACGAGGAGAGTGGAGACACAGGATAAAAGAGCACGAGGAGAACAGCGGAGACACAGGATAAAAGAGCACGAGGAGAACAGCGGAGACACAGGATAAAAGAGCACGGGGAGAGCAGAGACACAGGATAAAAGAGCGCGAGCAGAGCGGAGGCACAGGATAAATGAGCGTGAGGAGATTGGAGACACAGGATAAAAGAGCACAAGTAGAGCGGTGGAGTTACAGGAAAGAGAAGCGCATGGAGAGTGGAGTCACAGGATAAAAGAGCACAAGTAGAGCGGCAGAGATACAGGAAAGAGAAGTGCATGGAGAGTGGAGTCACAGGATAAAAGAGCAAGAGGAGAATGGAGACACAGGATAAAAGAGCACGAGGAGAATGGTGACACAGGATAAAAGAGCGCGAAGAGAGCGGAGACACAGGAAAAAAGAGCACAAGGAGAGCGGTGGAGACACAGGATAACAGAGCGCGAGGAGAGTGGTGACAGAGGATAAAAGAGAGCGAGGAGAGCGGAGACACAGGTTAAAGGAGCATGAGGAGAGCGGAGGCACAGGATAAAAGAGCACGAGGAGAGCGGCGGAGACACAGGATAAAAGAGCACGAGGAGAGCAGTGGAGACACAGGACAAAAGAGAGCGAGGAGAACGGAGACACAGGATAAAAGAGCATGAGGAGAGCGAAGACACAGGATACAAGAGCATGAGGAGAGCGGAGACACAGGATAAAAGAGCACGTGGAGAGCGATGCAGACACAGGATAATAGAGCACGAGGAGAGCTGCGGAGACACAGGATAAAAGAGAACGAGGAGTGTGGAGTCACAGGATAAAAGGGCACGAGGAGAACAGCAGAGACAAAGGATAAAAGAGCACGGGGAGAGCAGAGACACAGGATAAAAGAGCGCGAGCATAGCGGAGGCACAGTATAAAAGAGCGCGAGGAGAATGGAGACACAGGATGAAGGACCGTGAAGAGAGCGGCGGAGACACACAATAAAAGAGCGTGAGGGGAGCAGAGACAAAAGATAAAAGAGCGCGAGGAGAGTGGAGACAGAGGATAAAAGGGCACGAGGAGAATAGAGACACAGGATAAAAGAGCACAAGAAGAGTGGAGACATAGGTTAAAAGAGCGAGAGGAGAATGGAGACACAGGATAAAAGAGCATGAGGAGAGTGGAGACACAGGATAAAAGAGCAGAAGGAGAGCAGCAGAGACACAGGATAAAAGAGCATGAGGAGAACAGCGGAGACACAGGATAAAAGAGCACGGGGAGAGCAGAGACACAGGATATAAGAGCGCGAGCAGAGCAGAGGCACAGGATAAAAGAGCACGAGGAGAACGGCGACACAGGATGACAGAGTGCAAGGAGGATGGAGACACAGGATAAAAGAGCGTGAGGAGAGTAGAGACACAGGATAAAAGAGCGTGAGGAGAACGGAGATACAGGATAAAAGAGCGCGAGGAGAATGGAGACACAGGATGAAGGGGCGTGAAGAGAGCGGCGGAGACACACAATAAAAGAGCGTGAGGAGAGCAGAGACCCAAGATAAAAGAGCGCGAGGAGAGTGGAGACAGAGGATAAAAGAGCACGAGGAGAAAGGAGACACAGGATAAAAGAGCACAAGGAGAGCGGAGACATAGTTTAAAAGAGCCAGAGGATAATGGAGACACAGGATAAAATAGCGCGAAGAGAGCAGAGACATAGGTTAAAAGAGCGTGAGGAGAGCGGAGACATAGGATAAAAGAGCATGAGGATAGCGGGGACACAGGATAAAGGAGCACAAGGAGAGTGGAGACACATGAAAAAAGAGCATGAGGAGAGCGGAGACACAGGCTAAAAGAGCGCGAGGAGAGCAGAGTCACAGGATAAAAGAGCCCGAGGAGAGCGGAGACACAGGATAATGAAGCGCAAGGAGAGCAGAGACACAGGATAAAAGGGCATGAGGAGAGCGGAGACACAGGATAAAAGACAGCGAGGAGAGTGGAGACACAGGATAAAAGAGCGCGAGGAGAGCAGAGACACAGGATTAAAGAGCACGAGGAGAGTGGAGACACAGGATAAAAGAGCGCGAGTAAAGCGGAGACATAGGTTAAAAGAGCGTGAGGAGAATGGAGACACAGGATAAAGGAGCACGAGGAGAGCGGTGACACGTGATAAAAGAGCGTGATGAGAGCGGAGACACAGGATAAAAGAGCGCGAGGAGAGCGGAGACACAGGATAAAAGAGCACGAGGAGAGCGGAGACACAGGATGAAAGAGCATGAGGAGAATGGAGACATAGGTTAAAAGAGAGCGAGGAGAACGGAGACACGGGATAAAAGAGCACAAGGAGAGCGGCGGAGATTCAGGAGAGAGGAGCGCGAGGAGAGCAGAGTCACAGCATAAAAGAGCGTGAGGAGAGTGGAGACACAGGATAAAAGAGCACGAGGAGAGTGGAGACACAGGATAAAAGAGCACAAGGAGAGCGGAAACACAGGATAAAAGAGCACGATGAGAGCAGAGACACAGGATAAAAGAGAGTGAGGAGAGCGGAGATACAGGATAAAGGAGCACAAGGAGAGTGGCAGAGATACAGGAGAGAGGAGCGCGAGGAGAGCAGAGTCACAGGATACTGGAACACGAGGAGAGCAGAGACACAGGATAAAAGAGCATGAGGAGAGTGGAGACACAGGAGAAAACAGCGCGAGGAGAGCAGAGACACAGTAAACAGGAGCGCAAGGAGAGCAGAGACAAAGGATAAAATAGCATGAGGAGAGCAGAGACACAGGATAAAAGAGCACAAGGAGAGCAGAAACACAGGATAAAAGAGGTCGAGGAAAGCAGCAGAGACATAGGATAAAAGAGCACGAGGAGAGCAGAGATACAGGATCAAAGAGCACGAGGAGAGTGGAGACACAGGATAAAAGAGCGCGAGTAAAGCGGAGACATAGGTTAAAAGAGCGTGAGGAGAATGGAGACACAGGATAAAGGAGCACGAGGAGAGCGGTGACACGTGATAAAAGAGCGTGATGAGAGCGGAGACACAGGATAAAAGAGCGCGAGGAGAGCGGAGACACAGGATAAAAGAGCACGAGGAGAGCGGAGACACAGGATGAAAGAGCATGAGGAGAATGGAGACACAGGATAAAAGAGCGCGAGGAGAGTGGAGACACAGGATAAAAGAGCGTGAGGAGAACGGAGATACAGGATAAAAGAGCGCGAGGAGTATGGACACAGGATGAAGGAGCGTGAAGAGAGCGGCGGAGACACACAATAAAAGAGCGTGAGGAGAACGGAGACACAGGATAAAAGAGAACGAGGAGAGCAGCAGAGACACAGGATAACAAGCAGGAGGAGAGCAGCGGAGACACAGGATAAAAGAGCACGAGGTGAGTGGAGACACAGGATAAAAGAGCACGTGGAGAACAGCGGAGACACAGGATAAAAGAGCATGAGGAGAGCGGAGACACAGGATAAAAGAGCACGAGGAGAGCGGTGGAGACACAGGAGAAAACAGCGCGAGGAGAGCAGAGACACAGTATACAGGAGCGCAAGGAGAGCAGAGACACAGGATAAAATAGCACAAGGAGAGCAGAGACACAGGATAAAGGAGCATGAGGAGAGATGAAACACAGGATAAAAGAGCGCAAAAAGAGCAGAGACACAGGATAAAAGGGCTCGAGGAGATGCAGCGGAGACATTGGATAAAGGAGTGCGAGGAGAGCAGCGGAGACACATGATAAAAGAGCACGAGGAGAGCAGGGACACAGGATAAAAGAGTTAAAGAGAGCAGCAGAGACAAAGGATAAAGGAGCGCAAGGAGAACTGCAGAGACACAGGATAAAAGAGTGTGAGGAGAAAGGAGACACAGGATAAAAGAGCACGGGGACATCAGAGACACAGGATAAAAGAGAGCGAGCAGAGCGGAGACACAGGATAAAAGAGCACGAGGAGAGCGGAGACACAGGATGAAAGAACGCAAGGAGAAAGGAGACATAGGATAAAAGAGCGCGAGGAGAATGGAGACGAAGGATAAAAGAGCATGAGGAGAGTGGAGACACAGGATAAAAGAGCACGAGGAGAGCAGCGACACAGGATAAAAGAGCGCAAACAGAGCAGCAGAGACACAGGATAAAGGAGTGCAAGGAGAACGGCAGAGACACAGCATAAAAGAGCGCGAGCAGAGCGGAGACACAGGATAAAAGAGCGCGAGGAGAACGGAGACACAGGATAAAGGAGCACGAGGAGATCGGCGGAGACACACAATAAAAGAGCGCGAGGAGAGCGGAGACACAGGATAAAAGGGCGCGAGGTGAGTGGAGACAGAGGATAAAAGAGTGCGAGGAGAGCGGAGACATAGGTTAAAAGAGCAAGAGGAGAATGGAGACACAGGATAAAAGAGCACAAGGAGAGCAGAGACATAGATTATAAAAGCATGAGGAGAGCGGTGACACAGGATAAAAGAGCAGGAGGAGAGCGGAGACACAGGATAATGGAGTGTGAGGAGAGCGGAGACACAGGATAAAAGAGCACGAGGGGATCGGAGATGCAGGATAAAAGAGCGTGAGGAGAGTGGAGACACAGGATAAAAGAGCGCGAGGAGAGCAGAGACACAGGATTAAAGAGCACGAGGAGAGTGGAGACACAGGATAAAAGAGCGCGAGTAAAGCGGAGACATAGGTTAAAAGAGCGTGAGGAGAATGGAGACACAGGATAAAGGAGCACGAGGAGAGCGGTGACACGTGATAAAAGAGCGTGATGAGAGCGGAGACACAGGATAAAAGAGCGCGAGGAGAGCGGAGACACAGGATAAAAGAGCACGAGGAGAGCGGAGACACAGGATGAAAGAGCATGAGGAGAATGGAGACATAGGTTAAAAGAGAGCGAGGAGAACGGAGACACGGGATAAAAGAGCACAAGGAGAGCGGCGGAGATTCAGGAGAGAGGAGCGCGAGGAGAGCAGAGTCACAGCATAAAAGAGCGTGAGGAGAGTGGAGACACAGGATAAAAGAGCACGAGGAGAGTGGAGACACAGGATAAAAGAGCACAAGGAGAGCGGAAACACAGGATAAAAGAGCACGATGAGAGCAGAGACACAGGATAAAAGAGAGTGAGGAGAGCGGAGATACAGGATAAAGGAGCACAAGGAGAGTGGCAGAGATACAGGAGAGAGGAGCGCGAGGAGAGCAGAGTCACAGGATACTGGAACACGAGGAGAGCAGAGACACAGGATAAAAGAGCATGAGGAGAGTGGAGACACAGGAGAAAACAGCGCGAGGAGAGCAGAGACACAGTAAACAGGAGCGCAAGGAGAGCAGAGACAAAGGATAAAATAGCATGAGGAGAGCAGAGACACAGGATAAAAGAGCACAAGGAGAGCAGAAACACAGGATAAAAGAGGTCGAGGAAAGCAGCAGAGACATAGGATAAAAGAGCACGAGGAGAGCAGAGATACAGGATCAAAGAGCACGAGGAGAGTGGAGACACAGGATAAAAGAGCGCGAGTAAAGCGGAGACATAGGTTAAAAGAGCGTGAGGAGAATGGAGACACAGGATAAAGGAGCACGAGGAGAGTGGTGACACGTGATAAAAGAGCGTGATGAGAGCGGAGACACAGGATAAAAGAGCGCGAGGAGAGCGGAGACACAGGATAAAAGAGCACGAGGAGAGCGGAGACACAGGATGAAAGAGCATGAGGAGAATGGAGACACAGGATAAAAGAGCACGAGGAGAGTGGAGACACAGGATAAAAGAGCGTGAGGAGAACGGAGATACAGGATAAAAGAGCGCGAGGAGTATGGACACAGGATGAAGGAGCGTGAAGAGAGCGGCGGAGACACACAATAAAAGAACGTGAGGAGAACGGAGACACAGGATAAAAGAGAACGAGGAGAGCAGCAGAGACACAGGATAACAAGCAGGAGGAGAGCAGCGGAGACACAGGATAAAAGAGCACGAGGTGAGTGGAGACACAGGATAAAAGAGCACGTGGAGAACAGCGGAGACACAGGATAAAAGAGCATGAGGAGAGCGGAGACACAGGATAAAAGAGCACGAGGAGAGCGGTGGAGACACAGGAGAAAACAGCGCGAGGAGAGCAGAGACACAGTATACAGGAGCGCAAGGAGAGCAGAGACACAGGATAAAATAGCACAAGGAGAGCAGAGACACAGGATAAAGGAGCATGAGGAGAGATGAAACACAGGATAAAAGAGCGCAAAAAGAGCAGAGACACAGGATAAAAGGGCTCGAGGAGATGCAGCGGAGACATTGGATAAAGGAGTGCGAGGAGAGCAGCGGAGACACATGATAAAAGAGCACGAGGAGAGCAGGGACACAGGATAAAAGAGTTAAAGAGAGCAGCAGAGACAAAGGATAAAGGAGCGCAAGGAGAACTGCAGAGACACAGGATAAAAGAGTGTGAGGAGAAAGGAGACACAGGATAAAAGAGCACGGGGACATCAGAGACACAGGATAAAAGAGAGCGAGCAGAGCGGAGACACAGGATAAAAGAGCACGAGGAGAGCGGAGACACAGGATGAAAGAACGCAAGGAGAAAGGAGACATAGGATAAAAGAGCGCGAGGAGAATGGAGACGAAGGATAAAAGAGCATGAGGAGAGTGGAGACACAGGATAAAAGAGCACGAGGAGAGCAGCGACACAGGATAAAAGAGCGCAAACAGAGCAGCAGAGACACAGGATAAAGGAGTGCAAGGAGAACGGCAGAGACACAGCATAAAAGAGCGCGAGCAGAGCGGAGACACAGGATAAAAGAGCGCGAGGAGAACGGAGACACAGGATAAAGGAGCACGAGGAGATCGGCGGAGACACACAATAAAAGAGCGCGAGGAGAGCGGAGACACAGGATAAAAGGGCGCGAGGTGAGTGGAGACAGAGGATAAAAGAGTGCGAGGAGAGCGGAGACATAGGTTAAAAGAGCAAGAGGAGAATGGAGACACAGGATAAAAGAGCACAAGGAGAGCAGAGACATAGATTATAAAAGCATGAGGAGAGCGGTGACACAGGATAAAAGAGCAGGAGGAGAGCAGAGACACAGGATAATGGAGTGTGAGGAGAGCGGAGACACAGGATAAAAGAGCACGAGGGGATCGGAGATGCAGGATAAAAGAGCGTGAGGAGAGTGGAGACACAGGATAAAAGAGCACGAGGAAAGTAGGGACACAGGATAAAGGAGCACAAGGAGAGCTGAGACACAGGATAAAAGAGCACGAGGAGAGTGGCGGAGCCACAGGATGAAAGAGCGCGAGGAGAGTGGAGGCACAGGATAGAAGAGCACGAGGAGAATGAAGACAGAGGATAAAAGAGCACGAGGAGAGCAGAGACACAGGATAAAAGAGCATGAGGAGAGTGGAGACACAGGATAAAAGAGCACGAGGAGAATGGGGACACAGGATAAAAGAGCACAAGGAGAGCGGAGACATAGGTTAAAGGAGCACGAGGAGAATGGAGACACAGGATAAAACAGCACAGGGAGAGCGGAGACATAGGTTAAAGGAGCACGAGGAGAATGGAGACACAGGATAAAAGAGCATGAGGAGAGCGGAGACACAAGATAAAGGAGCACAAGGAGAGCGGCGTAGATACAGGAGAGTGGAGCGCGAGGAGAGCGGAGACAAAGGATAAAGGAGCACGAGGAGAGCGGCAGAGATACAAGAGAGAGGAGCGCGAGGAGAGTGGAGTCACAGGATAAAAGAGCGCAAGGAGAGTGGAGACACAGGATAAAGGAGCACGAGGAGAGTGGAGACAGAGGATAAAAGAGCGTGAGGAGAGTGGAGACACAGGATAAAAGAGCATGAGGAGAGTAGAGACACAGGATAAAGGAGCACAAGGAGAGCAGAGACACAGGATAAAGGAGCATGAGGAGAGTGGCGGAACCACAGGATAAAAGAGCGCGAGGAGAGTGGAGACACAGGATAAAAGAGCACGAGGAGAGTGGAGACAGAGGATAAAAGAGAGTGAGTAGTTCAGAGACATAGGTTAAAAGAGCATGAGGAGAATGGAGACACAGGATAAAAGAGCATGAGGAGAGCGGAGACACAGGATAAAGGAGCACAAGGAGAGCGGCGTAGATACAGGAGAGAGGAGCGCGTGGAGAGTGGAGACACAGGATAAAAGAGCGTGAGGAGAACGGAGATACAGGATAAAAGAGCGCGAGGAGTATGGACACAGGATGAAGGAGCGTGAAGAGAGCGGCGGAGACACACAATAAAAGAACGTGAGGAGAACGGAGACACAGGATAAAAGAGAACGAGGAGAGCAGCAGAGACACAGGATAACAAGCAGGAGGAGAGCAGCGGAGACACAGGATAAAAGAGCACGAGGTGAGTGGAGACACAGGATAAAAGAGCACGTGGAGAACAGCGGAGACACAGGATAAAAGAGCATGAGGAGAGCGGAGACACAGGATAAAAGAGCACGAGGAGAGCGGTGGAGACACAGGAGAAAACAGCGCGAGGAGAGCAGAGACACAGTATACAGGAGCGCAAGGAGAGCAGAGACACAGGATAAAATAGCACAAGGAGAGCAGAGACACAGGATAAAGGAGCATGAGGAGAGATGAAACACAGGATAAAAGAGCGCAAAAAGAGCAGAGACACAGGATAAAAGGGCTCGAGGAGATGCAGCGGAGACATTGGATAAAGGAGTGCGAGGAGAGCAGCGGAGACACATGATAAAAGAGCACGAGGAGAGCAGGGACACAGGATAAAAGAGTTAAAGAGAGCAGCAGAGACAAAGGATAAAGGAGCGCAAGGAGAACTGCAGAGACACAGGATAAAAGAGTGTGAGGAGAAAGGAGACACAGGATAAAAGAGCACGGGGACATCAGAGACACAGGATAAAAGAGAGCGAGCAGAGCGGAGACACAGGATAAAAGAGCACGAGGAGAGCGGAGACACAGGATGAAAGAACGCAAGGAGAAAGGAGACATAGGATAAAAGAGCGCGAGGAGAATGGAGACGAAGGATAAAAGAGCATGAGGAGAGTGGAGACACAGGATAAAAGAGCACGAGGAGAGCAGCGACACAGGATAAAAGAGCGCAAACAGAGCAGCAGAGACACAGGATAAAGGAGTGCAAGGAGAACGGCAGAGACACAGCATAAAAGAGCGCGAGCAGAGCGGAGACACAGGATAAAAGAGCGCGAGGAGAACGGAGACACAGGATAAAGGAGCACGAGGAGATCGGCGGAGACACACAATAAAAGAGCGCGAGGAGAGCGGAGACACAGGATAAAAGGGCGCGAGGTGAGTGGAGACAGAGGATAAAAGAGTGCGAGGAGAGCGGAGACATAGGTTAAAAGAGCAAGAGGAGAATGGAGACACAGGATAAAAGAGCACAAGGAGAGCAGAGACATAGATTATAAAAGCATGAGGAGAGCGGTGACACAGGATAAAAGAGCAGGAGGAGAGCGGAGACACAGGATAATGGAGTGTGAGGAGAGCGGAGACACAGGATAAAAGAGCACGAGGGGATCGGAGATGCAGGATAAAAGAGCGTGAGGAGAGTGGAGACACAGGATAAAAGAGCGCGAGGAGAGCAGAGACACAGGATTAAAGAGCACGAGGAGAGTGGAGACACAGGATAAAAGAGCGCGAGTAAAGCGGAGACATAGGTTAAAAGAGCGTGAGGAGAATGGAGACACAGGATAAAGGAGCACGAGGAGAGCGGTGACACGTGATAAAAGAGCGTGATGAGAGCGGAGACACAGGATAAAAGAGCGCGAGGAGAGTGGAGACACAGGATAAAAGAGCACGAGGAGAGCGGAGACACAGGATGAAAGAGCATGAGGAGAATGGAGACATAGGTTAAAAGAGAGCGAGGAGAACGGAGACACGGGATAAAAGAGCACAAGGAGAGCGGCGGAGATTCAGGAGAGAGGAGCGCGAGGAGAGCAGAGTCACAGCATAAAAGAGCGTGAGGAGAGTGGAGACACAGGATAAAAGAGCACGAGGAGAGTGGAGACACAGGATAAAAGAGCACAAGGAGAGCGGAAACACAGGATAAAAGAGCACGATGAGAGCAGAGACACAGGATAAAAGAGAGTGAGGAGAGCGGAGATACAGGATAAAGGAGCACAAGGAGAGTGGCAGAGATACAGGAGAGAGGAGCGCGAGGAGAGCAGAGTCACAGGATACTGGAACACGAGGAGAGCAGAGACACAGGATAAAAGAGCATGAGGAGAGTGGAGACACAGGAGAAAACAGCGCGAGGAGAGCAGAGACACAGTAAACAGGAGCGCAAGGAGAGCAGAGACAAAGGATAAAATAGCATGAGGAGAGCAGAGACACAGGATAAAAGAGCACAAGGAGAGCAGAAACACAGGATAAAAGAGGTCGAGGAAAGCAGCAGAGACATAGGATAAAAGAGCACGAGGAGAGCAGAGATACAGGATCAAAGAGCACGAGGAGAGTGGAGACACAGGATAAAAGAGCGCGAGTAAAGCGGAGACATAGGTTAAAAGAGCGTGAGGAGAATGGAGACACAGGATAAAGGAGCACGAGGAGAGTGGTGACACGTGATAAAAGAGCGTGATGAGAGTGGAGACACAGGATAAAAGAGCGCGAGGAGAGCGGAGACACAGGATAAAAGAGCACGAGGAGAGCGGAGACACAGGATGAAAGAGCATGAGGAGAATGGAGACACAGGATAAAAGAGCACGAGGAGAGTGGAGACACAGGATAAAAGAGCGTGAGGAGAACGGAGATACAGGATAAAAGAGCGCGAGGAGTATGGACACAGGATGAAGGAGCGTGAAGAGAGCGGCGGAGACACACAATAAAAGAACGTGAGGAGAACGGAGACACAGGATAAAAGAGAACGAGGAGAGCAGCAGAGACACAGGATAACAAGCAGGAGGAGTGCAGCGGAGACACAGGATAAAAGAGCACGAGGTGAGTGGAGACACAGGATAAAAGAGCACGTGGAGAACAGCGGAGACACAGGATAAAAGAGCATGAGGAGAGCGGAGACACAGGATAAAAGAGCACGAGGAGAGCGGTGGAGACACAGGAGAAAACAGCGCGAGGAGAGCAGAGACACAGTATACAGGAGCGCAAGGAGAGCAGAGACACAGGATAAAATAGCACAAGGAGAGCAGAGACACAGGATAAAGGAGCATGAGGAGAGATGAAACACAGGATAAAAGAGCGCAAAAAGAGCAGAGACACAGGATAAAAGGGCTCGAGGAGATGCAGCGGAGACATTGGATAAAGGAGTGCGAGGAGAGCAGCGGAGACACATGATAAAAGAGCACGAGGAGAGCAGGGACACAGGATAAAAGAGTTAAAGAGAGCAGCAGAGACAAAGGATAAAGGAGCGCAAGGAGAACTGCAGAGACACAGGATAAAAGAGTGTGAGGAGAAAGGAGACACAGGATAAAAGAGCACGGGGACATCAGAGACACAGGATAAAAGAGAGCGAGCAGAGCGGAGACACAGGATAAAAGAGCACGAGGAGAGCGGAGACACAGGATGAAAGAACGCAAGGAGAAAGGAGACATAGGATAAAAGAGCGCGAGGAGAATGGAGACGAAGGATAAAAGAGCATGAGGAGAGTGGAGACACAGGATAAAAGAGCACGAGGAGAGTGGAGACACAGGATAAAAGAGCACAAGGAGAGCGGAAACACAGGATAAAAGAGCACGATGAGAGCAGAGACACAGGATAAAAGAGAGTGAGGAGAGCGGAGATACAGGATAAAGGAGCACAAGGAGAGTGGCAGAGATACAGGAGAGAGGAGCGCGAGGAGAGCAGAGTCACAGGATACTGGAACACGAGGAGAGCAGAGACACAGGATAAAAGAGCATGAGGAGAGTGGAGACACAGGAGAAAACAGCGCGAGGAGAGCAGAGACACAGTAAACAGGAGCGCAAGGAGAGCAGAGACAAAGGATAAAATAGCATGAGGAGAGCAGAGACACAGGATAAAAGAGCACAAGGAGAGCAGAAACACAGGATAAAAGAGGTCGAGGAAAGCAGCAGAGACATAGGATAAAAGAGCACGAGGAGAGCAGAGATACAGGATCAAAGAGCACGAGGAGAGTGGAGACACAGGATAAAAGAGCGCGAGTAAAGCGGAGACATAGGTTAAAAGAGCGTGAGGAGAATGGAGACACAGGATAAAGGAGCACGAGGAGAGTGGTGACACGTGATAAAAGAGCGTGATGAGAGCGGAGACACAGGATAAAAGAGCGCGAGGAGAGCGGAGACACAGGATAAAAGAGCACGAGGAGAGCGGAGACACAGGATGAAAGAGCATGAGGAGAATGGAGACACAGGATAAAAGAGCGCGAGGAGAGTGGAGACACAGGATAAAAGAGCATGAGGAGAACGGAGATACAGGATAAAAGAGCGCGAGGAGTATGGACACAGGATGAAGGAGCGTGAAGAGAGCGGCGGAGACACACAATAAAAGAGCGTGAGGAGAACGGAGACACAGGATAAAAGAGAACGAGGAGAGCAGCAGAGACACAGGATAACAAGCAGGAGGAGAGCAGCGGAGACACAGGATAAAAGAGCACGAGGTGAGTGGAGACACAGGATAAAAGAGCACGTGGAGAACAGCGGAGACACAGGATAAAAGAGCATGAGGAGAGCGGAGACACAGGATAAAAGAGCACGAGGAGAGCGGTGGAGACACAGGAGAAAACAGCGCGAGGAGAGCAGAGACACAGTATACAGGAGCGCAAGGAGAGCAGAGACACAGGATAAAATAGCACAAGGAGAGCAGAGACACAGGATAAAGGAGCATGAGGAGAGATGAAACACAGGATAAAAGAGCGCAAAAAGAGCAGAGACACAGGATAAAAGGGCTCGAGGAGATGCAGCGGAGACATTGGATAAAGGAGTGCGAGGAGAGCAGCGGAGACACATGATAAAAGAGCACGAGGAGAGCAGGGACACAGGATAAAAGAGTTAAAGAGAGCAGCAGAGACAAAGGATAAAGGAGCGCAAGGAGAACTGCAGAGACACAGGATAAAAGAGTGTGAGGAGAAAGGAGACACAGGATAAAAGAGCACGGGGACATCAGAGACACAGGATAAAAGAGAGCGAGCAGAGCGGAGACACAGGATAAAAGAGCACGAGGAGAGCGGAGACACAGGATGAAAGAACGCAAGGAGAAAGGAGACATAGGATAAAAGAGCGCGAGGAGAATGGAGACGAAGGATAAAAGAGCATGAGGAGAGTGGAGACACAGGATAAAAGAGCACGAGGAGAGCAGCGACACAGGATAAAAGAGTGCAAACAGAGCAGCAGAGACACAGGATAAAGGAGTGCAAGGAGAACGGCAGAGACACAGCATAAAAGAGCGCGAGCAGAGCGGAGACACAGGATAAAAGAGCGCGAGGAGAACGGAGACACAGGATAAAGGAGCACGAGGAGATCGGCGGAGACACACAATAAAAGAGCGCGAGGAGAGCGGAGACACAGGATAAAAGGGCGCGAGGTGAGTGGAGACAGAGGATAAAAGAGTGCGAGGAGAGCGGAGACATAGGTTAAAAGAGCAAGAGGAGAATGGAGACACAGGATAAAAGAGCACAAGGAGAGCAGAGACATAGATTATAAAAGCATGAGGAGAGCGGTGACACAGGATAAAAGAGCAGGAGGAGAGCGGAGACACAGGATAATGGAGTGTGAGGAGAGCGGAGACACAGGATAAAAGAGCACGAGGGGATCGGAGATGCAGGATAAAAGAGCGTGAGGAGAGTGGAGACACAGGATAAAAGAGCACGAGGAAAGTAGGGACACAGGATAAAGGAGCACAAGGAGAGCTGAGACACAGGATAAAAGAGCACGAGGAGAGTGGCGGAGCCACAGGATGAAAGAGCGCGAGGAGAGTGGAGACACAGGATAGAAGAGCACGAGGAGAGTGGAGACAGAGGATAAAAGAGCACGAGGAGAGCAGAGACACAGGATAAAAGAGCATGAGGAGAGTGGAGACACAGGATAAAAGAGCACGAGGAGAATGGGGACACAGGATAAAAGAGCACAAGGAGAGCGGAGACATAGGTTAAAGGAGCACGAGGAGAATGGAGACACAGGATAAAACAGCACAGGGAGAGCGGAGACATAGGTTAAAGGAGCACGAGGAGAATGGAGACACAGGATAAAAGAGCATGAGGAGAGCGGAAACACAAGATAAAGGAGCACAAGGAGAGCGGCGTAGATACAGGAGAGTGGAGCGCGAGGAGAGCGGAGACAAAGGATAAAGGAGCACGAGGAGAGCGGCAGAGATACAAGAGAGAGGAGCGCGAGGAGAGTGGAGTCACAGGATAAAAGAGCGCAAGGAGAGTGGAGACACAGGATAAAGGAGCACGAGGAGAGTGGAGACAGAGGATAAAAGAGCGTGAGGAGAGTGGAGACACAGGATAAAAGAGCATGAGGAGAGTAGAGACACAGGATAAAGGAGCACAAGGAGAGCAGAGACACAGGATAAAGGAGCATGAGGAGAGTGGCGGAGCCACAGGATAAAAGAGCGCGAGGAGAGTGGAGACACAGGATAAAAGAGCACGAGGAGAGTGGAGACAGTGGATAAAAGAGAGTGAGTAGTTCAGAGACATAGGTTAAAAGAGCATGAGGAGAATGGAGACACAGGATAAAAGAGCATGAGGAGAGCGGAGACACAGGATAAAGGAGCACAAGGAGAGCGGCGTAGATACAGGAGAGAGGAGCGCGTGGAGAGTGGAGACACAGGATAAAAGAGCGCGAGGAGAGCGGAGACACAGGATAAAGGAGCACGAGGTGAGCGGCGGAGATACAGGAGAGAGGAGCGCGAGGAGAGTGGAGTCACAGGATAAAAGAGCGCAAGGAGAGTGGAGACACAGGATAAAAGAGCACGAGGAGAGCGGCAGAGATACAGGAGAGAGGAGCGCGAGGAGAGTGGAGTCAAAGGATAAAAGGGCACGAGGAGAGCGGTGACACAGGATAAAAGAGCACGAGGAGAGCGGAGACACAGGATAATGGAGTGTGAGGAGAGCGGAGACACAGGATAAAAGAGCGCAAGGAGAGTGGAGACACAGGATAAAGGAGCACGAGGAGAGCGGCAGAGATACAGGAGAGAGGAGCGTGAGGAGAGTGGAGTCAAAGGATAAAAGGGCACGAGGAGAGCGGAGACACAGGATAAAAGAGTGCGAGGAGAGCGGAGACACAGGATAAAAGAGCACGAGGAGAGAGGAGACACAGGATAAAAGAGCGCGAGGAGAATGGGGACACAGGATAAAAGAGCACAAGGAGAGCACAGACACAGGATAAAGGACCACGAGGAGAGAGGAGACACAGGATAAAAGAATGTGAGGAGAGTGGAGACACAGGATAAAAGAGCGCAAGGAGAGCAGAGACATGGTTTAAAAGAGCGTGAGGAGAATGGAGACATAGGTTAAAAGAGAGCGAGGAGAACGGAGACACGGGATAAAAGAGCACAAGGAGAGCGGCGGAGATTCAGGAGAGAGGAGCGCGAGGAGAGCAGAGTCACAGCATAAAAGAGCGTGAGGAGAGTGGAGACACAGGATAAAAGAGCACGAGGAGAGTGGAGACACAGGATAAAAGAGCACAAGGAGAGTGGAAACACAGGATAAAAGAGCACGATGAGAGCAGAGACACAGGATAAAAGAGAGTGAGGAGAGCGGAGATACAGGATAAAGGAGCACAAGAGAGTGGCAGAGATACAGGAGAGAGGAGCGCGAGGAGAGCAGAGTCACAGGATACTGGAACACGAGGAGAGCAGAGACACAGGATAAAAGAGCATGAGGAGAGTGGAGACACAGGAGAAAACAGCGCGAGGAGAGCAGAGACACAGTAAACAGGAGCGCAAGGAGAGCAGAGACAAAGGATAAAAGAGGTCGAGGAAAGCAGCAGAGACATAGGATAAAAGAGCGCGAGGAGAGCAGAGATACAGGATCAAAGAGCACGAGGAGAGTGGAGACACAGGATAAAAGAGCGCGAGTAAAGCGGAGACATAGGTTAAAAGAGCGTGAGGAGAATGGAGACACAGGATAAAGGAGCACGAGGAGAGCGGTGACACGTGATAAAAGAGCGTGATGAGAGCGGAGACACAGGATAAAAGAGCGCGAGGAGAGCGGAGACACAGGATAAAAGAGCACGAGGAGAGCGGAGACACAGGATGAAAGAGCATGAGGAGAATGGAGACACAGGATAAAAGAGCATGAGGAGAGCGGAGACACAGGATAAAGGAGCACAAGGAGAGCGGCGTAGATACAGGAGAGAGGAGCGCGTGGAGAGTGGAGACACAGGATAAAAGAGCGCGAGGAGAGCGGAGACACAGGATAAAGGAGCACGAGGTGAGCGGCGGAGATACAGGAGAGAGGAGCGCGAGGAGAGTGGAGTCACAGGATAAAAGAGCGCAAGGAGAGTGGAGACACAGGATAAAAGAGCACGAGGAGAGCGGCAGAGATACAGGAGAGAGGAGCGCGAGGAGAGTGGAGTCAAAGGATAAAAGGGCACGAGGAGAGCAGTGACACAGGATAAAAGAGCACGAGGAGAGCGGAGACACAGGATAATGGAGTGTGAGGAGAGCGGAGACACAGGATAAAAGAGCGTGAGGAGAGCGGAGACACAGGATAAAAGAGCACGAGGAGAGAGGAGACACAGGATAAAAGAGCGCGAGGAGAATGGGGACACAGGATAAAAGAGCACAAGGAGAGCAGAGACACAGGATAAAGGACCACGAGGAGAGAGGAGACACAGGATAAAAGAATGTGAGGAGAGTGGAGACAGAGGATAAAAGAGCGCAAGGAGGGCAGAGACATGGTTTAAAAGAGCGTGAGGAGAATGGAGACATAGGTTAAAAGAGAGCGAGGAGAACGGAGACACGGGATAAAAGAGCACAAGGAGAGCGGCGGAGATTCAGGAGAGAGGAGCGCGAGGAGAGCAGAGTCACAGCATAAAAGAGCGTGAGGAGAGTGGAGACACAGGATAAAAGAGCACGAGGAGAGTGGAGACACAGGATAAAAGAGCACAAGGAGAGCGGAAACACAGGATAAAAGAGCACGATGAGAGCAGAGACACAGGATAAAAGAGAGCGAGGAGAGCGGAGACACAGGATAAAGGAGCACAAGGAGAGTGGCAGAGATACAGGAGAGAGGAGCGCGAGGAGAGCAGAGTCACAGGATACTGGAACACGAGGAGAGCAGAGACACAGGATAAAAGAGCACGCGGAGAGTGGAGACACAGGAGAAAACAGCGCGAGGAGAGCAGAGACACAGTATACAGGAGCGCAAGGAGAGCAGAGACAAAGGATAAAATAGCATGAGGAGAGCAGAGACACAGGATAAAAGAGCACAAGGAGAGCAGAAACACAGAATAAAAGAGGTCGAGGAAAGCAGCGGAGACATAGGATAAAAGAGCGCGAGGAGAGCAGAGACACAGGATCAAAGAGCACGAGGAGAGTGGAGACACAGGATAAAAGAGCGCGAGTAAAGCGGAGACATAGGTTAAAAGAGTGTGAGGAGAATGGAGACACAGGATAAAGGAGCACGAGGAGAGCGGTGACACGTGATAAAAGAGCGTGATGAGAGCGGAGACACAGGATAAAAGAGCGCGAGGAGAGCGGAGACACAGGATAAAAGAGCACGAGGAGAGCGGAGACACAGGATGAAAGAGCATGAGGAGAATGGAGACACAGGATAAAAGAGCGCGAGGAGAGTGGAGACACAGGATAAAAGAGCGTGAGGAGAACGGAGATACAGGATAAAAGAGCGCGAGGAGTATGGACACAGGATGAAGGAGCGTGAAGAGAGCGGCGGAGACACAGGATAAAAGAGCGTGAGGAGAACGGAGACACAGGATAAAAGAGAACGAGGAGAGCAGCAGAGACACAGGATAACAAGCAGGAGGAGAGCAGCGGAGACACAGGATAAAAGAGCACGAGGTGAGTGGAGACACAGGATAAAAGAGCACGTGGAGAACAGCGGAGACACAGGATGAAAGAGCATGAGGAGAGCGGAGACACAGGATAAAAGAGCACGAGGAGAGCGGTGGAGACACAGGAGAAAACAGCGCGAGGAGAGCAGAGACACAGTATACAGGAGCGCAAGGAGAGCAGAGACACAGGATAAAATAGCACAAGGAGAGCAGAGACACAGGATAAAAGAGCATGAGGAGAGATGAAACACAGGATAAAAGAGCGCGAAGAGAGCAGAGACACAGGATAAAAGGGCTCAAGGAGATGCAGCGGAGACATTGGATAAAGGAGCGCGAGGAGAGCAGCGGAGACACAGGATAAAAGAGCACGAGGAGAGCAGGGACACAGGATAAAAGAGTTAAAGAGAGCAGCAGAGACAAAGGATAAAGGAGCGCAAGGAGAACTGCAGAGACACAGGATAAAAGAGTGTGAGGAGAAAGGAGACACAGGATAAAAGAGCACGGGGACATCAGAGACACAGGATAAAAGAGAGCGAGCAGAGCGGAGACACAGGATAAAAGTGCACGAGGAGAGCGGAGACACAGGATGAAAGAACGCAAGGAGAAAGGAGACATAGGATAAAAGAGCGCGAGGAGAATGGAGACGAAGGATAAAACAGCGTGAGGAGAGTGGAGACATAGGATAAAAGAGCACGAGGAGAGCAGCGACATAGGATAAGAGAGTGCAAACAGAGCAGCAGAGACACAGGATAAAGGAGTGCAAGGAGAACGGCAGAGACACAGCATAAAAGAGCGCGAGCAGAGCGGAGACACAGGATAAAAGAGCGCGAGGAGAACGAAGACACAGGATAAAGGAGCACGAGGAGATCGGCGGAGACACACAATAAAAGAGCGCGAGGAGAGCGGAGACACAGGATAAAAGGGCGCGAGGTGAGTGGAGACAGAGGATAAAAGAGTGCGAGGAGAGCGGAGACATAGGTTAAAAGAGCAAGAGGAGAACGGAGACACAGGATAAAAGAGCACAAGGAGAGCAGAGACATAGATTATAAAAGCATGAGGAGAGCGGTGACACAGGATAAAAGAGCAGGAGGAGAGCGGAGACACAGGATAATGGAGTGTGAGGAGAGCGGAGACACAGGATAAAAGAGCACGAGGGGATCAGAGATGCAGGATAAAAGAGCGTGAGGAGAGTGGAGACACAGGATAAAAGAGTGCGAGGAGAGCGGAGACACAGGATAAAAGAGCACGAGGAGAGAGGAGACACAGGATAAAAGAGCGCGAGGAGAATGGGGACACAGGATAAAAGAGCACAAGGGGAGCAGAGACACAGGATAAAGGACCACGAGGAGAGAGGAGACACAGGATAAAAGAGCGCAAGGAGAGCAGAGACATGGTTTAAAAGAGCGTGAGGAGAATGGAGACATAGGTTAAAAGAGAGCGAGGAGAACGGAGACACGGGATAAAAGAGCACAAGGAGAGCGGTGGAGATTCAGGAGAGAGGAGCGCGAGGAGAGCAGAGTCACAGCATAAAAGAGCGTGAGGAGAGTGGAGACACAGGATAAAAGAGCACGAGGAGAGTGGAGACACAGGATAAAAGAGCACAAGGAGAGTGGAAACACAGGATAAAAGAGCATGATGAGAGCGGAGACACAGGATAAAAGAGAGCGAGGAGAGCGGAGACACAGGATAAAGGAGCACAAGGAGAGTGGCAGAGATACAGGAGAGAGGAGCGCGAGGAGAGCAGAGTCACAGGATACTGGAACGCGAGGAGAGCAGAGACACAGGATAAAAGAGCACGAGGAGAGTGGAGACACAGGAGAAAACAGCACGAGGAGAGCAGAGACACAGTATACAGGAGCGCAAGGAGAGCAGAGACACAGGATAAAATAGCATGAGGAGAGCAGAGACACAGGATAAAAGAGCACAAGGGGAGCAGAAACACAGGATAAAAGAGGTCGAGGAAAGCAGCGGAGACATAGGATAAAAGAGCGCGAGGAGAGCAGCGGAGACACAGGATAAAAGAGCACGAGGAGAGCAGGGACACAGGACAAAAGAGTGCAAAGAGAGCAGCAGACACAAAGGATAAAGGAGCGCAAGGAGAACGGCAGAGGCACAGGATAAAAGAGTGTGAGGAGAAAGGAAACACAGGATAAAAGAGCACGGGGAGAGCAGCAGAGACACAGGATAACAAGCAGGAGGAGAGCAGCGGAGACACAGGATAAAAGAGCACGAGGAGAGTGGAGACACAGGATAAAAGAGCACGTGGAGAACAGCGGAGACACAGGATAAAAGAGCATGAGGAAAGCGGAGACACAGGATAAAAGAGCACGAGGAGAGCGGTGGAGACACAGGAGAAAACAGCACGAGGAGAGCAGAGACACAGTATACAGGAGCGCAAGGAGAGCAGAGACACAGGATAAAATAGCACAAGGAGAGCAGAGACACAGGATAAAAGAGCATGAGGAGTGATGAAACACAGGATAAAAGAGCGCGAAGAGAGCAGAGACACAGGATAAAAGGGCTCAAGGAGATGCAGCGGAGACATTGGATAAAGGAGCGCGAGGTGAGTGGAGACAGAGGATAAAAGAGTGCGAGGAGAGCGGAGACATAGGTTAAAAGAGCAAGAGGAGAATGGAGACACAGGATAAAAGAGCACAAGGAGAGCAGAGACATAGATTATAAAAGCACGAGGAGAGCGGTGACACAGGATAAAAGAGCAGGAGGAGAGCGGAGACACAGGATAATGGAGTGTGAGGAGAGCGGAGACACAGGATAAAAGAGCACGAGGGGATCGGAGATGCAGGATAAAAGAGCGCGAGGAGAGTGGAGACACAGGATAAAAGAGCATGAGGAGAGTGGCGGAGCCACAGGATGAAAGAGCGCGAGGAGAGTGGAGACACAGGATAGAAGAGCATGAGGAGAGTGGAGACAGAGGATAAAAGAGCATGAGGAGAGCAGAGACACAGGATAAAAGAGCATGAGGAGAGTGGAGACACAGGATAAAAGAGCACGAGGAGAATGGGGACACAGGATAAAAGAGCACAAGGAGAGCGGAGACATAGGTTAAAGGAGCATGAGGAGATTGGAGACACAGGATAAAACAGCACAGGGAGAGCGGAGACATAGGTTAAAGGAGCACGAGGAGAATGGAGACACAGGATAAAAGAGCATGAGGAGAGCGGAGACACAGGATAAAGGAGCACGAGGAGAGCGGAGACACAGGATAAAGGAGCACAAGGAGAGCGGCGTAGATACAGGAGAGTGGAGCGCGAGGAGAGCGGAGACAAAGGATAAAGGAGCACGAGGAGAGCGGCGGAGATACAGGAGAGAGGAGCGCGAGGAGAGTGGAGTCACAGGATAAAAGAGCGCAAGGAGAGTGGAGACACAGGATAAAGGAGCACGAGGAGAGTGGCGGAGCCACAGGATAAAAGAGCGCGAGGAGAGTGGAGACACAGGATAAAAGAGCATGAGGAGAGTGGAGACAGAGGGTAAAAGAGCGCGAGTAGTTCAGAGACATAGGTTAAAAGAGCATGAGGAGAATGGAGACACACGATAAAAGAGCATGAGGAGAGCGGAGACACAGGATAAAGGAGCACAAGGAGAACGGCGTAGATACAGGAGAGAGGAGCGCGTGGAGAGTGGAGACACAGGATAAAAGAGCGCGAGGAGAGCGGAGACACAGGATAAAGGAGCACGAGGTGAGCGGCGGAGATACAGGAGAGAGGAGCGCGAGGAGAGTGGAGTCACAGGATAAAAGAGCGCAAGGAGAGTGGAGACACAGGATAAAAGAGCACGAGGAGAGCGGCAGAGATACAGGAGAGAGGAGCGCGAGGAGAGTGGAGTCAAAGGATAAAAGGGCACGAGGAGAGCGGTGACACAGGATAAAAGAGCACGAGGAGAGGGGCAGAGATACAGGTGAGAGGAGCGCGAGGAGAGTGGAGTCAAAGGATAAAAGGGCACGAGGAGAGCGGAGACACAGGATAATGGAGTGTGAGGAGAGCGGAGACACAGGATAAAAGAGCGCAAGGAGAGTGGAGACACAGGATAAAGGAGCGCGAGGAGAATGGGGACACAGGATAAAAGAGCACAAGGAGAGCAGAGACACAGGATAAAGGACCACGAGGAGAGAGGAGACACAGGATAAAAGAATGTGAGGAGAGTGGAGACAGAGGATAAAAGAGCGCAAGGAGAGCAGAGACATGGTTTAAAAGAGCGTGAGGAGAATGGAGACATAGGTTAAAAGAGAGCGAGGAGAACGGAGACACGGGATAAAAGAGCACAAGGAGAGCGGCGGAGATTCAGGAGAGAGGAGCGCGAGGAGAGCAGAGTCACAGCATAAAAGAGCGTGAGGAGAGTGGAGACACAGGATAAAAGAGCACGAGGAGAGTGGAGACACAGGATAAAAGAGCACAAGGGGAGTGGAAACACAGGATAAAAGAGCACGATGAGAGCAGAGACACAGGATAAAAGAGAGCGAGGAGAGCGGAGACACAGGATAAAGGAGCACAAGGAGAGTGGCAGAGATACAGGAGAGAGGAGCGCGAGGAGAGCAGAGTCACAGGATACTGGAACGCGAGGAGAGCAGAGACACAGGATAAAAGAGCACGAGGAGAGTGGAGACACAGGAGAAAACAGCGCGAGGAGAGCAGAGACACAGTATACAGGAGCGCAAGGAGAGCAGAGACACAGGATAAAATAGCATGAGGAGAGCAGAGACACAGGATAAAAGAGCACAAGGGGAGCAGAAACACAGGATAAAAGAGGTCGAGGAAAGCAGCAGAGACATAGGATAAAAGAGCGCGAGGAGAGCAGCAGAGACACAGGATAAAAGAGCGCGAGGAGAGCAGCGGAGACACAGGATAAAAGAGCACGAGGAGAGCAGGGACACAGGACAAAAGAGTGCAAAGAGAGCAGCAGACACAAAGGATAAAGGAGCACAAGGAGAACGGCAGAGGCACAGGATAAAAGAGTGTGAGGAGAAAGGAGACACAGGATAAAAGAGCACGGGGAGAGCAGAGACACAGGATAAAAGAGCGCGAGGAGAGTGAAGACACAGGATAAAAGGGCGCATGATGAGTGGAGACAGAGGATAAAAGAGTGCAAGGAGATTGGGGACATAGGTTAAAAGAGTGAGAGGAGAATGGAGACACAGGATAAAAGAGCACAAGGAGCGCAGAGACATACGTTAAAAAAGCACGAGGAGTCGGTGACACAGGATAAAAGAGCACGAGGAGAGCAGAGACACAGGATAAAAGAGCACAAGGAGAGCAGCGGAGATACAGGAGAGAGGAGCGTGAGGAGTGTGGAGTCACAGGATAGAAGAGCGCGAGCAGAGTGGAGACACAGGAAAAATGACCGTGAGGAGAATGGAGACACAGGATAATGGAGTGTGAGGAGAGTGGAGACACAGGATAAAAGAGTGCGAGGAGAGCGGAGACACAGGATAAAAGAGCATGAGGAGAGAGGAGACACAGGATAAAAGAGCTCGAGGAGATGCAGCGGAGACATAGGATAAAAGAGCGCGAGGAGAGCAGCGGAGATACAGGATAAAAGAGCACGAGGAGAGCAGGGACACAGGATAAAAGAGTGCAAAGAGAGCAGCAGAGACAAAGGATAAAGGAGCGCAAGGAGAACGGCAGAGACACAGGATAAAAGAGTGTGAGGAGTGCGGAGACACAGGATAAAAGAGCACGGGGAGAGCAGAGACACAGGATAAAGGAGTGCGAGGAGAGCAGAGACACGGGATAAAGGAGCGCAAGGAGAGCGGCGGAGACACAGGACAAAAGAACGCGAGGAGAGCAGAGGCCCTGGATAAAAGGGCATGAGGAGAATGGGGACACAGGATAAAAGAGCACAAGGAGAGCAGGGACACAGGATAAAAGAGTGCAAAGAGAGCAGCAGAGACACAGGATATAGGAATGCAAGGAGAACGGCAGAGACACAGGATAAAAGAGCGCGAGCAGAGCGGTGACACAGGATAAAAGAGCACGAGGAGAGCGGAGACACAGGATAAAAGAGCACGAGGGGATCGGAGACGCAGGATAAAAGAGCGCGAGGAGAGTGGAGACAGAGGATAAAAGAGCGTGAGGAGAGCAGAGACACAGGATAAAAGAGCACGAGGCGAGTAGAGACACAGGATAAAGGAGCACAAGGAGAGTAGAGACACAGGATAAAGGAGCACGAGGAGAGTGGCAGAGCCCCAGGATAAAAGAGCGCTAGGAGAGTGGAGACACAGGATAAAAGAGCGCGAGGAGAGTGGAGACAGAGGATAAAAGAGCGTGAATAGTGCAGAGACATAGGTTAAGAGAGCACGAGGAGAATGGAGACACAGGATAAAGGAGCGCGAGGAGAGCGGAGACACAGAATAAAAGAGCACGAGGAGAGCAGAGACACAGGATAAAAGACCACGAGGAGAGTGGAGACACAGGATAAAAGAGCGCGAGGAGAATGGAGACACAGGATAAAATAGCACAAGGAGAGTGGAGACATAGGCTAAAGGAGCGCAAGGAGAATGGAGACACAGGATAAAAGAGCACAAGGAAAGCGGAGACATAGGTTAAAGGAGCGAGAGGAGAATGGAGACACAGGATAAAAGAGCACAAGGAGAGCAGAGACACAGGATAAAGGAGCACGAGGTGAGTGGAGACACAGGATAAAAGAGCGTGAGTAGAGCGGAGACACAGGATAAAAGAGTGCGAGGAGAGCGGAGACACAATATAAAAGAGCCGAGGGGATCAGAGATGCAGGATAAAAGAGCGCGAGGAGAGTGGAGACAGAGGATAAAAGAGCGCGAGGAGAGTGGAGTCACAGGATAAAAGAGCACGAGGAGAATGGAGACACAGGATAAAAGAACGCGAGGAGAAAGGAGACACAGGATAAAAGTGCGCGAGGAGAGCAGAAACACAAGATAAAAGAGCACAAGGAGAGCAGAAACACAGGATAAAAGAGCATGAGGAGAGCAGAAACACAGGATAAAAGAGTGCGAGGAGAGCGGAGACACAGGATAAAGGAGCACAAGGAGAGTGGCAGAGATACAGGAGATAGGAGTGCGAGGAGAGCAGAGTCACAGGATAATGGAACGCGAGGAGAGTGGAGACACAGGATGAAGGAGAGCAAGGAGAGCGGAGACACAGGATAAAGGAGCATGAGGAGAGCAGAGACACAGGATAAAAGAGCAAGAGGAGAGTGGAGACACAGGAGAAAACAGCGCAAGGAGAGCATAGACACAGTATACAGGAGCGCAAGGAGAGCAGAGTCACAGGATAAAATAGCACGAGGAGAGCGGAAACACAGGATAAAAGAGAATGAGGAGAGCAGAAACACAGGATAAAAGAGCGCGAGTAGAGCAGAGAAACAGGATAAAAGAGCACGCGGAGAGCAGCGGAGACATAGGATAAAAGAGCGCGAGGAGAGCAGCAGAGACACAGGATAAAAGAGTGCGAGGAGAGCAGCTGAGACACAGGATAAAAGAGCACGAGGAGAGCAGCGACACAGGATAAAAGAGTGTGAGGAGAGCAGCAGAGAAACAGGATAAAGGAGCGCAAGGTGAACGGCAGAGACACAGGATAAAAGAGCGCGAGCAGAGCGGAGACACAGGATGAAAGAGCGCAAGGAGAATGGAGACATAGGATAAAAGAGCGCAAGGAGAATGGAGACGAAGGATAAAAGAGCGCGAGGAGAGTGGTGACACAGGATAAAAGAGCACGAGGAGAGCAGAGACACAGGATAAAAGAGCACAAGGAGAGAAGCGGAGATAGAGGAGAGAGAAGCGTGAGGAGAGTGGAGTCACAGGATAGAAGAGCGCGAACAGAGTGGAGACACAGGATAAAAGAGCACGAGGAGAGTGGAGACACAGGATAATGGAGTGTGAGGAGAGCGGAGACACAGGATTAAAAAGCATGAGGGGAGCGAAGACACAGGATAAAAGAGCATGAGGAGAGCGGAGAAAATGGAAAAAAGAGCATGAGGAAAGCGGAGACAAAGGATAAAGGGGCGCAAGGAGAGCAGAGACACAGGATAAAGGAGCACAAAGAGAGCAGAGACACAGGATAAAAGAACGCGAGGACAGAGGAAACAGGATAAAGGAGCGCGAGGAGAGCGGAGACACGGGATAAAAGATTGCGAGGAGAGTGGAGACACAGGATTAAAGCGCACGAGGGAGTATGGAGGCATAGGATAAAAGACCGCGAGGCGAGAGGAGACACACGATAAAGGAGCGCAAGGAGAACGGAGACACAGGATAAAAGAGCATGAGGAGAGGGAAGACACAGGATAAAAGAGCATGAGGAGGGCGGAGAAACAGGAAAAAAGAGCGCGAGGAAAGCGGAGACACAGGATAAAGGGGCACAAGGAGCATGGTGGAGATACAGGAGAGAGGAGCATGAGGAGAGTGGAGTCACAGGATAAAAGAGCATGAGGAGAGCTGAGACACAGGATGAAGCAGCACAAGGAGAGCGGTGGAGATAAAGGAGAGAGCAGCGCGAGGAGAGTGAAGAAACAGGATAAAGGAGTGTGGGGAGAGCAGAGACACAGGATAAAATAGCACGAGGAGAGCGGAGACACAGGATAAAAGAGCATGAGGAGAGCAGAAACACAGGATAAAAGAGCGCGAGGAGAGCAGAGACACAGGATAAAAGAGCGCGAGGAGAGTGGAGACACGGGATAAAGGAGCGCAAGGAAAGCGGTGGTGACACAGGACAAAAGAACGCAAGCAGAGCAGAGGCCCTGGATAAAAAAGCACGAGGAGAACGGAGACACAGGATAAAAGAGCGCGAGGAGAGTGGAGACACAGGATAAAGGAGCGCGAGGAGAGCGGAGACACAGGATAAAGGAGCACGAGGAGAGCAGAGACACAGGATAAAAGAGCGCGGGGAGAGCAGTGGAGATGTAGGATAAAAGAGCACGAGGAGAGCAGCAGAGACACAGGATAAAAGAGCGCGAGGAGAGCAGCGGAGACACAGGATAAAAGAGCACGAGGTGAGCAGGGACACAGGATAAAAGATGACAAAGAGAGCAGCAGAGACAAAGGATAAAGGAGCGCAAGGAGGACGGCAGATACACAGGATGAAAGAGTGTGAGGAGAAAGGAGACACAGGATAAAAGAGCACAGGGAGAGCAGAGACACAGGATAAAAGCGCGCGAGCAGAGCGGAGACACAGGATAAAGGAGCGCGAGCAGAACGGAGACACGGGATAAAGGAGCGCAAGGAGAGCGGCGGTGATGCAGGACAAAAGAACGCAAGGAGAGCAGAGGCCCTGGATAAAAAAGCACGAGGAGAACGGGGACACAGGATAATAGAGCGCGAGGAGAGTGGAGACACAGGATAAAAGAGCGCGAGAAAAGCGGAGACACAGGATAAAGGAGCACGTGGAGAGCAGAGATACAGGATAAAAGAGCACGAGGAGCGTGGAGACACAGGAGAAAACAACGTGAGGAGAGCAGAGACACAGGATAAAATAGCACGAGTAGAGCGGAGACACAGGATAAAAGAGCACGAGGAAAGCAGAAACACAGGATAAAAGAGTGCGAGGAGAGCGGAGTCACAGGGTAAAAGAGCACAAGGAGAGCTGCGGAGATAAAGGATAAAAGAGGACGAGGAGAGCAGGGACACAGGATAAAAGAGTGCAAAGAGAGCAGCAGAGACACAGGATAAAAGAGCGCGAGGAGAGCAGCAGAGACACAGGATAAAAGAGGACGAGGAGAGCAGGGACACAGGATAAAAGAGGGCGAGGAGAGCAGCAGAGACACAGGATAAAAGAGGACGAGGAGAGCAGGGACACAGGATAAAAGAGGGCGAGGAGAGCAGCGGAGACACAGGATAAAAGAGGACGAGGAGAGCAGGGACACAGGATAAAAGAGGGCGAGGAGAGCAGCGGAGACACAGGATAAAAGAGGACGAGGAGAGCAGGGACACAGGATAAAAGAGTGCAAAGAGAGCAGCAGAGACACAGGATAAAGGAACGCGAGGAGAGCGGAGACACAGGATAAAGGAATGCGAGGAGAGCGGAGACACAGCATAAAGGAGCATGAGTAGAGTGGAGACACAGGATAAAAGAGCACGAGGAGAGCGGAGACACAGGATAAAAGAGCGCGAGGAGAGCGGAGATACAGGATAAAAGAACACGAGGAGAATGGAGACACAGGATAAAAGTGCACGAGGAGAATGGCGGCACAGGATAAAAGTGCGCGAGGAGAGCGGAGACACAGGATAAAAGAGTGCGAGGAGAACGGAAACACAGGATAAAGGAGTGCGAGGAGAGCGGCGGAGACACACAATAAAAGTGCGCGAGGAGAGCAGAGACACAGGATAAAAGAGCACGAGGAGAGCTGGGACACAGGATAAAAGAGTGCAAAGAGAGCAGCAGAGACACAGGATAAAGGAATGCGAGGAGAGCGGAGACACAGGATAAAAGAGCACGAGGAGAATGGAGACACAGGATAAAAGTGCACGAGGAGAATGGAGGCACAGGATAAAAGAGCATGAGGAGAGCGGAAACACAGGATAAAAGAGTGCGAGGAGAACGGAGTCACAGGATAAAAGAGCACAAGGAGAGCGGCGGAGATACAGGATAAAAGAGTGCGAAGAGAGTGGATACATAGGTAAAAAGAGCGAGAGGGGAATGGAGACACAGGATAAAAGAGCACAAGGAGAGCGGAGACATAGGTAAAAAAAGCGCAAGGAGAGCTGTGACATAGGATAAAAGAGCACGAGGAGAGCGGAGACACAGGATAAAAGAGCACAAGGAGAGCGGCGGAGATACAGGAGAGAGGAGCACGAGGAGAGTGGAGATACAGGATAAAAGAATACGAGGAGAATGGAGACACAGGATAAAAGAGCGCGAGGAGAGCGGAGACTCAGGATAAAAGAGCACGAGGAGAATGGAGGCACAGGATAAAAGTGTGAGGAAAGCGGAGACACAGGATAAAAGTGTGCGAGGAGAACGGAGACACAGGATAAAGGAGCGCGAGAAGAGCGGCGGAGACACACAATAAAAGAGCATGAGGAGAGCAGAAACACAGGATAAAAGAGTGCGAGGAGAGCAGAGACACAGGATAAAAGAGCGCGGGGAGAGCAGCGGAGATATAGGATAAAAGGGCGTGAGGAGAGCAGCAGAGACACAGGATAAAAGAGCGCGAGGAGAGTGGAGACACGGGATAAAGGAGCGCAAGGAAAGCGTTGGTGACACAGGACAAAAGAACGCAAGCAGAGCAGAGGCCCTGGATAAAAAAGCACGAGGAGAACGGAGACACAGGATAAAAGAGCGCGAGGAGAGTGGAGACACAGGATAAAGGAGCACGAGGAGAGCGGAGACACAGGAAAAAGGAGCACGAGGAGAGCAGAGACACAGGATAAAAGAGCACGAGGAGAGCAGAGACACAGGATAAAAGAGCGCGGGGAGAGCAGTGGAGATATAGGATAAAAGAGCACGAGGAGAGCAGCAGAGACACAGGATAAAAGAGCGCGAGGAGAGCAGCGGAGACACAGGATAAAAGAGCACGAGGTGAGCAGGGACACAGGATAAAAGATGACAAAGAGAGCAGCAGAGACAAAGGATAAAGGAGCGCAAGGAGGACGGCAGATACACAGGATGAAAGAGTGTGAGGAGAAAGGAGACACAGGATAAAAGAGCACGGGGAGAGCGGAGACACAGGATAAAGGAGCGCGACCAGAACGGAGACACGGGATAAAGGAGCGCAAGGAGAGCGGCGGTGATGCAGGACAAAAGAACGCAAGGAGAGCAGAGGCCCTGGATAAAAAAGCACGAGGAGAACGGGGACACAGGATAATAGAGCGCGAGGAGAGTGGAGACACAGGATAAAAGAGCGCGAGAAAAGCGGAGACACAGGATAAAGGAGCATGAGGAGAGCAGAGATACAGGATAAAAGAGCACGAGGAGCGTGGAGACACAGGAGAAAACAACGCGAGGAGAGCAGAGACACAGGATAAAATAGCACGAGTAGAGCGGAGACACAGGATAAAAGAGCACGAGGAAAGCAGAAACACAGGATAAAAGAGTGCGAGGAGAGCGGAGTCACAGGGTAAAAGAGCACAAGGAGAGCTGCGGAGATAAAGGATAAAAGAGGACGAGGAGAGCAGGGACACAGGATAAAAGAGTGCAAAGAGAGCAGCAGAGACACAGGATAAAAGAGCGCGAGGAGAGCAGCAGAGACACAGGATAAAAGAGGACGAGGAGAGCAGGGACACAGGATAAAAGAGCGCGAGGAGAGCAGCAGAGACACAGGATAAAAGAGGACGAGGAGAGCAGGGACACAGGATAAAAGAGGGCGAGGAGAGCAGCGGAGACACAGGATAAAAGAGGACGAGGAGAGCAGGGACACAGGATAAAAGAGGGCGAGGAGAACGGAAACACAGGATAAAGGAGTGCGAGGAGAGCGGCGGAGACACACAATAAAAGTGCGCGAGGAGAGCAGAGACACAGGATAAAAGAGCGCGAGGAGAGCAGCGGAGATAAAGGATAAAAGAGCACGAGGAGAGCTGGGACACAGGATAAAAGAGTGCAAAGAGAGCAGCAGAGACACAAGATAAAGGAATGCGAGGAGAGCGGAGACACAGGATAAAAGAGCACGAGGAGAATGGAGACACAGGATAAAAGTGCACGAGGAGAATGGAGGCACAGGATAAAAGAGCGTGAGGAGAGCGGAAACACAGGATAAAAGAGTGCGAGGAGAACGGAGTCACAGGATAAAAGAGCACAAGGAGAGCGGTGGAGATACAGGATAAAAGAGTGCGAAGAGAGTGGATACATAGGTAAAAAGAGCGAGAGGGGAATGGAGACACAGGATAAAAGAGCACAAGGAGAGCAGAGACATAGGTAAAAAAAGCTCAAGGAGAGCTGTGACACAGGATTAAAGAGCACGAGGAGAGTGGAGACACAGGATAAAAGTGCACGAGGAGAGCGGCGGAGATACAGGACAGAGTAGCGCGAGGAGAGTCGAGATACAGGATAAAAGAGCACGAGGAGAGTGGAGATATAGGATAAAAGAACACGAGGAGAATGGAGACACAGGATAAAGGAGTGCGAGGAAAGCGGAGACACAGGATAAAAGAGCGTGAGGAAAATGGAGACACAGGATAAAGGAGCGCGAGGAGAGCGGCGGAGACACACAATAAAAGAGCATGAGGAGAGCAGAAACACACGATAAAAGAGCGCGAGGAGAGTGGAGACACGGGATAAAGGAGCGCAAGGAAAGCGTTGGTGACACAGGACAAAAGAACGCAAGCAGAGCAGAGGCCCTGGATAAAAAAGCACGAGGAGAATGGAGACACAGGATAAAAGAGCGTGAGGAGAGTGGAGACACAGGATAAAGGAGCACGAGGAGAGCGGAGACACAGGAAAAAGGAGCACGAGGAGAGCAGAGACACAGGATAAAAGAGCACGAGGAGAGCAGAGACACAGGATAAAAGAGCGCGGGGAGAGCAGTGGAGATATAGGATAAAAGAGCACGAGGAGAGCAGCAGAGACACAGGATAAAAGAGCGCGAGGAGAGCAGCGGAGACACAGGATAAAAGAGCACGAGGTGAGCAGGGACACAGGATAAAAGATGACAAAGAGAGCAGCAGAGACAAAGGATAAAGGAGCGCAAGGAGGACGGCAGATACACAGGATGAAAGAGTGTGAGGAGAGCAGCGGAGACACAGGATAAAAGAGCACGGGGAGAGCAGAGACACAGGATAAAAGCGCGCGAGCAGAGCGGAGACACAGGATAAAGGAGCGCGACCAGAACGGAGACACGGGATAAAGGAGCGCAAGGAGAGCGGCGGTGATGCAGGACAAAAGAACGCAAGGAGAGCAGAGGCCCTGGATAAAAAAGCACGAGGAGAACGGGGACACAGGATAATAGAGCGCGAGGAGAGTGGAGACACAGGATAAAAGAGCGCGAGAAAAACGGAGACACAGGATAAAGGAGCACGAGGAGAGCAGAGATACAGGATAAAAGAGCACGAGGAGAATGGAGACACAGGATAAAGGAGCGCGAGGAGAGCGGCGGAGACACTGGATAAAAGAGCACGTGGAGAGCAGAGACACAATGTAAAGGAGCACAAGGAGAGCAGAGACACAGGATAAAAGAACGCGAGGAGAGCGGAGACACAGGATAAAGGAGCACGAGGAGAGTGGAGACACAGGATAAAAGAATGCGAGGAGAGTGGAGACACAGGATAAAAGCACACGAGGAGAATGGAGGCACAGGATAAAAGAGCGCGAGGAGAGCGGAGATACACGATAAAAGAGTGCGAGGAGAACGGAGACACAGGATAAAGGAGCACGAGGAGATCGGTGGAGACACACAATAAAAGAGCGCGAGGAGAGTGGAGACACAGGATAAAAGGGCATGAGGTGAATAGAGACAGAGGATAAAAGAGTGCGAGGAGAGCGGAGACATAGGTTAAAAGAGTGAAAGGAGAACGGAGACACAGGATAGAAGAACACAAGGAGAGCAGAGTCATAGGTTAAAAAAGCGCGAGGAGAGCGGTGACACAGGATAAAAGAGCACAAGGAGAGCAGCGGAGATACAGGAGAGAGGAGCATGAGGAGAGTGGAGTCAAAGGATAGAAGAGCGCAAGGAGAGCAGAGACACAGGATAAAATAGCACATGTAGAGCGGAGACACAGGATAAAAGAGGACGAGGAGAGCAGAAACACAGGATGAAAGAGCACAAGGAGAGCAGAGACACAGGATAAAAGAGCGCGAGGAAAGCAGCAGAGACACAGGATAAAAGAGCACGAGGACAGCAGCGGAGATACAGGATAAAAGAGCACGAGGAGAGCAGGGGCACAGGATAAAAGAGTGCAAAGAGAGCAGCAGAGACAAAGGATAAAGGAGCGCAAGGAGAACGGCAGAGACACAGGATAAAAGAGTGTGAGGAGTGCGGAGACACAGGATAAAAGAGCATGGGGAGAGCAGAGACACAGGGTAAAAGAGTGCGAGGAGAGCGGAGACACGGGATAAAGGAGCGCAAGGAGAGCGGCGGAGACACAGGACAAAAGAACGCGAGGAGAGCAGAGGCCCTGGATAAAAGGGCACGAGGAGAATGGGGACACAGGATAAAACAGCGCGAGGAGAGTGGAGACACAGGATAAAGGAGCACGAGGAGAGCAGAGACACAGTATAAAAGAGCACGAGGAGAGTGGAGACACAGGAGAAAACAGCACGAGGAGAGCGGAGACACAGTAGACAGGAGCGCTAGGAGAGCAGAGACACAGGATAAAAGAGCACGAGGAGAGCAGAGACACAGGATAAAAGAGCGCGGGGAGAGCAGTGGAGATATAGGATAAAAGAGCACGAGGAGAGCAGCAGAGACACAGGATAAAAGAGCGCGAGGAGAGCAGCGGAGACACAGGATAAAAGAGCACGAGGTGAGCAGGGACACAGGATAAAAGATGACAAAGAGAGCAGCAGAGCCAAAGGATAAAGGAGCGCAAGGAGGACGGCAGATACACAGGATGAAAGAGTGTGAGGAGAAAGGAGACACAGGATAAAAGAGCACGGGGAGAGCAGAGACACAGGATTAAAAGCGCGCGAGCAGAGTGGAGACACAGGATAAAGGAGCGCGAGCAGAACGGAGACACGGGATAAAGGAGTGCAAGGAGAGCGGCGGTGATGCAGGACAAAAGAACGCAAGGAGAGCAGAGGCCCTGGATAAAAAAGCACGAGGAGAACGGGGACACAGGATAATAGAGCGCGAGGAGAGTGGAGACACAGGATAAAAGAGCGCGAGAAAAGCGGAGACACAGGATAAAGGAGCACGAGGAGAGCAGAGATACAGGATAAAAGAGCACGAGGAGAGTGGAGACACAGGAGAAAACAACGCGAGGAGAGCAGAGACACAGGATAAAATAGCACGAGTAGAGCGGAGACACAGGATAAAAGAGCACGAGGAAAGCAGAAACACAGGATAAAAGAGTGCGAGGAGAGCGGAGTCACAGGGTAAAAGAGCACAAGGAGAGCTGCGGAGATAAAGGATAAAAGAGGACGAGGAGAGCAGGGACACAGGATAAAAGAGTGCAAAGAGAGCAGCAGAGACACAGGATAAAAGAGCGCGAGGAGAGCAGCAGAGACACAGGATAAAAGAGGACGAGGAGAGCAGGGACACAGGATAAAAGAGGGCGAGGAGAGCAGCGGAGACACAGGATAAAAGAGCGCGAGGAGAGCAGCAGAGACACAGGATAAAAGAGGACGAGGAGAGCAGGGACACAGGATAAAAGAGCGCGAGGAGAGCAGCAGAGACACAGGATAAAAGAGGACGAGGAGAGCAGGGACACAGGATAAAAGAGGGCGAGGAGAGCAGAGACACAGGATAAAAGAGCGCGAGGAGAGCAGCGGAGACACAGGATAAAAGAGCACGAGGACAGCAGCGGAGATACAGGATAAAAGAGCACGAGGAGAGCAGGGGCACAGGATAAAAGAGTGCAAAGAGAGCAGCAGAGACAAAGGATAAAGGAGCGCAAGGAGAACGGCAGAGACACAGGATAAAAGAGTGTGAGGAGTGCGGAGACACAGGATAAAAGAGCACGAGGAGAGCAGAGACACAGGATAAAGGAGTGCGAGGAGAGCGGAGACACGGGATAAAGGAGCGCAAGGAGAGCGGCGGAGACACAGGACAAAAGAACGCGAGGAGAGCAGAGGCCCTGGATAAAAGGGCACGAGGAGAATGGGGACACAGGATAAAACAGCGCGAGGAGAGTGGAGACACAGGATAAAGGAGCACGAGGAGAGCAGAGACACAGGATAAAAGAGCACGAGGAGAGCGGAGACACAGTAGACAGGAGCGCTAGGAGAGCAGAGACACAGGATAAAAGAGCACGAGGAGAGTGGAGACAGAGGATAAAAGAGTGCGAGGAGAGCGGAGTCACAGGATAAAAGAGCACAAGGAGAGCCGCGGAGATACAGAATAAAAGAGGACGAGGAGAACGGAGACACAGGATAAAGGAGCGCGAGGAAAGCAGCGGAGACACAGGAGAAAAGTGCACGAGGAGAATGGAGGCACAGGATAAAAGAGCGTGAGGAGATCGGAGACACAGGATGAAAGAGTGCGAGGAGAACGGAGACACAGGATAAAGGAGCACGAGGAGAGTGGAGACACAGGATAAAAGAATGCGAGGAGAGTGGAGACACAGGATAAAAGCACACGAGGAGAATGGAGGCACAGGATAAAAGAGCGCGAGGAGAGCGGAGATACACGATAAAAGAGTGCGAGGAGAACGGAGACACAGGATAAAGGAGCACGAGGAGATCGGTGGAGACACACAATAAAAGAGCGCGAGGAGAGTGGAGACACAGGATAAAAGGGCATGAGGTGAATAGAGACAGAGGATAAAAGAGTGCGAGGAGAGCGGAGACATAGGTTAAAAGAGTGAAAGGAGAACGGAGACACAGGATAGAAGAACACAAGGAGAGCAGAGTCATAGGTTAAAAAAGCGCGAGGAGAGCGGTGACACAGGATAAAAGAGCACAAGGAGAGCAGCGGAGATACAGGAGAGAGGAGCATGAGGAGAGTGGAGTCAAAGGATAGAAGAGCGCAAGGAGAGCAGAGACACAGGATAAAATAGCACATGTAGAGCGGAGACACAGGATAAAAGAGGACGAGGAGAGCAGAAACACAGGATGAAAGAGCACAAGGAGAGCAGAGACACAGGATAAAAGAGCGCGAGGAAAGCAGCAGAGACACAGGATAAAAGAGCACGAGGACAGCAGCGGAGATACAGGATAAAAGAGCACGAGGAGAGCAGGGGCACAGGATAAAAGAGTGCAAAGAGAGCAGCAGAGACAAAGGATAAAGGAGCGCAAGGAGAACGGCAGAGACACAGGATAAAAGAGTGTGAGGAGTGCGGAGACACAGGATAAAAGAGCATGGGGAGAGCAGAGACACAGGGTAAAAGAGTGCGAGGAGAGCGGAGACACGGGATAAAGGAGCGCAAGGAGAGCGGCGGAGACACAGGACAAAAGAACGCGAGGAGAGCAGAGGCCCTGGATAAAAGGGCACGAGGAGAATGGGGACACAGGATAAAACAGCGCGAGGAGAGTGGAGACACAGGATAAAGGAGCACGAGGAGAGCAGAGACACAGTATAAAAGAGCACGAGGAGAGTGGAGACACAGGAGAAAACAGCACGAGGAGAGCGGAGACACAGTAGACAGGAGCGCTAGGAGAGCAGAGACACAGGATAAAAGAGCACGAGGAGAGCAGAGACACAGGATAAAAGAGCGCGGGGAGAGCAGTGGAGATATAGGATAAAAGAGCACGAGGAGAGCAGCAGAGACACAGGATAAAAGAGCGCGAGGAGAGCAGCGGAGACACAGGATAAAAGAGCACGAGGTGAGCAGGGACACAGGATAAAAGATGACAAAGAGAGCAGCAGAGCCAAAGGATAAAGGAGCGCAAGGAGGACGGCAGATACACAGGATGAAAGAGTGTGAGGAGAAAGGAGACACAGGATAAAAGAGCACGGGGAGAGCAGAGACACAGGATTAAAAGCGCGCGAGCAGAGTGGAGACACAGGATAAAGGAGCGCGAGCAGAACGGAGACACGGGATAAAGGAGTGCAAGGAGAGCGGCGGTGATGCAGGACAAAAGAACGCAAGGAGAGCAGAGGCCCTGGATAAAAAAGCACGAGGAGAACGGGGACACAGGATAATAGAGCGCGAGGAGAGTGGAGACACAGGATAAAAGAGCGCGAGAAAAGCGGAGACACAGGATAAAGGAGCACGAGGAGAGCAGAGATACAGGATAAAAGAGCACGAGGAGAGTGGAGACACAGGAGAAAACAACGCGAGGAGAGCAGAGACACAGGATAAAATAGCACGAGTAGAGCGGAGACACAGGATAAAAGAGCACGAGGAAAGCAGAAACACAGGATAAAAGAGTGCGAGGAGAGCGGAGTCACAGGGTAAAAGAGCACAAGGAGAGCTGCGGAGATAAAGGATAAAAGAGGACGAGGAGAGCAGGGACACAGGATAAAAGAGTGCAAAGAGAGCAGCAGAGACACAGGATAAAAGAGCGCGAGGAGAGCAGCAGAGACACAGGATAAAAGAGGACGAGGAGAGCAGGGACACAGGATAAAAGAGGGCGAGGAGAGCAGCGGAGACACAGGATAAAAGAGCGCGAGGAGAGCAGCAGAGACACAGGATAAAAGAGGACGAGGAGAGCAGGGACACAGGATAAAAGAGCGCGAGGAGAGCAGCAGAGACACAGGATAAAAGAGGACGAGGAGAGCAGGGACACAGGATAAAAGAGGGCGAGGAGAGCAGAGACACAGGATAAAAGAGCGCGAGGAGAGCAGCGGAGACACAGGATAAAAGAGCACGAGGACAGCAGCGGAGATACAGGATAAAAGAGCACGAGGAGAGCAGGGGCACAGGATAAAAGAGTGCAAAGAGAGCAGCAGAGACAAAGGATAAAGGAGCGCAAGGAGAACGGCAGAGACACAGGATAAAAGAGTGTGAGGAGTGCGGAGACACAGGATAAAAGAGCACGAGGAGAGCAGAGACACAGGATAAAGGAGTGCGAGGAGAGCGGAGACACGGGATAAAGGAGCGCAAGGAGAGCGGCGGAGACACAGGACAAAAGAACGCGAGGAGAGCAGAGGCCCTGGATAAAAGGGCACGAGGAGAATGGGGACACAGGATAAAACAGCGCGAGGAGAGTGGAGACACAGGATAAAGGAGCACGAGGAGAGCAGAGACACAGGATAAAAGAGCACGAGGAGAGCGGAGACACAGTAGACAGGAGCGCTAGGAGAGCAGAGACACAGGATAAAAGAGCACGAGGAGAGTGGAGACAGAGGATAAAAGAGTGCGAGGAGAGCGGAGTCACAGGATAAAAGAGCACAAGGAGAGCCGCGGAGATACAGAATAAAAGAGGACGAGGAGAACGGAGACACAGGATAAAGGAGCGCGAGGAAAGCAGCGGAGACACAGGAGAAAAGTGCACGAGGAGAATGGAGGCACAGGATAAAAGAGCGTGAGGAGATCGGAGACACAGGATGAAAGAGTGCGAGGAGAACGGAGACACAGGATAAAGGAGCGGGAGGAAAGCGGCGAAACACACAATAAAAGTGCGTTAGGAGAGCGGAGACAAAGGATAAAAGAGTGCGAGGAGAGTGGAGACAGAGGATAAAAGAGTGCGAGGAGAGTGGAGTCACAGGATAAAAGAGCACAAGGAGAGTGGCAGAGATACAGGATAAAAGAGCACGAAGAGAGTGGATACATAGGTTAAAAGAGTGAGAGGAGAATGGAGACACAGGATAAAAGAGCACAAGGAGAGCGGAGACATAGGTAAAAAAAGCGCAAGGAGAGCTGTGACATAGGATAAAAGAGCACGAGGAGAGCGGAGACACAGGATAAAAGAGCACAAGGAGAGCGGCGGAGATACAGGAGAGAGAAGCACGAGGAGAGTGGAGATACATGATAAAAGAACACGAGGAGAATGGAGACACAGGATAAAAGAGCGCGAGGAGAGCGGAGACACAGGATAAAAGAGCGCGAGGAGCGCAGAGATACAGGATAAAAAACACGAGGAGAATGGAGACACAGGATAAAAGTGCACGAGGAGAATGGCGGCACAGGATAAAAGTGCGCGAGGAGAGCGGAGACACAGGATAAAGGAGCGCGAGGAGAGCGGCGGAGACACACAATAAAAGTGCGCGAGGAGAGCAGAGACAAAGGATAAAAGAGCGTGAGGAGAGTGGAGACAGAGGATAAAATAGTGCGAGGAGAGCGGAGTCACAGGATAAAAGAGCACAAGGAGAGCGGCGGAGATACAGGATAAAAGAGTGCGAAGAGAGTGGATACATAGTTAAAAAGAGCGAGAGGGGAATGGAGACACAGCATAAAAGAGCACAAGGAGAGTGGAGACATAGGTAAAAAAAGCGCAAGGAGAGCTGTGACACAGGATTAAAGAGCACGAGGAGAGTGGAGACACAGGATAAAAGTGCACAAGGAGAGCGGCGGAGATACAGGACAGAGTAGCGCGAGGAGAGTCGAGATACAGGATAAAAGAGCACGAGGAGAGTGGAGATATAGGATAAAAGAATACGAGGAGAATGGAGACACAGGATAAAGGAGCGCGAGGAGAGCGGCGGAGACACACAATAAAAGAGCGCGAGGAGAGCGGCGGAGAAACTGGATAAAAGAGCACGTGGAGAGCGGAGACACAATGTAAAGGAGCACAAGGAGAGCAGAGACACAGGATAAAAGAACGCGAGGAGAGCGGAGACACAGGATAAAGGAGCACGAGGAGAGTGGAGACACAGGATAAAAGAGCGCGAGGAGAGTGAAGACACACGATAAAAGTGCACGAGGAGAGCAGAGGAGACATAGGATAAAAGAGCGCGAGGAGAGCAGCGGAGACACAGGATAAAAGAGCACGAGGAGAGCAGGGACACAGGATAAAAGAGTGCAAAGAGTGCAGCAGAGAAACAGGATAAAGGAATGCGAGGAGAGCAGAGACACAGGATAAAAGCACACTAGGAGAATGGAGACACAGGATAAAAGTGCACGAGGAGAATGGAGGCACAGGATAAAAGAGCACGAGGAGATCGGCGGAGACACACAATAAAAGAGCGCGAGGAGAGCGGAGATACACGATAAAAGAGTGCGAGGAGAACGGAGACACAGGATAAAGGAGCACGAGGAGATCGGCGGAGACACACAATAAAAGAGCGCAAGGAGAGTGGAGACACAGGATAAAAGGGCGTGAGGTGAGTGGAGACAGAGGATAAAAGAGTGCGAGGAGAGTGGAGACATAGGTTAAAAGAGTGAAAGGAGAATGGAGACACAGGATAAAAGAACACAAGGAGAGCAGAGAAATAGGTTAAAAAAGCGCGAGGAGAGCGGTGACACAGGATAAAAGAGCAAGAGGAGAGCGGAGACACAGGATAAAAGAGCACGAGGAGAGCAGCGGAGATACAGGAGAGAGGAGCATGAGGAGAGTGGAGTCAAAGGATAGAAGAGCGCAAGGAGAGCAGAGACACAGGATAAAATAGCACATGTAGAGCGGAGACACAGGATAAAAGAGGGCGAGGAGAGCAGAAACACAGGATGAAAGAGCGCGAGGAGAGCAGAGACACAGGATAAAAGAGCGCGAGGAGAGCAGCAGAGACACAGGATAAAAGAGCACGAGGACAGCAGCGGAGATACAGGATAAAAGAGCACGAGGAGAGCAGGGGCACAGGATAAAAGAGTGCAAAGAGAG
This sequence comes from Carcharodon carcharias, assembly GCF_017639515.1. Lineage (NCBI taxonomy): Eukaryota > Metazoa > Chordata > Chondrichthyes > Lamniformes > Lamnidae > Carcharodon > Carcharodon carcharias. The sequence continues at coordinate 96,201,338 of NC_054484.1, read as the reverse complement.
CAGCAGAGACAAAGGATAAAGGAGCGCAAGGAGGACGGCAGATACACAGGATGAAAGAGTGTGAGGAGAAAGGAGACACAGGATAAAAGAGCGCGAGCAGAGCGGAGACACAGGATAAAGGAGCGCGAGCAGAACAGAGACACGGGATAAAGGAGCACAAGGAGAGTGGGGGTGATGCAGGACAAAAGAACGCAAGGAGAGCAGAGGCCCTGGATAACAAAGCACGAAGAGAACGGGGACACAGGATAATAGAGCGCGAGGAGAGTGGAGACACAGGATAAAAGAGCGCGAGAAAAGCGGAGACACAGGATAAAGGAGCACAAGGAGAGCAGAGATACAGGATAAAAGAGCACGAGGAGAGTGGAGACACAGGAGAAAACAACGCGAGGAGAGCAGAGACACAGGATAAAATAGCACGAGTAGAGCGGAGACACAGGATAAAAGAGCACAAGGAAAGCAGAAACACAGGATAAAAGAGTGCAAGGAGAGCGGAGTCACAGGGTAAAAGAGCACAAGGAGAGCAGCGGAGATAAAGGATAAAAGAGGACGAGGAGAGCAGGGACACAGGATAAAAGAGTGCAAAGAGAGCAGCAGAGACACAGGATAAAAGAGCGCGAGGAGAGCATCAGAGACACAGGATAAAAGAGGACGAGGAGAGCAGGGACACAGGATAAAAGAGCGTGAGGAGAGCAGCAGAGACACGGGATAAAAGAGGACGAGGAGAGCAGGGACACAGGATAAAAGAGGGCGAGGAGAGCAGCGGAGACACAGGATAAAAGAGGACGAGGAGAGCAGAGACACAGGATAAAAGAGGGCGAGGAGAGCAGCGGAGACACAGGATAAAAGAGGACGAGGAGAGCAGGGACACAGGATAAAAGAGGGCGAGGAGTGCAGCGGAAACACAGGATAAAAGAGGACGAGGAGAGCAGAGACACAGGATAAAAGAGGGCGAGGAGAGCAGGGACACAGGATAAAAGAGTGCAAAGAGAGCAGCAGAGACACAGGATAAAAGAGGACGAGGAGAGCAGGGACACAGGATAAAAGAGGGCGAGGAGTGCAGCGGAAACACAGGATAAAAGAGGACGAGGAGAGCAGAGACACAGGATAAAAGAGGGCGAGGAGAGCAGCGGAGACACAGGATAAAAGAGGACGAGGAGAGCAGGGACACAGGATAAAAGAGTGCAAAGAGAGCAGCAGAGACACAGGATAAAGGAATGCGAGGAGAGTGGAGACACAGGATAAAGGAACGCGAAGAGAGCGGAGACACAGCATAAAGGAGCATGAGGAGAGTGGAGACACAGGATAAAAGAGCACGAGGAGAGCGGAGACACAGGATTAAAGAGCGCGAGGAGAGCGGAGACACAGGATAAAAGAACACGAGGAGAATGGAGACACAGGATAAAAGTGCACGAGGACAATGGCGGCACAGGATAAAAGTGCGCGAGGACAGCGGAGACACAGGATAAAGGAGCGCGAGGAGAGCGGCGGAGACACACAATAAAAGTGCGCGAGAAGAGCAGAGACAAAGGATAAAAGAGCGCGAGGAGAGTGGAGACAGAGGATAAAAGAGTGCGAGGAGAGCAGAGTCACAGGATAAAAGAGCACAAGTAGAGCGGAGACATAGGTAAAAAAAGCGCAAGGAGAGCTGTGACACAGGATTAAAGAGCATGAGGAGAGTGGAGACACAGGATAAAAGTGCACAAGGAGAGCGGCGGAGATACAGGACAGAGTAGCGCGAGGAGAGTCGAGATACAGGATAAAAGAGCACGAGGAGAGTGGAGATATAGGATAAAAGAACACAAGGAGAATGGAGACACAGGATAAAGGAGTGAGAGGAGAGCGGAGATACAGGATAAAAGAGCGTGAGGAAAATGGAGACACAGGATAAAGGAGCGCGAGGAGAGCGGCGGAGAAACACAATAAAAGAGCGCATGGAGAGCAGCGGAGACACTGGATAAAAGAGCACGTGCAGAGCGGAGACACAATGTAAAGGAGCATAAGGAGAGCAGAGACACAGGATAAAAGAACGTGAGGAGAGCGGAGACACAGGATAAAGGAGCGCGAGGAGAGCGGCGGAGACACACAATAAAAGAGCGCGGGGAGAGTGGAGACACAGGATAAAAGGGCGTGAGGTGAGTGGAGACAGAGGATAAAAGAGTGCGAGGAGAGCGGAGACATAGGTTAAAAGAGTGAAAGGAGAACGGAGACACAGGATAAAAGAACACAAGGAGAGCAGAGTCATAGGTTAAAAAAGCGCGAGGAGAGCGGTGACACAGGATAAAAGAGCACGAGGAGAGCGGAGACACAGGATAAAAGAGCACAAGGAGAGCAGCAGAGATACAGGAGAGAGGAGCATGAAGAGAGTGGAGTCAAAGGATAGAAGAGCGCAAGGAGAGCAGAGACACAGGATAAAATAGCACATGTAGAGTGGAGACACAGGATAAAAGAGGACGAGGAGAGCAGAAACACAGGATGAAAGAGCGCGAGGAGAGCAGCAGAGACACAGGATAAAAGAGCGCGAGGAGAGCAGCGGAGACATAGGATAAAAGAGCGCGAGGAGAGCAGCAGAGACACAGGATAAAAGAGCACGAGGACAGCAGCGGAGATACAGGATAAAAGAGCACGAGGAGAGCAGGGGCACAGGATAAAAGAGTGCAAAGAGAGCAGCAGAGACAAAGGATAAAGGAGCGCAAGGAGTACGGCAGAGACACAGGATAAAAGAGTGTGAGGAGTGCGGAGACACAGGATAAAAGAGCACGGGGAGAGCAGAGACACAGGGTAAAGGAGTGCAAGGAGAGCAGAGACACGGGATAAAGGAGCGCAAGGAGAGCGGCGGAGACACAGGACAAAAGAACGCGAGGAGAGCAGAGGCCCTGGATAAAAGGGGACGAGGAGAGCAGCGGAGATGCAGGAGAGAGGAGCATGTGGAGAGTGGAGTCAAAGGATAGAAGAGCGCAAGGAGAGCAGAGACACAGGATAAAATAGCACATGTAGAGCGGAGACACAGGATAAAAGAGGACGAGGAGAGCAGAAACACAGGATAAAAGAGCGCGAGGAGAGCAGAGACACAGGATAAAAGAGCGCGAGGAGAGCAGCGGAGACATAGGATAAAAGAGCGCTAGGAGAGCAGCAGAGACACAGGATAAAAGAGCGCGAGGACAGCAGCGGAGATACAGGATAAAAGAGCACGAGGAGAGCGGCGGAGACACAGGACAAAAGAACGCGAGGAGAGCAGAGGCCCTGGATAAAAGGGCACGAGGAGAATGAGGACACAGGATAAAACAGCGCGAGGAGAGTGGAGACACAGGATAAAGGAGCACGAGGAGAGCAGAGACACAGGATAAAAGAGCACGAGGAGAGTGGAGACAGAGGATAAAAGAGTGCGAGGAGAGCGGAATCACAGGATAAAAGAGCACAAGGAGAGCCGCGGAAATACAGGATAAAAGAGGACGAGGAGAACGGAGACACAGGATAAAGGAGCGCGAGGAAAGCAGCGGAGACACAGGAGAAAAGTGCACGAGGAGAATGGAGGCACAGGATAAAAGAGCGTGAGGAGAGTGGAGACACAGGATAAAAGAGTGCGAGGAGAACGGAGACACAGGATAAAGGAGCGCGAGGAAAGCGGCGGAAACACACAATAAAAGAGCGCTAGGAGAGCGGAGACAAAGGATAAAAGAGCGCAAGGAGAGTGGAGACAGAGGATAAAAGAGTGCGAGGAGAGCGGAGTCACAGGATAAAAGAGCACAAGGAGAGTGGCAGAGATACAGGATAAAAGAGCGCGAAGAGAGTGGATACATAGGTTAAAAGAGTGAGAGGAGAATGGAGACACAGGATAAAAGAGCACAAGGAGAGCGGAGACATAGGTAAAAAAAGCGCAAGGAGAGCTGTGACATAGGATAAAAGAGCACGAGGAGAGCGGAGACACAGGATAAAAGAGCACAAGGAGAGCGGCGGAGATACAGGAGACAGGAGCACGAGGAGAGTTGAGATACAGGATAAAAGAACACGAGGAGAATGGAGACACAGGATAAAAGAGCGCGAGGAGAGCGGAGACACAGGATAAAAGAGCGCGAGGAGAATGGAGACACAGGATAAAAGTGCACGAGGAGAATGGAGGCACAGGATAAAAGTGTGAGGAGAGCGGAGACACAGGATAAAAGTGTGCGAGGAGAACGGAGACACAGGGTAAGGAGCGCGAGGAGAGCAGAGTAACAGGATAAAGGAGCACAAGGAGAGCAGAGACAGAAAATAAAAGAACGCGAGGAGAGCGGAGACACAGGATAAAGGAGCGCGAGGAGAGTGGAGACACGGGATAAAAGAGCGCAAGGATAGTGGAGACACTGGATAAAAGTGCACGAGGAGAATGGAGGCACAGGATAAAAGAGCGCGAGGAGAGCAGAGACACATGATAAAAGAGCACGAGGAGAACGGAAACACAGGATAAAGGAGCACGAGGAGATCGGCGGAGACACACAATAAAAGAGCGCGAGGAGAGGGGAGACACAGGATAAAAGGGCGTGAGGTGAGTGGAGACAGAGGATAAAAGAGTGCGAGGAGAGCGGAGACATAGGTTAAAAGAGCGAGAGGAGAGCGGTGACACAGGATAAAAGAGCGAGAGGAGAGCGGAGACACAGGATAAAAGAGCACAAGGAGAGCAGCGGAGATACAGGAGAGAGGAGCATGAGAAGAGTGGAGTCACAGGATAGAAGAGCGCAAGGAGAGCAGAGACACAGGATAAAATAGCACGAGTAGAGCGGAGGCACAGGATAAAAGAGCACGAGGAGAGCAGAAACACAGGATAAAAGAGCGCGAGGAGAGCAGAGACATAGGATAAAAGAGCACGAGGAGAGCAGCAGAGACACAGGATAAAAGAGCACGAGGACAGCAGCGGAGATACAGGATAAAAGAGCACAAGGAGAGCAGGGACACAGGATAAAAGAGTGCAAAGAGAGCAGCAGAGACAAAGGATAAAGGAGCGCAAGGAGAATGGCAGAGACACAGGATAAAAGAGTGTGAGGAGTGCAGAGACACAGGATAAAAGAGCACGGGGAGAGCAGAGACACAGGATAAAAGAGCGCGAGCAGAGCGGAGACACAGGATAAAGGAGCGCGAGGAGAGCGGAGACACGGGATAAAGGATCGCAAGGAGAGCGGCGGAGACACAGGACAAAAGAACACGAGGAGACCAGAGGCCCTGGATAACAGAGCACGAGGAGAATGGGGACACAGGATAAAAAAGCACGAGGAGAGTGGAGACACAGGATAAAAGAGCACGAGGAGAGTGGAAACACAGGATAAAGGAGCACGAGGAGAGCAGAGACACAGGATAAAGGAATGCGAGGAGAGAGGAACACAGGATAAAAGAGCGTGAGGAGAGCAGAGACACAGGATAAAAGAGCGCGAGGGGAGCAGAAACAGAGGATAAAAGAGCGCGAGGAGAGCAGAGACACAGGATAAAAGAGCGCGAGGAGAGCAGAGGAGACATAGGATAAAAGAGCGTGAGGAGAGCAGCAGAGACACAGGATAAAAGAGCGTGAGGAGAGCAGCGGAGACACAGGATAAAAGAGCACGTGGAGAGCAGGGACACAAGATAAAAGAGTGCAAAGAGAGCAGCAGAGACACAGGATAAAGGAATGCGAGGAGAGCGGAGACACAGGATAAAAGAGCACGAGGGGAGCAGAGACACAGGATAAAAGAGCGCGAGGAGAGCGGAGACACAGGATAAAAGCACATGAGGAGAATGGAGGCACAGGATAAAAGAGCACGAGGAGAATGGCGGCACAGGATAAAAGAGCGTGAGGAGAGCGGAAACACAGGATAAAAGAGTGCGAGGAGAACGGAGACACAGGATAAAGGAGCACGAGTAGAGCGGCGGAGACACACAATTAAAGAGCGTGAGGAGAGCGGCAGAGACACAGGATAAAAGAGCACGTGGAGAGCGGAGACACAATGTAAAGGAGTACAAGGAGAGCAGAGACACAGGATAAAAGAACGCGAGGAGAGCGGAGACACAGGATAAAGGAGCGCGAGGAGAGTGGAGACACGGGATAAAAGAGCGCGAGGAAAGTGGAGACACAGGATAAAAGAGCACGAAGAGAATGGAGGCACAGGATAAAAGAGCGCGAGGAGAGCGGAGACACACGATAAAAGAGCGCGAGGAGAACGGAGACACAGGATAAAGGAGCACGAGGAGATCGGCGGAGACACACAATAAAAGAGCGCGAAGAGAGTGGAGACACAGGATAAAAGGGCCTGAGGTGAGTGGAGACAGAGGATAAAAGAGTGCAAGGAGAGCGGAGACATAGGTTAAAAGAGCGAGAGGAGAGCGGAGACACAGGATAAAAGAACACAAGGGGAGCAGAGACATAGGTTAAAAAAGCGCGAGGAGAGCGGTGACACAGGATAAAAGAGCACGAGTAGAGCGGAGACACAGGATAAAAGAGCACGAGGAGAGTAGAAACACAGGATAAAAGAGTGCGAGGAGAGCAGAGACACAGGATAAAAGAGCGCGAGGAGAGCAGCGGAGATACAGGAGAAAAGTGCATGAGGAGAATGGAGGCACAGGATAAAAGAGCGTGAGGAGAGTGGAGACACAGGATAAAAGAGTGTGAGGAGATCGGAGACACAGGATAAAGGAGCGCGAGGAAAGCGGCGGAAACACACAATAAAAGAGCGCTAGGAGAGCGGAGACAAAGGATAAAAGAGCGCGAGGAGAGTGGAGACAAGGGATAAAAGAGTGCGAGGAGAGCGGAGTAACAAGATAAAAGAGCACAAGGAGAGTGGCAGAGATACAGGATAAAAGAGGGCGAAAAGAGTGGATACATAGGTTAAAAGAGTGAGAGGAGAATGGAGACACAGGATAAAAGAGCACAAGGAGAGGGGAGACATAGGTAAAAAAAGCGCAAGGAGAGCTGTGACATAGGATAAAAGAGCACGAGGAGAGCGGAGACACAGGATAAAAGAATACGAGGAGAATGGAGACACAGGATAAAAGAGCGCGAGGAGAGCGGAGACTCAGGATAAAAGAGCGCGAGGAGAGTGGAGACAGAGGATAAAAGAACACGAGGAGAATGGAGACACAGGATAAAAGTGCACGAGGAGAATGGAGGCACAGGATAAAAGTGTGAGGAGAGCGGAGACACAGGATAAAAGTGTGCGAGGAGAACGGAGACACAGGATAAAGGAGCGTGAGGAGAGCGGCGGAGACACACAATAAAAGAGCCCGAGGAGAGCGTTGACAAAGGATTAAAGAGCGCGAGGAGAGTGGAGACAGAGGATAAAAGAGTGCGAGGAGAGCAGAGTCACAGGATAAAAGAGCACAAGGAGAGTGGCGGAGATACAGGATAAAAGAGCGTGAAGAGAGTGGATACATAGGTTAAAAGAACGAGAAGAGAATGGAGACACAGGATAAAAGAGCACAAGGAGAGCGGAGACATAGGTAAAAAAAAGCTCAAGGAGAGCTGTGACACAGGATAAAAGAGCACGAGGAGAGCGGAGACACAGGATAAAAGAGCACAAGGAGAGCGGCGGAGATACAGGAGAGAGGAGTTTGAGGAGAGTGGAGATACAGGATAAAAGAACACGAGGAGAATGGAGACACAGGATAAAGGAGCGCGAGGAGAGCGGCGGAGACACACAATAAAAGAGCGCGAGGAGAGCGGCGGAGACACTGGATAAAAGAGCATGTGGAGAGCAGATACACAGGGTAAGGAGCGCGAGGAGAGCGGAGTAACAGGATAAAAGAGCACGAGGAGAGCAGAGACACAGGATAAAGGAGCACAAGGAGAGCAGAGACAGAGGATAAAAGAACGCAAGGAGAGCAGAGACACAGGATAAAGGAGCACGAGGAGAGTGGAGACACGGGATAAAAGAGTGCAAGGATAGTGGAGACACAGGATAAAAGTGCATGAGGAGAATGGAGGCACAGGATAAAAGAGCGCGAGGAGAGCAGAGACACATGATAAAAGAGCACGAGGAGAACGGAAACACAGGATAAAGGAGCACGAGGAGATCGGCGGAGACACACAATAAAAGAGCGTAAGGAGAGGGGAGACACAGGATAAAAGGGCGTGAGGTGAGTGGAGACAGAGGATAAAAGAGTGCGAGGAGAGCGGAGGCATAGGTTAAAAGAGCGAGAGGAGAGCGGTGACACAGGATAAAAGAGCGAGAGGAGAGCGGAGACACAGGATAAAAGAGCACAAGGAGAGCAGCGGAGATACAGGAGAGAGGAGCATGAAGAGAGTGGAGTCACAGGATAGAAGAGCGCAAGGAGAGCAGAGACACAGGATAATATAGCATGAGTAGAGCGGAGACACAGGATAAAAGAGCACGAGGAGAGCAGAAACACAGGATAAAAGAGCGCGAGGAGAGCAGCGGAGACATAGGATAAAAGAGCACGAGGAGAGCAGCAGAGACACAGGATAAACGAGCACGAGGACAGCAGCGGAGATACAGGATAAAAGAGCACGAGGAGAGCAGGGACACAGGATAAAAGAGTGCAAAGAGAGCAGCAGAGACAAAGGATAAAGGAGCGCAAGGAGAACGGCAGAGACACAGGATAAAAGAGTGTGAGGAGTGCGGAGACACAGGATAAAAGAGCACGGGGAGAGCAGAGACACAGGATAAAGGAGCGCGAGGAGAGCGGAGACACGGGATAAAAGAGCGCGAGGAGAGAAGAGGAGACATAGGATAAAAGAGCGCGAGGAGAGCAGCAGTGAAACAGGATAAAAGAGCGCGAGGAGAGCAGCGGAGACACAGGATAAAAGAGCACGAGGAGAGCTGGGACACAGGATAAAAGAGTGCAAAGAGAGCAGCAGAGATACAGGATAAGAGAGCGCGAGGAGAGCAGCGTAGACACAGGATAAAAGAGCACGAGGAGAATGGAGACACAGGATAAAAGTGCACGAGGAGAATGGAGGCACAGGATAAAAGAGCGTGAGGAGAGCGGAAACACAGGATAAAAGAGTGCGAGGAGAACGGAGACACAGGATAAAGGAGCACGAGGAGAGCGGCGGAGACACACAATAAAAGAGCGCGAGGAGAGCGGCGGAGACACTGGATAAAAGAGCACGTGGAGAGCGGAGACACAATGTAAAGGAGTACAAGGAGAACAGAGACATAGGATAAAAGAACGTGAGGAGAGCGGAGACACAGGATAAAGGAACGCGAGGAGAGTGGAGACACAGGATAAAAGAACGCGAGGAGAGTGGAGACACAGGATAAAAGAGCACGAGGAGAATGGAGGTACAGGATAAAAGAGCGCGAGGAGAGCGGAGACACATGATAAAAGAGCGCAAGGAGAATGGAGACACAGGATAAAGGAGCACGAGGAGATCGGCGGAGACACACAATAAAAGAGTGCGAGGAGAGTGGAGAAACAGGATAAAAGGGCGTGAGGTGAGTGGAGACAGAGGATAAAAGAGTGCGAGGAGAGCGGAGACATAGGTTAAAAGAGCGAGAGGAGAGCGGAGACACAGGATAAAAGAACACAAGGAGAGCAGAGACATAGGTTAAAAAAGCGCGAGGAGAGCGGTGACACAGGATAAAAGAGCACGAATAGAGTGGAGACACAAGATAAAAGAGCGCGAGGAGAGCAGAGACACAGGATAAAAGAGCGCAAGGAGAGCAGCGGAGATACAGGAGAGAGGAGCAAGAGGAGAGTGGAGTCAAAGGATGAAGAGCGCAAGGAGAGCAGAAACACAGGATAAAATAGCATGAGTAGAGCGGAGACACAGGATAAAAGAGCACGAGGAGAGCAGAAACACAGGATAAAAGAGCACAAGGAAAGCAGAAACACAGGATAAAAGAGTGCGAGGAGAGCGGAGTCACAGGATAAAAGAACACAAGGAGAGCAGAGACATAGGTTAAAAAAGCGCGAGGAGAACGGTGACACAGGATAAAAGAGCACGAGTAGAGCGGAGACACAGGATAAAAGAGCACGAGGAGAGCAGCGGAGATACAGGTGAGAGGAGCATGAGGAGAGTGGAGTGAAAGGATAGAAGAGCGCAAGGAGAGCAGAGACACAGGATAAAATAGCACGAGTAGAGCGGAAACACAGGATAAAAGAGCGCGAGGAGAGCAGAGACACAGGATAAAAGAGCGCGAGGAGAGCAGCGGAGACATAGGATAAAAGAGCATGAGGAGAGCAGCAGAGACACGGGTAAAAGAGTACGAGGAGAGCAGGGACACAGGATAAAAGATGACAAAGAGAGCAGCAGAGACAAAGGATAAAGGAGCGCAAGGAGAACGGCAGAGACACAGGATGAAAGAGTGTGAGGAGAAAGGAGACACAGGATAAAAGAGCACGGGGAGAGCAGAGACACAGGATAAAGGAGCGCGAGCAGAGCGGAGACACGGGATAAAGGAGCGCAAGGAGAGTGGCGGTGACGCAGGACAAAAGAACGCAAGAAGAGCAGAGGCCCTGGATAAAAAATCACGAGGAGAACAGGGACACAGGATAAAAGAGCGCGAAAAAAGCAGAGACACAGGATAAAGGAGCATGAGGAGAGCAGAGACACAGGATAAAAGAGCACAAGGCGAGTGGAGACACAGGAGAAAACAACGTGAGGAGAGCAGAGACACAGTATACAGGAGCGCAAAGAGAGCAGAGACACAGGATAAAATAGCATGAGTAGAGCAGAGACACAGGATAAAAGAGCATGAGGAAAGCAGAAACACAGGATAAAAGAGTGCGAGGAGAGCGGAGTCACAGGGTAAAAGAGCACAAGGAGAGCTGCGGAGATACAGGATAAAAGAGGACAAGGAGAGCAGGGACACAGGATAAAAGAGTGCAAAGAGAGCAGCAGAGACACAGGATAAAAGAGCGCGAGGAGAGCAGCAGAGACACAGGATAAAAGAGGACGAGGAGAGCAGGGACACAGGACAAAAGAGCGCGAGGAGAGCAGCGGAGACACAGGATAAAAGAGGACGAGGAGAGCAGGGACACAGGATAAAAGCGCGAGGAGTGCAGCGGAGACACAGGATAAAAGAGGACGAGGAGAGCAGGGACACAGGATAAAAGAGTGCAAAGAGAGCAGCAGAGACACAGGATAAAGGAATGCGAGGTGAGCGGAGACACAGGATAAAGGAACGCGAAGAGAGCGGGGACACAGGATAAAGGAGCGTGAGGAGAGTGGAGAGACAGGATAAAAGAGCACGAGGAGAGCGGAGACACAGGATAAAAGAGCGCGGGAGAGCAGAGATACAGGATAAAAGAACACGAGGAGAATGGAGACACAGGATAAAAGAGTGCGAGGAGAACGGTGACACAGGATAAAGGAGCGCGAGGAGAGCGGCGGGGACACACAATAAAAGTGCGCGAGGAGAGCGGAGACAAAGGATAAAGGAGTGCGAGGAGAGCGGAGTCACAGGATAAAAGAGCACAAGGAGAGCGGCGGAGATACAGGATAAAAGAGCGCGAAGAGAGTGGATACATAGGTAAAAAGAGTGAGAGGAGAATGGAGACACAGGATAAAAGAGCACAAGGAGAGCGGAGACATAGGTAAAAAAAGCGCAAGGAGAGCTGTGACACAGGATTAAAGAGCACGAGGAGAGCGGAGACACAGGATAAAAGAGCACAAGGAGAGCGGCGGAGATACCGGAGAGAGTAGCGCGAGGACTTTGGAGATACAGGATAAAAGAGCACGAGGAGAGTGGAGATATAGGATAAAAGAACTCGAGGAGAATGGAGACACAGGATAAAAGAGCGGGAGGAGAGCGGAGACACAGGATAAAAGAGCGTGAGGAAAATGGAGACACAGGATAAAGGAGCGCGAGGAGAACGGCGGAGACACACAATAAAAGAGCGGGAGGAGAGCGGCGGAGACACTGGATAAAAGAGTATGTGGAGAGCGGAGACACAATTTAAAGGAGCAGAAGGAGAGCAGAGACACAGGATAAAAGAACGCGAGGAGAGCGGAGACACAGGATAAAGGAGCGCGAGGAGAGTGGAGACAGAGGATAAAAGAGCGTGAGGAGAGTGGAGACACAGGATAAAAGAGCGCGAGGAGAATGGAGGCACAGGATAAAAGAGCGCGAGGAGAGTGGAGACACAGGATAAAAGGGCGCGAGGAGAGCGGAGACACAGGATAAAAGAGCACGAGGAGAGCGGAGACACAGGATAAAAGAGCACAAGGAGAGCAGCGGAGATACAGGAGAGAGGAGCATGAGGAGAGTGGAGTCACAGGATAGAAGAGCGCAAGGAGAGCAGAGACACAGGATAAAATAGCACGAGTAGAGCGGAGACACAGGATAAAAGAGAGCGGGAGAGCAGAGACACAGGATAAAAGAGCACGAGGAGAGTGGAGACATAGGAGAAAACAGCGCGAGGAGAGCAGAGACACAGTAGACAGGAGCGCTAGGAGAGCAGAGACACAGGATAAAATAGCACGAGTAGAGCGGAGACACAGGATAAAAGAGCATGAGGAGAGTGAAGACAGAGGATAAAAGAGTGCGAGGAGAGCTTAGTCACAGGATAAAAGAGCACATGGAGAGCCGCTGAGATACAGGATAAAAGAGGACGAGGAGAGCAGGGACACAGGATAAAAGAGCGCGAGGAGTGCAGCGGAGACATAGGATAAAAGAGGACGAGGAGAGCAGGGACACAGGATAAAAGAGTGCAAAGAGAGCAGCAGAGACACAGGATAAAGGAATGCGAGGTGAGCGGAGACACAGGATAAAGGAACGCGAAGAGAGCGGAGACACAGGATAAAGGAGCGTGAGGAGAGTGGAGAGACAGGATAAAAGAGCACGAGGAGAGCGGAGACACAGGATAAAAGAGCGCGGGAGAGCAGAGATACAGGATAAAAGAACACGAGGAGAATGGCGGCACATGATAAAAGAATGCAAGGAGAGCGGAGACACAGGATAAAAGAGCACAAGGAGAGCGGCGGAGATACAGGATAAAAGAGCGCGAAGAGAGTGGATACATAGGTAAAAAGAGTGAGAGGAGAATGGAGACACAGGATAAAAGAGCACAAGGAGAGCGGAGACATAGGTAAAAAAAAGCGCAAGGAGAGCTGTGACACAGGATTAAAGAGCACGAGGAGAGCGGAGACACAGGATAAAAGAGCACAAGGAGAGCGGCGGAGATACCGGAGAGAGTAGCGCGAGGAGAGTGGAGATACAGGATAAAAGAGCACGAGGAGAGGGGAGATATAGGATAAAAGAACTCGAGGAGAATGGAGACACAGGATAAAAGAGCGGGAGGAGAGCGGAGACACAGGATAAAAGAGCATGAGGAAAATGGAGACACAGGATAAAGGAGCGCGAGGAGAACGGCGGAGACACACAATAAAAGAGCGCGAGGAGAGCGGCGGAGACACTGGATAAGAGAGTATGTGGAGAGCGGAGACACAATTTAAAGGAGCAGAAGGAGAGCAGAGACACAGGATAAAAGAACGCGAGGAGAGCGGAGACACAGGATAAAGGAGCGCGAGGAGAGTGGAGACACAGGATAAAAGAGCGCGAGGAGAGTGGAGACACACGATAAAAGAGCGCGAGGAGAACGGAGACACAGGATAAAGGAGCACGAGGAGATCGGCGGAGACTCAAAATAAAAGAGCGCGAGGAGAGTGGAGATACAGGATAAAAGGGCGCGAGGAGAGCGGAGACACAGGATAAAAGAGCACGAGGAGAGCGGAGACACAGGATAAAAGAGCACGAGGAGAGCGGAGACACAGGATAAAAGAGCACAAGGAGAGCAGCGGAGATACAGGAGAGAGGAGCATGAGGAGAGTGGAGTCACAGGATAGAAGAGCGCAAGGAGAGCAGAGACACAGGATAAAAGAGCACGAGGACAGCAGCGGAGATACAGGATAAAAGAGCACGAGGAGAGCAGGGACACAGGATAAAAGAGTGCAAAGAGAGCAGCAGAGACAAAGGATAAAGGAGCGCAAGGAGAACAGCAGAGACACAGGATAAAAGAGTGTGAGGAGTGCGGAGACACAGGATAAAAGAGCACGGGGAGAGCAGAGACACAGGATAAAAGAGCGCGAGCAGAGCGGAGACACAGGATAAAGGAGCGCGAGGAGAGCAGAGACACGGGATAAAGGAGCGCAAGGAGAGCGGTGGAGACACAGGACAAAAGAACGCGAGGAGAGCAGAGGCCCTGGATAAAAGAGCACGAGGAGAATGGGGACACAGGATAAAACAGCGCGAGGAGAGCGGAAACACAGGATAAAGGAGCACGAGGAGAGCAGAGACACAGGATAAAAGAGCACGAGGAGAGTGGAGACACAGGAGAAAACAGCGCGAGGAGAGCAGAGACACAGTAGACAGGAGCACTAGGAGAGCAGAGACACAGGATAAAATAGCACGAGTAGAGCGGAGACACAGGATAAAAGAGCATGAGGAGAGTGAAGACAGAGGATAAAAGAGTGCGAGGAGAGCTTAGTCACAGGATAAAAGAGCACATGGAGAGCCGCTGAGATACAGGATAAAAGAGGACGAGGAGAGCAGGGACACAGGATAAAAGAGTGCAAAAAAAGCAGCAGAGACACAGGATAAAGGAATGCGAGGAGAGCGGAACACAGGATAAAAGAGTGCGAGGAGAGCAGAGTCACAGGATAAAAGAGCACAAGGAGAGTGGCGGAGATACAGGATAAAAGAGCGTGAAGAGAGTGGATACATAGGTTAAAAGAACGAGAAGAGAATGGAGACACAGGATAAAAGAGCACAAGGAGAGCGGAGACATAGGTAAAAAAAAGCTCAAGGAGAGCTGTGACACAGGATAAAAGAGCACGAGGAGAGCGGAGACACAGGATAAAAGAGCACAAGGAGAGCGGCGGAGATACAGGAGAGAGGAGTTTGAGGAGAGTGGAGATACAGGATAAAAGAACACGAGGAGAATGGAGACACAGGATAAAGGAGCGCGAGGAGAGCGGCGGAGACACACAATAAAAGAGCGCGAGGAGAGCGGCGGAGACACTGGATAAAAGAGCATGTGGAGAGCAGAGACACAGGGTAAGGAGCGCGAGGAGAGCGGAGTAACAGGATAAAAGAGCACGAGGAGAGCAGAGACACAGGATAAAGGAGCACAAGGAGAGCAGAGACAGAGGATAAAAGAACGCAAGGAGAGCAGAGACACAGGATAAAGGAGCACGAGGAGAGTGGAGACACGGGATAAAAGAGTGCAAGGATAGTGGAGACACAGGATAAAAGTGCATGAGGAGAATGGAGGCACAGGATAAAAGAGCGCGAGGAGAGCAGAGACACATGATAAAAGAGCACGAGGAGAACGGAAACACAGGATAAAGGAGCACGAGGAGATCGGCGGAGACACACAATAAAAGAGCGTAAGGAGAGGGGAGACACAGGATAAAAGGGCGTGAGGTGAGTGGAGACAGAGGATAAAAGAGTGCGAGGAGAGCGGAGGCATAGGTTAAAAGAGCGAGAGGAGAGCGGTGACACAGGATAAAAGAGCGAGAGGAGAGCGGAGACACAGGATAAAAGAGCACAAGGAGAGCAGCGGAGATACAGGAGAGAGGAGCATGAAGAGAGTGGAGTCACAGGATAGAAGAGCGCAAGGAGAGCAGAGACACAGGATAATATAGCATGAGTAGAGCGGAGACACAGGATAAAAGAGCACGAGGAGAGCAGAAACACAGGATAAAAGAGCGCGAGGAGAGCAGCGGAGACATAGGATAAAAGAGCACGAGGAGAGCAGCAGAGACACAGGATAAACGAGCACGAGGACAGCAGCGGAGATACAGGATAAAAGAGCACGAGGAGAGCAGGGACACAGGATAAAAGAGTGCAAAGAGAGCAGCAGAGACAAAGGATAAAGGAGCGCAAGGAGAACGGCAGAGACACAGGATAAAAGAGTGTGAGGAGTGCGGAGACACAGGATAAAAGAGCACGGGGAGAGCAGAGACACAGGATAAAGGAGCGCGAGGAGAGCGGAGACACGGGATAAAAGAGCGCGAGGAGAGAAGAGGAGACATAGGATAAAAGAGCGCGAGGAGAGCAGCAGTGAAACAGGATAAAAGAGCGCGAGGAGAGCAGCGGAGACACAGGATAAAAGAGCACGAGGAGAGCTGGGACACAGGATAAAAGAGTGCAAAGAGAGCAGCAGAGATACAGGATAAGAGAGCGCGAGGAGAGCAGCGGAGACACAGGATAAAAGAGCACGAGGAGAATGGAGACACAGGATAAAAGTGCACGAGGAGAATGGAGGCACAGGATAAAAGAGCGTGAGGAGAGCGGAAACACAGGATAAAAGAGTGCGAGGAGAACGGAGACACAGGATAAAGGAGCACGAGGAGAGCGGCGGAGACACACAATAAAAGAGCGCGAGGAGAGCGGCGGAGACACTGGATAAAAGAGCACGTGGAGAGCGGAGACACAATGTAAAGGAGTACAAGGAGAACAGAGACATAGGATAAAAGAACGTGAGGAGAGCGGAGACACAGGATAAAGGAACGCGAGGAGAGTGGAGACACAGGATAAAAGAACGCGAGGAGAGTGGAGACACAGGATAAAAGAGCACGAGGAGAATGGAGGTACAGGATAAAAGAGCGCGAGGAGAGCGGAGACACATGATAAAAGAGCGCAAGGAGAATGGAGACACAGGATAAAGGAGCACGAGGAGATCGGCGGAGACACACAATAAAAGAGTGCGAGGAGAGTGGAGAAACAGGATAAAAGGGCGTGAGGTGAGTGGAGACAGAGGATAAAAGAGTGCGAGGAGAGCGGAGACATAGGTTAAAAGAGCGAGAGGAGAGCGGAGACACAGGATAAAAGAACACGAATAGAGTGGAGACACAAGATAAAAGAGCGCGAGGAGAGCAGAGACACAGGATAAAAGAGCGCAAGGAGAGCAGCGGAGATACAGGAGAGAGGAGCATGAGGAGAGTGGAGTCAAAGGATGAAGAGCGCAAGGAGAGCAGAAACACAGGATAAAATAGCATGAGTAGAGCGGAGACACAGGATAAAAGAGCACGAGGAGAGCAGAAACACAGGATAAAAGAGCACAAGGAAAGCAGAAACACAGGATAAAAGAGTGCGAGGAGAGCGGAGTCACAGGATAAAAGAACACAAGGAGAGCAGAGACATAGGTTAAAAAAGCGCGAGGAGAACGGTGACACAGGATAAAAGAGCACGAGTAGAGCGGAGACACAGGATAAAAGAGCACGAGGAGAGCAGCGGAGATACAGGTGAGAGGAGCATGAGGAGAGTGGAGTGAAAGGATAGAAGAGCGCAAGGAGAGCAGAGACACAGGATAAAATAGCACGAGTAGAGCGGAAACACAGGATAAAAGAGCGCGAGGAGAGCAGAGACACAGGATAAAAGAGCGCGAGGAGAGCAGCGGAGACATAGGATAAAAGAGCATGAGGAGAGCAGCAGAGACACGGGTAAAAGAGTACGAGGAGAGCAGGGACACAGGATAAAAGATGACAAAGAGAGCAGCAGAGACAAAGGATAAAGGAGCGCAAGGAGAACGGCAGAGACACAGGATGAAAGAGTGTGAGGAGAAAGGAGACACAGGATAAAAGAGCACGGGGAGAGCAGAGACACAGGATAAAGGAGCGCGAGCAGAGCGGAGACACGGGATAAAGGAGCGCAAGGAGAGTGGCGGTGACGCAGGACAAAAGAACGCAAGAAGAGCAGAGGCCCTGGATAAAAAATCACGAGGAGAACAGGGACACAGGATAAAAGAGCGCGAAAAAAGCAGAGACACAGGATAAAGGAGCATGAGGAGAGCAGAGACACAGGATAAAAGAGCACAAGGCGAGTGGAGACACAGGAGAAAACAACGTGAGGAGAGCAGAGACACAGTATACAGGAGCGCAAAGAGAGCAGAGACACAGGATAAAATAGCATGAGTAGAGCAGAGACACAGGATAAAAGAGCATGAGGAAAGCAGAAACACAGGATAAAAGAGTGCGAGGAGAGCGGAGTCACAGGGTAAAAGAGCACAAGGAGAGCTGCGGAGATACAGGATAAAAGAGGACAAGGAGAGCAGGGACACAGGATAAAAGAGTGCAAAGAGAGCAGCAGAGACACAGGATAAAAGAGCGCGAGGAGAGCAGCAGAGACACAGGATAAAAGAGGACGAGGAGAGCAGGGACACAGGACAAAAGAGCGCGAGGAGAGCAGCGGAGACACAGGATAAAAGAGGACGAGGAGAGCAGGGACACAGGATAAAAGCGCGAGGAGTGCAGCGGAGACACAGGATAAAAGAGGACGAGGAGAGCAGGGACACAGGATAAAAGAGTGCAAAGAGAGCAGCAGAGACACAGGATAAAGGAATGCGAGGTGAGCGGAGACACAGGATAAAGGAACGCGAAGAGAGCGGGGACACAGGATAAAGGAGCGTGAGGAGAGTGGAGAGACAGGATAAAAGAGCACGAGGAGAGCGGAGACACAGGATAAAAGAGCGCGGGAGAGCAGAGATACAGGATAAAAGAACACGAGGAGAATGGAGACACAGGATAAAAGAGTGCGAGGAGAACGGTGACACAGGATAAAGGAGCGCGAGGAGAGCGGCGGGGACACACAATAAAAGTGCGCGAGGAGAGCGGAGACAAAGGATAAAGGAGTGCGAGGAGAGCGGAGTCACAGGATAAAAGAGCACAAGGAGAGCGGCGGAGATACAGGATAAAAGAGCGCGAAGAGAGTGGATACATAGGTAAAAAGAGTGAGAGGAGAATGGAGACACAGGATAAAAGAGCACAAGGAGAGCGGAGACATAGGTAAAAAAAGCGCAAGGAGAGCTGTGACACAGGATTAAAGAGCACGAGGAGAGCGGAGACACAGGATAAAAGAGCACAAGGAGAGCGGCGGAGATACCGGAGAGAGTAGCGCGAGGACTTTGGAGATACAGGATAAAAGAGCACGAGGAGAGTGGAGATATAGGATAAAAGAACTCGAGGAGAATGGAGACACAGGATAAAAGAGCGGGAGGAGAGCGGAGACACAGGATAAAAGAGCGTGAGGAAAATGGAGACACAGGATAAAGGAGCGCGAGGAGAACGGCGGAGACACACAATAAAAGAGCGGGAGGAGAGCGGCGGAGACACTGGATAAAAGAGTATGTGGAGAGCGGAGACACAATTTAAAGGAGCAGAAGGAGAGCAGAGACACAGGATAAAAGAACGCGAGGAGAGCGGAGACACAGGATAAAGGAGCGCGAGGAGAGTGGAGACAGAGGATAAAAGAGCGTGAGGAGAGTGGAGACACAGGATAAAAGAGCGCGAGGAGAATGGAGGCACAGGATAAAAGAGCGCGAGGAGAGTGGAGACACAGGATAAAAGGGCGCGAGGAGAGCGGAGACACAGGATAAAAGAGCACGAGGAGAGCGGAGACACAGGATAAAAGAGCACAAGGAGAGCAGCGGAGATACAGGAGAGAGGAGCATGAGGAGAGTGGAGTCACAGGATAGAAGAGCGCAAGGAGAGCAGAGACACAGGATAAAATAGCACGAGTAGAGCGGAGACACAGGATAAAAGAGAGCGGGAGAGCAGAGACACAGGATAAAAGAGCACGAGGAGAGTGGAGACATAGGAGAAAACAGCGCGAGGAGAGCAGAGACACAGTAGACAGGAGCGCTAGGAGAGCAGAGACACAGGATAAAATAGCACGAGTAGAGCGGAGACACAGGATAAAAGAGCATGAGGAGAGTGAAGACAGAGGATAAAAGAGTGCGAGGAGAGCTTAGTCACAGGATAAAAGAGCACATGGAGAGCCGCTGAGATACAGGATAAAAGAGGACGAGGAGAGCAGGGACACAGGATAAAAGAGCGCGAGGAGTGCAGCGGAGACATAGGATAAAAGAGGACGAGGAGAGCAGGGACACAGGATAAAAGAGTGCAAAGAGAGCAGCAGAGACACAGGATAAAGGAATGCGAGGTGAGCGGAGACACAGGATAAAGGAACGCGAAGAGAGCGGAGACACAGGATAAAGGAGCGTGAGGAGAGTGGAGAGACAGGATAAAAGAGCACGAGGAGAGCGGAGACACAGGATAAAAGAGCGCGGGAGAGCAGAGATACAGGATAAAAGAACACGAGGAGAATGGCGGCACATGATAAAAGAATGCAAGGAGAGCGGAGACACAGGATAAAAGAGCACAAGGAGAGCGGCGGAGATACAGGATAAAAGAGCGCGAAGAGAGTGGATACATAGGTAAAAAGAGTGAGAGGAGAATGGAGACACAGGATAAAAGAGCACAAGGAGAGCGGAGACATAGGTAAAAAAAGCGCAAGGAGAGCTGTGACACAGGATTAAAGAGCACGAGGAGAGCGGAGACACAGGATAAAAGAGCACAAGGAGAGCGGCGGAGATACCGGAGAGAGTAGCGCGAGGAGAGTGGAGATACAGGATAAAAGAGCACGAGGAGAGGGGAGATATAGGATAAAAGAACTCGAGGAGAATGGAGACACAGGATAAAAGAGCGGGAGGAGAGCGGAGACACAGGATAAAAGAGCATGAGGAAAATGGAGACACAGGATAAAGGAGCGCGAGGAGAACGGCGGAGACACACAATAAAAGAGCGCGAGGAGAGCGGCGGAGACACTGGATAAGAGAGTATGTGGAGAGCGGAGACACAATTTAAAGGAGCAGAAGGAGAGCAGAGACACAGGATAAAAGAACGCGAGGAGAGCGGAGACACAGGATAAAGGAGCGCGAGGAGAGTGGAGACACAGGATAAAAGAGCGCGAGGAGAGTGGAGACACACGATAAAAGAGCGCGAGGAGAACGGAGACACAGGATAAAGGAGCACGAGGAGATCGGCGGAGACTCAAAATAAAAGAGCGCGAGGAGAGTGGAGATACAGGATAAAAGGGCGCGAGGAGAGCGGAGACACAGGATAAAAGAGCACGAGGAGAGCGGAGACACAGGATAAAAGAGCACGAGGAGAGCGGAGACACAGGATAAAAGAGCACAAGGAGAGCAGCGGAGATACAGGAGAGAGGAGCATGAGGAGAGTGGAGTCACAGGATAGAAGAGCGCAAGGAGAGCAGAGACACAGGATAAAAGAGCACGAGGACAGCAGCGGAGATACAGGATAAAAGAGCACGAGGAGAGCAGGGACACAGGATAAAAGAGTGCAAAGAGAGCAGCAGAGACAAAGGATAAAGGAGCGCAAGGAGAACAGCAGAGACACAGGATAAAAGAGTGTGAGGAGTGCGGAGACACAGGATAAAAGAGCACGGGGAGAGCAGAGACACAGGATAAAAGAGCGCGAGCAGAGCGGAGACACAGGATAAAGGAGCGCGAGGAGAGCAGAGACACGGGATAAAGGAGCGCAAGGAGAGCGGTGGAGACACAGGACAAAAGAACGCGAGGAGAGCAGAGGCCCTGGATAAAAGAGCACGAGGAGAATGGGGACACAGGATAAAACAGCGCGAGGAGAGCGGAAACACAGGATAAAGGAGCACGAGGAGAGCAGAGACACAGGATAAAAGAGCACGAGGAGAGTGGAGACACAGGAGAAAACAGCGCGAGGAGAGCAGAGACACAGTAGACAGGAGCACTAGGAGAGCAGAGACACAGGATAAAATAGCACGAGTAGAGCGGAGACACAGGATAAAAGAGCATGAGGAGAGTGAAGACAGAGGATAAAAGAGTGCGAGGAGAGCTTAGTCACAGGATAAAAGAGCACATGGAGAGCCGCTGAGATACAGGATAAAAGAGGACGAGGAGAGCAGGGACACAGGATAAAAGAGTGCAAAAAAAGCAGCAGAGACACAGGATAAAGGAATGCGAGGAGAGCGGAACACAGGATAAAAGAGTGCGAGGAGAGCAGAGTCACAGGATAAAAGAGCACAAGGAGAGTGGCGGAGATACAGGATAAAAGAGCGTGAAGAGAGTGGATACATAGGTTAAAAGAACGAGAAGAGAATGGAGACACAGGATAAAAGAGCACAAGGAGAGCGGAGACATAGGTAAAAAAAAGCTCAAGGAGAGCTGTGACACAGGATAAAAGAGCACGAGGAGAGCGGAGACACAGGATAAAAGAGCACAAGGAGAGCGGCGGAGATACAGGAGAGAGGAGTTTGAGGAGAGTGGAGATACAGGATAAAAGAACACGAGGAGAATGGAGACACAGGATAAAGGAGCGCGAGGAGAGCGGCGGAGACACACAATAAAAGAGCGCGAGGAGAGCGGCGGAGACACTGGATAAAAGAGCATGTGGAGAGCAGAGACACAGGGTAAGGAGCGCGAGGAGAGCGGAGTAACAGGATAAAAGAGCACGAGGAGAGCAGAGACACAGGATAAAGGAGCACAAGGAGAGCAGAGACAGAGGATAAAAGAACGCAAGGAGAGCAGAGACACAGGATAAAGGAGCACGAGGAGAGTGGAGACACGGGATAAAAGAGTGCAAGGATAGTGGAGACACAGGATAAAAGTGCATGAGGAGAATGGAGGCACAGGATAAAAGAGCGCGAGGAGAGCAGAGACACATGATAAAAGAGCACGAGGAGAACGGAAACACAGGATAAAGGAGCACGAGGAGATCGGCGGAGACACACAATAAAAGAGCGTAAGGAGAGGGGAGACACAGGATAAAAGGGCGTGAGGTGAGTGGAGACAGAGGATAAAAGAGTGCGAGGAGAGCGGAGGCATAGGTTAAAAGAGCGAGAGGAGAGCGGTGACACAGGATAAAAGAGCGAGAGGAGAGCGGAGACACAGGATAAAAGAGCACAAGGAGAGCAGCGGAGATACAGGAGAGAGGAGCATGAAGAGAGTGGAGTCACAGGATAGAAGAGCGCAAGGAGAGCAGAGACACAGGATAATATAGCATGAGTAGAGCGGAGACACAGGATAAAAGAGCACGAGGAGAGCAGAAACACAGGATAAAAGAGCGCGAGGAGAGCAGCGGAGACATAGGATAAAAGAGCACGAGGAGAGTGGAGACACAGGAGAAAACAGCGCGAGGAGAGCAGAGACACAGTAGACAGGAGCGCTAGGAGAGCAGAGACACAGGATAAAATAGCACGAGTAGAGCGGAGACACAGGATAAAAGAGCATGAGGAGAGTGAAGACAGAGGATAAAAGAGTGCGAGGAGAGCTTAGTCACAGGATAAAAGAGCACATGGAGAGCCGCTGAGATACAGGATAAAAGAGGACGAGGAGAGCAGGGACACAGGATAAAAGAGCGCGAGGAGTGCAGCGGAGACATAGGATAAAAGAGGACGAGGAGAGCAGGGACACAGGATAAAAGAGTGCAAAGAGAGCAGCAGAGACACAGGATAAAGGAATGCGAGGTGAGCGGAGACACAGGATAAAGGAACGCGAAGAGAGCGGAGACACAGGATAAAGGAGCGTGAGGAGAGTGGAGAGACAGGATAAAAGAGCACGAGGAGAGCGGAGACACAGGATAAAAGAGCGCGGGAGAGCAGAGATACAGGATAAAAGAACACGAGGAGAATGGCGGCACATGATAAAAGAATGCAAGGAGAGCGGAGACACAGGATAAAAGAGCACAAGGAGAGCGGCGGAGATACAGGATAAAAGAGCGCGAAGAGAGTGGATACATAGGTAAAAAGAGTGAGAGGAGAATGGAGACACAGGATAAAAGAGCACAAGGAGAGCGGAGACATAGGTAAAAAAAGCGCAAGGAGAGCTGTGACACAGGATTAAAGAGCACAAGGAGAGCGGCGGAGATACCGGAGAGAGTAGCGCGAGGAGAGTGGAGATACAGGATAAAAGAGCACGAGGAGAGGGGAGATATAGGATAAAAGAACTCGAGGAGAATGGAGACACAGGATAAAAGAGCGGGAGGAGAGCGGAGACACAGGATAAAAGAGCGTGAGGAAAATGGAGACACAGGATAAAGGAGCGCGAGGAGAACGGCGGAGACACACAATAAAAGAGCGCGAGGAGAGCGGCGGAGACACTGGATAAGAGAGTATGTGGAGAGCGGAGACACAATTTAAAGGAGCAGAAGGAGAGCAGAGACACAGGATAAAAGAACGCGAGGAGAGCGGAGACACAGGATAAAGGAGCGCGAGGAGAGTGGAGACACAGGATAAAAGAGCGCGAGGAGAGTGGAGACACACGATAAAAGAGCACGAGGAGAGTGGAGACATAGGAGAAAACAGCGCGAGGAGAGCAGAGACACAGTAGACAGGAGCGCTAGGAGAGCAGAGACACAGGATAAAATAGCACGAGTAGAGCGGAGACACAGGATAAAAGAGCATGAGGAGAGTGAAGACAGAGGATAAAAGAGTGCGAGGAGAGCTTAGTCACAGGATAAAAGAGCACATGGAGAGCCGCTGAGATACAGGATAAAAGAGGACGAGGAGAGCAGGGACACAGGATAAAAGAGCGCGAGGAGTGCAGCGGAGACATAGGATAAAAGAGGACGAGGAGAGCAGGGACACAGGATAAAAGAGTGCAAAGAGAGCAGCAGAGACACAGGATAAAGGAATGCGAGGTGAGCGGAGACACAGGATAAAGGAACGCGAAGAGAGCGGAGACACAGGATAAAGGAGCGTGAGGAGAGTGGAGAGACAGGATAAAAGAGCACGAGGAGAGCGGAGACACAGGATAAAAGAGCGCGGGAGAGCAGAGATACAGGATAAAAGAACACGAGGAGAATGGCGGCACATGATAAAAGAATGCAAGGAGAGCGGAGACACAGGATAAAAGAGCACAAGGAGAGCGGCGGAGATACAGGATAAAAGAGCGCGAAGAGAGTGGATACATAGGTAAAAAGAGTGAGAGGAGAATGGAGACACAGGATAAAAGAGCACAAGGAGAGCGGAGACATAGGTAAAAAAAGCGCAAGGAGAGCTGTGACACAGGATTAAAGAGCACGAGGAGAGCGGAGACACAGGATAAAAGAGCACAAGGAGAGCGGCGGAGATACCGGAGAGAGTAGCGCGAGGAGAGTGGAGATACAGGATAAAAGAGCACGAGGAGAGGGGAGATATAGGATAAAAGAACTCGAGGAGAATGGAGACACAGGATAAAAGAGCGGGAGGAGAGCGGAGACACAGGATAAAAGAGCGTGAGGAAAATGGAGACACAGGATAAAGGAGCGCGAGGAGAACGGCGGAGACACACAATAAAAGAGCGCGAGGAGAGCGGCGGAGACACTGGATAAGAGAGTATGTGGAGAGCGGAGACACAATTTAAAGGAGCAGAAGGAGAGCAGAGACACAGGATAAAAGAACGCGAGGAGAGCGGAGACACAGGATAAAGGAGCGCGAGGAGAGTGGAGACACAGGATAAAAGAGCGCGAGGAGAGTGGAGACACACGATAAAAGAGCGCGAGGAGAACGGAGACACAGGATAAAGGAGCACGAGGAGATCGGCGGAGACTCAAAATAAAAGAGCGCGAGGAGAGTGGAGATACAGGATAAAAGGGCGCGAGGAGAGCGGAGACACAGGATAAAAGAGCACGAGGAGAGCGGAGACACAGGATAAAAGAGCACGAGGAGAGCGGAGACACAGGATAAAAGAGCACAAGGAGAGCAGCGGAGATACAGGAGAGAGGAGCATGAGGAGAGTGGAGTCACAGGATAGAAGAGCGCAAGGAGAGCAGAGACACAGGATAAAATAGCACGAGTAGAGCGGAGACACAGGATAAAAGAGCGCGAGGAGAGCAGCAGAGACACAGGATAAAAGAGCACGAGGACAGCAGCGGAGATACAGGATAAAAGAGCACGAGGAGAGCAGGGACACAGGATAAAAGAGTGCAAAGAGAGCAGCAGAGACAAAGGATAAAGGAGCGCAAGGAGAACAGCAGAGACACAGGATAAAAGAGTGTGAGGAGTGCGGAGACACAGGATAAAAGAGCACGGGGAGAGCAGAGACACAGGATAAAAGAGCGCGAGCAGAGCGGAGACACAGGATAAAGGAGCGCGAGGAGAGCAGAGACACGGGATAAAGGAGCGCAAGGAGAGCGGTGGAGACACAGGACAAAAGAACGCGAGGAGAGCAGAGGCCCTGGATAAAAGAGCACGAGGAGAATGGGGACACAGGATAAAACAGCGCGAGGAGAGCGGAAACACAGGATAAAGGAGCACGAGGAGAGCAGAGACACAGGATAAAAGAGCACGAGGAGAGTGGAGACACAGGAGAAAACAGCGCGAGGAGAGCAGAGACACAGTAGACAGGAGCACTAGGAGAGCAGAGACACAGGATAAAATAGCACGAGTAGAGCGGAGACACAGGATAAAAGAGCATGAGGAGAGTGAAGACAGAGGATAAAAGAGTGCGAGGAGAGCAGGGACACAGGATAAAAGAGTGCAAAGAGAGCAGCAGAGACACAGGATAAAAGAGCACATGGAGAGCCGCTGAGATACAGGATAAAAGAGGACGAGGAGAGCAGGGACACAGGATAAAAGAGTGCAAAAAAAGCAGCAGAGACACAGGATAAAGGAATGCGAGGAGAGCGGAACACAGGATAAAAGAGTGTGAGGAGAGCAGAGACACAGGATAAAAGAGCGCGAGGGGAGCAGAAACAGAGGATAAACGAGCGCGAGGAGAGCAGAGACACAGGATAAAAGAGCGCGAGGAGAGCAGAGGAGACATAGGATAAAAGAGCGCGAGGAGAGCAGGGACACAGGCTAAAAGAGTGCAAAGAGAGCAGCAGAGACACAGGATAAAGGAATGCGAGGAGAGCGGAGACACAGGATAAAAGCACACGAGGAGAATGGAGACACAGGATAAAAGTGCACGAGGAGAATGGAGGCACAGGATAAAGAAGCACGAGGCGATCGGCGGAGACACACATTAAAAGAGCGCGAGGAGAGTGGAGACACAGGATAAAAGGGCGTGAGGTGAGTGGAGACACAGGATAAAAGAGCGCGAGGGGAGCAGAAACAGAGGATAAAAGAGTGCGAGGAGAGCAGAGACACAGGATAAAAGAGTGCGAGGAGAACGGAGACACAGGATAAAGGAGCACGAGGAGAGCGGCGGAGACGCACAATAAAAGAGCGCGTGGAGAGCGGAGACACAATGTAAAGGAGTAAAAGGAGAGCAGAGACACAGGATAAAAGAGTGCAAAGAGAGCAGCAGAGACAAAGGATAAAGGAGCGCAAGGAGAACAGCAGAGACACAGGATAAAAGAGTGTGAGGAGTGCGGAGACACAGGATAAAAGAGCACGAGCAGAGCGGAGACACAGGATAAAGGAGCGCGAGGAGAGCGGAGACACGGGATAAAGGAGCACGAGGAGAGCAGAGACACAGGATAAAAGAGCACGAGGAGAGTGGAGACACAGGAGAAAACAGCGCGAGGAGAGCAGAGACACAGTAGACAGGAGCGCTAGGAGAGCAGAGACACAGGATAAAATAGCACGAGTAGAGCGGAGACACAGGATAAAAGAGCATGAGGAGAGTGAAGACAAAGGATAAAAGAGCGCGAGGAGAGCTTAGTCACAGGATAAAAGAGCACATGGAGAGCCGCTGAGATACAGGATAAAAGAGGACGAGGAGAGCAGGGACACAGGATAAAAGAGTGCAAAAAAAGCAGCAGAGACACAGGATAAAGGAATGCGAGGAGAGCGGAACACAGGATAAAAGAGCGTGAGGAGAGCAGAGACACAGGATAAAAGAGCGCGAGGGGAGCAGAAACAGGATAAACGAGCGCGAGGAGAGCAGAGACACAGGATAAAAGAGCGCGAGGAGAGCAGAGGAGACATAGGATAAAAGAGCGCGAGGAGAGCAGCAGAGACACAGGATAAAAGAGCGCGAGGAGAGCAGCGGAGACACAGGATAAAAGAGCACGAGGAGAGCAGGGACACAGGATAAAAGAGTGCAAAGAGAGCAGCAGAGACACAGGATAAAGGAATGCGAGGAGAGTGGAGACACAGGATAAAAGAGCACGAGGAGAGCGGAGACACAGGATAAAAGAGCGCGAGGAGAGCGGAGACACAGGATAAAAGCACACGAGGAGAATGGAGACACAGGATAAAAGTGCACGAGGAGAATGGAGGCACAGGATAAAGGAGCACGAGGAGATCGGCAGAGACACACATTAAAAGAGCGCGAGGAGAGTGGAGACACAGGATAAAAGGGCGTGAGGTGAGTGGAGACACAGGATAAAAGAGCGCAAGGGGAGCAGAAACAGAGGATAAAAGACTGCGAGGAGAACGGAGACACAGGATAAAGGAGCACGAGGAGAGTGGCGGAGACACACAATAAAAGAGCGCGAGGAGAGCGGCGGAGACACTGGATAAAAGAGCACGTGGAGAGCGGAGACACAATGTAAAGGAGTAAAAGGAGAGCAGAGACACAGGATAAAAGAGCACGAGGAGAGTGGAGACATGGGATAAAAGAGCGCGAGGAGAGTTGAGACACAGGATAAAAGAGCGCGAGGAGAACGGAGACACAGGATAAAGGAGCACGAGGAGATCGGCGGAGAGACACAATAAAAGAGAGCGAGGAGAGTGGAGACACAGGATAAAAGGGCGTGAGGTGAGTGGAGACAGAGGATAAAAGAGTGCGAGGGGAGTGGAGACATAGGTTAAAAGAGCGAGAGGAGAGTGGAGACACAGGATAAAAGAACACAAGGAGAGCAGAGACATAGGTTAAAAAAGCGCGAGGAGAGTGGTGACACAGGATAAAAGAGCACGAGTAGAGCGGAGGCACAGGATAAAAGAGCACGAGGAGAGTAGAAACACAGGATAAAAGAGCGCGAGGAGAGCAGAGACACAGGATAAAAGAGCGCGAGGAGAGCAGCGGAGATACAGGATAAAAGAGCGCGAGGAGAGCAGCAGAGACACAGGATAAAAGAGCACGAGGACAGCAGCGGAGATACAGGATAAAAGAGCACGAGGAGAGCAGGGACACAGGATAAAAGGGTGCAAAGAGAGCAACAGAGACAAAGGATAAAGGAGCGCAAGGAGAACAGCAGAGACACAGGATAAAAGAGTGTGAGGAGTGCGGAGACACAGGATAAAAGAGCACGGGGAGAGCAGAGACACAGGATAAAAGAGCGCGAGCAGAGCGGAGACACAGGATAAAGGAGCGCGAGGAGAGCAGAGACACGGGATAAAGGAGCGCAAGGAGAGCGGTGGAGACACAGGACAAAAGAACGCGAGGAGAGCAGAGGCCCTGGATAAAAGAGCACGAGGAGAATGGGGACACAGGATAAAACAGCGCTAGGAGAGCGGAAACACAGGATAAAGGAGCACGAGGAGAGCAGAGACACATGATAAAAGAGCACGAGGAGAGTGGAGACACAGGAGAAAACAGCGCGAGGAGAGCAGAGACACAGTAGACAGGAGCACTAGGAGAGCAAAGACACAGGATAAAATAGCACGAGTAGAGCGGAGACACAGGATAAAAGAGCATGAGGAGAGTGAAGACAGAGGATAAAAGAGTGCGAGGAGAGCTTAGTCACAGGATAAAAGAGCACATGGAGAGCCGCTGAGATACAGGATAAAAGAGGACGAGGAGAGCAGGGACACAGGATAAAAGAGTGCAAAAAAAGCAGCAGAGACACAGGATAAAGGAATGCGAGGAGAGCGGAACACAGGATAAAAGAGTGTGAGGAGAGCAGAGACACAGGATAAAAGAGCGCGAGGGGAGCAGAAACAGAGGATAAACGAGCGCGAGGAGAGCAGAGACACAGGATAAAAGAGCGCGAGGAGAGCAGAGGAGACATAGGATAAAAGAGCGCGAGGAGAGCAGGGACACAGGATAAAAGAGTGCAAAGAGAGCAGCAGAGACACAGGATAAAGGAATGCGAGGAGAGCGGAGACACAGGATAAAAGCACACGAGGAGAATGGAGACACAGGATAAAAGTGCACGAGGAGAATGGAGGCACAGGATAAAGGAGCACGAGGCGATCGGCGGAGACACACATTAAAAGAGCGCGAGGAGAGTGGAGACACAGGATAAAAGGGCGTGAGGTGAGTGGAGACACAGGATAAAAGAGCGCGAGGGGAGCAGAAACAGAGGATAAAAGAGCACGAGGAGAGCAGAGACACAGGATAAAAGAGTGCGAGGAGAACGGAGACACAGGATAAAGGAGCACGAGGAGAGCGGCGGAGACGCACAATAAAAGAGCGTGTGGAGAGCGGAGACACAGGATAAAAGGGCGTGAGGTGAGTGGAGACACAGGATAAAAGAGCGCGAGGGGAGCAGAAACAGAGGATAAAAGAGCGCGAGGAGAGCAGAGACACAGGATAAAAGAGTGCGAGGAGAACGGAGACACAGGATAAAGGAGCACGAGGAGAGTGGCGGAGACGCACAATAAAAGAGCGTGTGGAGAGCGGAGACACAATGTAAAGGAGTAAAAGGAGAGCAGAGACACAGGATAAAAGAGCACGAGGAGAGCAGGGACACAGGATAAAAGAGTGCAAAGAGAGCAGCAGAGACAAAGGATAAAGGAGCGCAAGGAGAACAGCAGAGACACAGGATAAAAGAGTGTGAGGAGTGCGGAGACACAGGATAAAAGAGCACGAGCAGAGCGGAGACACAGGATAAAGGAGCGCGAGGAGAGCGGAGACACGGGATAAAGGAGCACGAGGAGAGCAGAGACACAGGATAAAAGAGCACGAGGAGAGTGGAGACACAGGAGAAAACAGCGCGAGGAGAGCAGAGACACAGTAGACAGGAGCGCTAGGAGAGCAGAGACACAGGATAAAATAGCACGAGTAGAGCGGAGACACAGGATAAAAGAGCATGAGGAGAGTGAAGACAGAGGATAAAAGAGTGCGAGGAGAGCTTAGTCACAGGATAAAAGAGCACATGGAGAGCCGCTGAGATACAGGATAAAAGAGGACGAGGAGAGCAGGGACACAGGATAAAAGAGTGCAAAAAAAGCAGCAGAGACACAGGATAAAGGAATGCGAGCAGAGCGGAACACAGGATAAAAGAGCATGAGGAGAGCAGAGACACAGGATAAAAGAGCGCGAGGGGAGCAGAAACAGAGGATAAACGAGCGCGAGGAGAGCAGAGACACAGGATAAAAGAGCGCGAGGAGAGCAGAGGAGACATAGGATAAAAGAGCGCGAGGAGAGCAGCAGAGACACAGGATAAAAGAGCGCGAGGAGAGCAGCGGAGACACAGGATAAATGAGCACGAGGAGAGCAGGGACACAGGATAAAAGAGTGCAAAGAGAGCAGCAGAGACACAGGATAAAGGAATGCGAGGAGAGCGGAGACACAGGATAAAAGAGCGCGAGGAGAGCGGAGACACAGGATAAAAGCACACGAGGAGAATGGAGACACAGGATAAAAGTGCACGAGGAGAATGGAGGCACAGGATAAAGGAGCACAAGGAGATCGGCGGAGACACACATTAAAAGAGCGCGAGGAGAGTGGAGACACAGGATAAAAGGGCGTGAGGTGAGTGGAGACACAGGATAAAAGAGCGCAAGGGGAGCAGAAACAGAGGATAAAAGACTGCGAGGAGAACGGAGACACAGGATAAAGGAGCACGAGGAGAGCGGCGGAGACACACAATAAAAGAGCGCGAGGAGAGCGGCGGAGACACTGGATAAAAGAGCACGTGGAGAGCGGAGACACAATGTAAAGGAGTAAAAGGAGAGCAGAGACACAGGATAAAAGAGCACGAGGAGAGTGGAGACATGGGATAAAAGAGCGCGAGGAGAGTTGAGACACAGGATAAAAGAGCGCGAGGAGAACGGAGACACAGGATAAAGGAGCACGAGGAGATCGGCGGAGAGACACAATAAAAGAGCGCGAGGAGAGTGGAGACACAGGATAAAAGGGCGTGAGGTGAGTGGAGACAGAGGATAAAAGAGTGCGAGGAGAGTGGAGACATAGGTTAAAAGAGCGAGAGGAGAGTGGAGACACAGGATAAAAGAACACAAGGAGAGCAGAGACATAGGTTAAAAAAGCGCGAGGAGAGTGGTGACACAGGATAAAAGAGCACGAGTAGAGCGGAGGCACAGGATAAAAGAGCACGAGGAGAGTAGAAACACAGGATAAAAGAGCGCGAGGAGAGCAGAGACACAGGATAAAAGAGCGCGAGGAGAGCAGCGGAGATACAGGAGAGAGGAGCATGAGGAGAGTGGAGTCAAAGGATAGAAGAGCGCAAGGAGAGCAGAAACACAGGATAAAATAGCACGAGTAGAGCGGAGACACAGGATAAAAGAGCACGAGGAGAGCAGAAACAAAGGATAAAAGAGCACGAGGAAAGCAGAAACACAGGATAAAAGAGTGCGAGGAGAGCGGAGACACAGGATAAAAGAACACAAGGAGAGCAGATACATAGGTTAAAAAAGCGCGAGGAGAGCGGTGACACAGGATAAAAGAGCACGAGTAGTGCGGAGACACATGATACAAGAGCACGAGGAGAGCAGAAACACAGGATAAAAGAGCGCGAGGAGAGCAGAGACACAGGATTAAAAGAGCGCGAGGAGAGCAGCGGAGATACAGGAGAGAGGAGCATGAGGAGAGTGGAGTGAAAGGATAGAAAAGCGCAAGGAGAGCAGAGACACAGGATAAAATAGCACGAGTAGAGCGGAGACACAGGATAAAAGAGCACGAGGAGAGCAGAAACACAGGATAAAAGAGCGCGAGGAGAGCAGAGACACAGGATAAAAGAGCGCGAGGAGAGCAGCGGAGACATAGGATAAAAGAGCACGAGGAGAGCAGCAGAGACACAGGAGAAAAGAGCACGAGGACAGCAGCAGAGATACAGGATAAAAGAGTACAAGGAGAGCAGGGACACAGGATAAAAGATGACAAAGAGAGCAGCAGAGACAAAGGATAAAGGAGCGCAAGGAGGACGGCAGAGACACAGGATGAAAGAGCACGAGGAGAGCGGAGACACAGGATAAAAGAGCACAAGGAGAGCAGCGGAGAGACAGGAGAGAGGAGCATGAGGAGAGTGGAGTCAAAGGATAGAAGAGCGCAAGGAGAGCAGAGACACAGGATAAAATAGCACGAGTGGAGCAGAGACACAGGATAAAAGAGCACGAGGAGAGCAGAAACACAGGATAAAAGAGCGCGAGGAGAGCAGAGACACAGGATAAAAGAGCGCGAGGAGAGCAGCGGAGACATAGGATAAAAGGGCACGAGGAGAGCAGCAGAGACTCAGGATGAAAGAGCACGAGGACAGCAGCGGAGATACAGGATAAAAGAGCACGAGGAGAGCAGGGACACAGGATAAAAGAGTGCAAAGAGAGCAGCAGAGACAAAGGATAAAGGAGTGCAAGGAGAACAGCAGAGACACAGGATAAAAGAGTGTGAGGAGTGCGGAGATACAGGATAAAAGAGCACGGGGAGAGCAGAGACACAGGATAAAAGAGCGCGAGCAGAGCGGAGACACAGGATAAAGGAGCGCGAGGAGAGCGGAGACACAGGATAAAAGAGCACGAGGAGAGTGGAGACAGAGGATAAAAGAGCACGAGGAGAGCAGAGACACAGGATAAAAGAGCGCGAGGAGAGCAGCGGAGACATAGGATAAAAGAGCACGAGGAGAGCAGCAGAGACACAGGAGAAAAGAGCACGAGGACAGCAGCAGAGATACAGGATAAAAGAGTACAAGGAGAGCAGGGACACAGGATAAAAGATGACAAAGAGAGCTGCAGAGACAAAGGATAAAGGAGCGCAAGGAGGACGGCAGAGACACAGGATGAAAGAGCATGAGGAGAGCGGAGACACAGGATAAAAGAGCACAAGGAGAGCAGCGGAGATACAGGAGAGAGGAGCATGAGGAGAGTGGAGTCAAAGGATAGAAGAGCGCAAGGAGAGCAGAGACACAGGATAAAATAGCACGAGTGGAGCAGAGACACAGGATAAAAGAGCACGAGGAGAGCAGAAACACAGGATAAAAGAGCGCGAGGAGAGCAGAGACACAGGATAAAAGAGCGCGAGGAGAGCAGCGGAGACATAGGATAAA
Organism: Carcharodon carcharias; assembly: GCF_017639515.1. Classification (NCBI taxonomy): domain Eukaryota; kingdom Metazoa; phylum Chordata; class Chondrichthyes; order Lamniformes; family Lamnidae; genus Carcharodon; species Carcharodon carcharias. The sequence goes on along the minus strand of NC_054484.1, from coordinate 96,167,566 downwards.
AGGGCACGAGGAGAGCAGCAGAGACTCAGGATGAAAGAGCACGAGGACAGCAGCGGAGATACAGGATAAAAGAGCACGAGGAGAGCAGGGACACAGGATAAAAGAGTGCAAAGAGAGCAGCAGAGACAAAGGATAAAGGAGTGCAAGGAGAACAGCAGAGACACAGGATAAAAGAGTGTGAGGAGTGCGGAGATACAGGATAAAAGAGCACGGGGAGAGCAGAGACACAGGATAAAAGAGCGCGAGCAGAGCGGAGACACAGGATAAAGGAGCGCGAGGAGAGCGGAGACACAGGATAAAAGAGCGCGAGGAGAGTGGAGACAGAGGATAAAAGAGCGCGAGGAGAGCGGAGACACAGGACAAAAGAACACGAGGAGAATGGAGACACAGGATAAAAGCACACGAGGAGAGTGGAGACACAGGAGAAAACAGCACGAGGAGAGCAGAGACACAGGGTAAAATAGCATGAGTAGAGTGGAGACACAGGATAAAAGAGCACAAGGAGAGCAGAAACAGAGGATAAAAGAGTACGAGGAAGCAGAGACACAGGATAAAAGAGCACGAGGAGAGCAGAGACACAGGATAAAAGAGCGCGAGGAGAGCAGCAGAGACATAGGATAAAAGAGCGCGAGGAGAGCAGCAGAGACACAGGATAAAAGAGCGCGAGGAGAGCAGCGGAGACATAGGATAAAAGAGCGCGAGGAGAGCAGCAGAGACAGAGGATAAAAGAGCAGGGGGAGAGCAGCGGAGACACAGGATAAAAGAGGACGAGGAGAGCAGGGACACAGGATAAAAGAGTGCAAAGAGAGCAGCAGAGACACAGGATAAAGGAATGCTAGGAGAGCGGAGACACAGGATAAAGGAATGTGAGGAGAGCAGAGAAACAGGATAAAGGAGCGTGAGGAGAGCGGAGTCACAGGATAAAAGACCATGAGGAGAGCGGAGACAGAGGATAAAGGAGGACAAGTAGAGCAGAGACACAGGATAAAAGAGCACGAGGAGAGTGGAGACAGAGGATAAAAGAGCGCGAGGAGAGCGGAGACACAGGATAAAAGAACACGAGGTAATGGAGACACAGGATAAAAATGCACGAGGAGAATGGAGGCACAGGATAAAAGAGCGTGAGGAGAGCGGAGGCACACAATAAAAGAGCGCGAGGAGAGCGGAGACAAAGGATAAAGGAGCACAAGGAGAGCAGAGACACAGGATAAAAGAGCGCGAGGAGAGTGGAGACAGAGGATAAAAGAGCGCGAGGAGAGCGGAGACACAGGACAAAAGAACACGAGGAGAATGGAGACACAGGATAAAAGTGCACGAGGAGAATGGAGGCACAGGATAAACGAGCATGAGGAGAGCGGAGACACACAATAAAAGAGCGTGAGGAGAGCGGAGTCAAAGGATAAAAGAGCGCGAGGAGAGTGGAGACAGAGGATAAAAGAGTGCGAGGAGAGCGGAGTCACAGGATAAAAGAGCACAAGGAGCGCGGCGGAGATACAGGATAAAAGAGCATGAAGGAGAGCGGAGACACACAATAAGAGAGCGCGAGGAGAGCTGTGACAGAGGATAAAAGAGCACGAGGAGAGCGGAGACACAGGATAAAAGAGCACAAGGAGAGCAGTGGAGATACAGGAGAGAGGAGCGCGAGGAGAGTGGAATCACAGGATAAAAGAGCACGAGGAGAGTGGAGATACAGGTTAAAGAACACGAGGAGAATGGAGACACAGAATAAAAGAGCGCGAGGAGAGCAGAGACACAGGATAAAAGAGTGCGAGGAGAATGGAGACACAGGAGAAAAGTGCACGAGGAGAATGGAGGCACAGGATAAAAGTGCACGAGGAGAATGGAGGCACAGGATAAACGAGCATGAGGAGAGCGGAGACACACAATAAAAGAGCGTGAGGAGAGCGGAGTCAAAGGATAAAAGAGCGCGAGGAGAGTGGAGACAGAGGATAAAAGAGTGCGAGGAGAGCGGAGTCACAGGATAAAAGAGCACAAGGAGCGCGGCGGAGATACAGGATAAAAGAGCATGAAGGAGAGCGGAGACACACAATAAGAGAGCGCGAGGAGAGCTGTGACAGAGGATAAAAGAGCACGAGGAGAGCGGAGACACAGGATAAAAGAGCACAAGGAGAGCAGCGGAGATACAGGAGAGAGGAGCGCGAGGAGAGTGGAGTCACAGGATAAAAGAGCACGAGGAGAGTGGAGATACAGGTTAAAGAACACGAGGAGAATGGAGACACAGAATAAAAGAGCGCGAGGAGAGCAGAGACACAGGATAAAAGAGTGCGAGGAGAATGGAGACACAGGAGAAAAGTGCACGAGGAGAATGGAGGCACAGGATAAAAGAGCATGAGGAGAGCGGAGACACACAATAAAAGTGCGTGAGGAGACCGGAGACAAAGGATAAAAAGCGCGAGGAGAGTGGAGACAGAGGATAAAAGAGTGCAAGGAGAGCAGAGTCACAAGATAAAAGAGCACAAGGAGAGCGGCGGAGATACAGGATAAAAGAGCGCGAAGGAGAGCGAAGACACACAATAAGAGAGCGCGAGGAGAGCTGTGACACAGGATAAAAGTGCATGAGGAGAGCGGAGACACAGGATAAAAGAGCACAAGGAGAGCGGCGGAGATACAGGAGAGAGGAGCGCGAGGAGAGTGGAATCACAGGATAAAAGAGCACGAGGAGAGTGGAGATACAGGATAAAAGAACACGAGGAGAATGGAGACACAGGATAAAAGAGCATGAGGAGCGCGGCGGAGACACTGGATAAAAGAGCATGAGGAGAGTAGGGACACAGGATAAAAGAGTGCAAAGAGAGCAGCAGAGACACAGGATAAAGGCATGCGAGGAGAGCGAAGACACAGGATAAAAGAGCATGAGGAGAGCAGAGACACAGGATAAAGGAATGCGAGGAGAATGGAGACACAGGATAAAAGAGCGTGAAGAGAGCGGAGACACAGGATAAAGGAGCGCGAGGAGAGCGGAGACACAGGATAAAAGAGCACGAGGAGAGCGGAGACACAGGATAAAGGAGCACAAGGAGAGCAGAGACACAGGATAAAGGAGCACAAGGAGAGCAGAGACACAGGATAAAAGGGCACGAGGAGAATGGAGGCACAGGATAAAAGGGCATGAGGTGAGTGGAGAAAGAGGAGAAAAGAGCACGAGGAGAGCGGAGACATAGGTTAAAAGTGCGAGAGGAGAGCGGAGACACAGGATAAAAGAGCACAAGGAGAGCAGAGACATAGGTTAAAAAAGCGCGAGGAGAGCGGTGACACAGGATAAAAGAGCATGAGGAGAGCGGAGACACAGGATAAAAGAGCACAAGGAGAGCAGCGGAGATAGAGGAGAGAGGAGCGTGAGGAGAGTGGAGTCACAGGATAGAAGCGCATGAGGAGAATGGAGATACAGGATAAAAGAGCGCGAGGAGAGCAGAGACACAGGATAAAGGAGTGCGAGGAGAATGGAGACATAGGATAAAGGAGTGCAAGGAGAGCGGCGGAGACACACAATAAAGGAGCGCGAGGAGAGCGGAGACAAAGGATAAAAGAGCACAAGGAGAGCGGAGACATAGGTAAAAAAAGCGCGAGGAGAGCGGTGACACAGGATAAAAGAGCACGAAGAGAGCGGAGACACAGGATAAAAGAGCACAAGGAGAGCGGCGGAGATACAGGAGAGAGGAGCGTGAGGAGAGTGGAGTCACAGGATAAAAGAGTGCAAGGAGAACGGAGACACAGGATAAAGGAGCGCGAGGAGAGCGGAGACACTGGGTAAAGGAGCGCGAGGAGAGTCGAAACACAGGATAAAAGAGCGCGAGGAGAGCAGAGACACAGGATAAAGGAGCACAAGGAGAGCAGAGACACAGGACAAAAGAACGCCAGGAGAGCGGAGACACAGATAAAGGAGCACGAGGAGAGCAGAGACACGGGATAAAAGAGTGCGAGGAGAGCGAAGACACAGGATGAAAGAGCATGAGGAGAGCGGAGAAACAGGAAAAAAGAGCGCGAGGAAAGCGGAGACACAGGATAAAAGAGTGCGAGGAGAGCGGAGACATAGCTTAAAAGCGCATGAGGAGAGCAGAGACACAGGATAAAAGAGCGTGAGGAGAGCGGAGACACAGGATAAAAGAGCGTGAGGAGAGTGGAGACACAGGATTAAAGAGCACGAGGAGAGCGGAGACACAGGTTGAAAGATCATGAGGAGAGTGGAGACACAGGATAAAAGAGCGCGACGAGAGTGGAGACACAGGATAAAAGAGCGCGACGAGAGTGGAGACAGAGGATAAAAGAGCGCGGGTATTGCAGAGACATAGGTTAAAAGAGCACGAGGAGAATGGAGACACAGGATAAAGGAGCGTGAGGAGAGCAGACAAAACAGGATAAAAGACCGCGAGGAGAGTGGAGACACAGGATAAAAGCGCGCGAGGAGAGCGGAGACACAGGATTAAAGAGCGTGAGGAGAATGGAAAGACAGGATAAAGGAGCACGAGGAGAGCGGTGGAGACACAGGATAAAAGAATGTGAGGAGAGCGGAGACACAGGATAAAAGAGCGCGAGGAGAGTGAAGACGCAGGATAAAAGAGCGCAAGTAGTGCGGAGACATATGTTAAAAGAGCACGAGGAGAATGGAGACACAGGATAAAGGAGCGCGAGGAGAGCGGAGACACAGAATAAAAGAGCGCGAGGAGAGCGGAGGCACAGGATAAAGGAGCACAAGGAGAGCGGCGGAGACACAGGAAAACAGAGCGCGAGGAGAGTGGAGACAGAGGATAAAAGAGAGTGAGGAGAGCGGAGACACATGATAAAAGAGCGTGAGGAGAGCGGAGGCACAGGATAAAGGAGCACAAGGAGAGCGGCGGAGACACAGGATAACAGAGCGCGAGGAGAGTGGAGACAGAGGATAAAAGAGAGTGAGGAGAGCGGAGACACAGGATAATAGAGCGCGAGGAGAGTGGAGACATAGGATAAAAGAGCGTGAGGAGAGCGGAGACACAGGATAAAAGAGCGCGAGGAGAATGGAGACACAGGATAAAAGAACGCGAGGAGAATGGAGACAGAGGATACAAGCTCACGCGGTGAATGGAGGCACAGGATAAAAGAGCGCGAGGAGAGTGGAGACACAGGATAAAAGAGCGGGAGGAGAGCGGAGACACAGGATGAAGCAGCACAAGGAGAGCGGCGGAGATACAGGAGAGAGGAGCGCAAGGAGTGTGGAGAAACAGGATAAAGGAGTGCAAGGAGAGCGGAGACACAGGATAAAAGAGCGTAAGTAGTGCAGAGACATAGGTTAAAAGAGCGCGAGGAGAATGGAGACTCAGGATAAAGGAACGCGAGGAGAGCGGAGACACAGGATAAAAGAGCGTGAGGAGAGCGGAGACACAGGATAAAAGAGCACGAGGAGAGTGGAGACACACGATAAAAGAGCGCGAGTAGAGCGGAGACAGAGGATAAAACAGTGCGAGGAGAGCGGAGACACAGGATAAAAGAGCGCGAGGGGATCAGAGACGCAGGATAAAAGAGCGCGAGGAGGGTGGAGACACAGGATAAAAGAGCGTGAGGAGAGTGGAGACACAGGATAAAGGAGCACATGGAGAGCAGCGGAGGCACAGGATAACAGAGCGCGAGGAGAGTGGAGACAGAGGATAAAAGAGAACGAGGAGAGCGGAGACACAGGATAAAAGAGCGTGAGTTGAGTGGAGACATAGGTTAAAAGAGCATGAGGAGAGCGGAGACACAGGATAAAAGAGCGCGATGAGAGTGGAAACACAGGATAAAAGAGCACGAGGAGAGCGGAGGCACAGGATAAAAGAGCACGAGGAGAGCAGAGACACAGGATAAAGGAGCACAAGGATTGCGGCAGAGATACAGGAGAGAGGAGCGCGAGGAGAGCAGAGTCACAGGATAAAAGAGCGCGAGGAGAGCAGAGACACAGGATAATGAAGCACGAGGAGAGTGGAGACAGAGGATAAAAGAGCATGGGGAGAGTGGAGACACAGGATAAAAGAGTGCGAGGAGCGCGGAGACATAGGTTAAAAGAGCACAAGGAGAACAGAGACACAGGATAAAAGAGCACAAGGAGAGCGGAGACACAGGATAAAAGACCACGAGGAGAATGGAGAGACAGGATAAAGGAGCACGAGGAGAGCGGCGGAGACACACAATAAAAGAGCGCGAGGAGAGCGGAGACACAGGATAAAAGAGTGTGAGGAGAGTGGAGACAGAGGATAAAAGAGCACGAGGAGAGCGGAGACATAGGTTAAAGGAGCACGAGGAAAATGGAGACACAGGATAAAAGAGCACGAGGAGAGCGGAGACACAGGATAAAGGAGCACGAGGAGAGCGGAGACACAGGATAAAGGAGCGCGAGGAGAGCGGAGACACAGGATGAAAGAGCGCAAGTAGTGCGGAGACATAGGTTAAAAGAGCGTGAGGAGAATGGAGACACAGGATAAAGGAGCGCGAGGAGAGCGGAGACACAGGATAAAAGAGCATGAGGAGAGTGGAGACACAGGATAAAAGAGCGCGAGTAGAGCGGAGACACAGGATAAAAGAGTGTGAGGAGAGCAGAGACACAGGATAAAAGAGCGCAAGGAGAGTGGAGACAGAGGATAAAAGAGCACGAGGAGAGCGGAGACATTATTAAAAGAGCGAGAGGAGAATGGAGACACAGGATAAAAGAGCACAAGGAGAGCAGAGACATATGTTAATGGAGCGCGAGAAGCATGGAGACACAAGTTAAAAGAGCACGAGGAGAGCAGAGACACAGGATAAAGGAGCACGAGGAGAGCAGCGGAGTCACAGGATAAAAGAGAGCGAGGCCCACGGCAGAGACACAGGATAAAAGAGCGCAAGGAGTGCAGTGGAGACACAGGATAAAATAGAGCGAGGAGAGCGGCGGAGACACAGGATAAAAGAGCGCAAGGAGAGCAGCGGAGCCACAGGATAAAAGAGCAAGAGGAGAGCTGAGAGACAGGAGAAAAGAGCACGAGGAGAGCGGAGACACAGGATAAAGGAGCACAAGGAGAGTGGAGACACAGGATAAAAGAGCGCAAGGAGTGCAGCGGAGACACAGGATAAAATAGAGTGAGGAGAGCGGCAGAGACACATGATAAAAGAGCGCGAGGAGAGCAGCGGAGCCACAGGATAAAAGAACAAGAGGAGAGCTGAGACACAGGAGAAAAGACTGCAAAGACAGCAGCAGAGACACAGGATAAAGGAATGCGAGGAGAGCGGAGACACAGGATAAAAGGGCATGAGGAGAGCGGAGACACAGGATAAATGAATGCGAGGAGAGCGGAGACACAGGTTAAAGGAGTGTGAGGAGAGTGGAGACACAGGATAAAAGAGTACGAGGAGAGCGGAGACACAGGATAAAGGAGCACAAGGAGAGCAGAGACACAGGATAAAAGGGCATGAGGAGAGCGGAGATACAGGATAAAAGAGCGCGAGGAGAGCGGCAGAGACAAAGGATAAAAGAGTGCGAGGAGAGCAGCGGAGACACAGGATAAAAGAGCATGAGGAGAGCAGGGACACAGGATAAAAGAGTGCAAAGAGAGCAGCAGAGACACAGGATAAAGTAATGCGAGCAGAACAGAGACACAGGATAAAGGAATGCGAGGAGAGCGGAGACACAGGATAAAAGAGCACAAGGAGAGCGGAGACACAGGATAAAGGAGCACAAGAAGAACAGAGACACAGGATAAAAGAGCGCGAGGAGAGTGGAGACAGAGGATAAAAGAACACGAGGAGAATCGAGACACAGGATAAAAGCGCATGAGGAGAACGGAGACACAGGATAAAGGAGCGCGAGGAGAGCGGCGGAGACACACAATAAAGGAGCGCGAGCAGAGCGGAGACAAAGGATAAAAGAGCGCGAGGAGAGTGGAGACAGAGGATAAAAGTGTGTGAGGAGAGCAGAGTCACAGGATAAAAGAGCACAAGGAGAGCGGCGGAGATACAGGATAAAAGAGCGCGAGGAGAGTGGATACATAGGTTAAAAGAGCGAGAGGAGAATGGAGACACAGGATAAAAGAACACAAGGAGAGCGGAGACATAGGTAAAAAAAGCGCGAGGAGAGCGGTGACACAGGATAAAAGAGCACGAAGAGAGCGGAGACACAGGATAAAAGAGCACAAGGAGAGCGGCAGAGATACAGGAGAGAGGAGCGCAAGGAGAGTGGAGTCACAGGATAAAAGAGCGTGAGGAGAGTGGAGACACAGGATAAAAGAGCGAGACAAGAGTGGAGACAGAGGATAAAAGAGCGCGAGTAGTGCAGAGACATAGGTTAAAAGAGCTTGAGGAGAATGGAGACACAGGATAAAAGAGTGCAAGGAGAATGGAGACACAGGATAAAGGAGCGCGAGGAGAGCGGAGACACTGGGTATAGGAGCGCGAGGAGAGTCGAGACACAGGATAAAAGAGCGCGAGGAGAGCAGAGACACAGGATAAAGGAGCACAAGGAGAGCAGAGACACAGGATAAAAGAACGCCAGGAGAGCGGAGACACAGATAAAGAAGCGCGAGGAGAGCAGAGACACAGGATAAAAGAGCGTGAGGAGAGCGAAGACACAGGATAAAAGAGCATGAGGAGAGCGGAGAAACAGGAAAAAAGAGCATGAGGAAAGCGGAGACAGGGGATAAAAGAGCGCGAGGAGAGCGGAGACATAGCTTAAAAGCGCATGAGGAGAGCAGAGACACAGGATAAAAGAGCGTGAGGAGAGTGGAGACACAGGATAAAAGATCGCGAGGAGAGCAAAGACACAGGATAAAAGAGTGCGATTAGTTCAGAGACATAGGTTAAAAGAGCACGCGGAGAATGGAGACACAGGATAAAGGAGCGCGAGGAGAGCAGAGACATAGGATAAAAGACCATGAGGAGAGCGGAGACACAGGATAAAGGAGCACAAGGAGAGCGGAGACACAGGATAAAAGAGCACGAAGAGAGCGGAGACACAGGATAAAAGAGCGCGAGGAGAGTGGAGACACAGGATAAAAGAGCGAGACGAGAGTGGAGACAGAGGATAAAAGAGCGCGAGTAGTGCAGAGACATAGGTTAAAAGAGCTTGAGGAGAATGGAGACACAGGATAAAGGAGCGCGAGGAGAGCAGACAAAACAGGATAAAAGAGCGTGAGGAGAGTGGAGACACAGGATAAAAGCGCGCGAGGAGAATGGAGACACAGGATAAAAGAGCGCCAGAGCTGAGACACAGGATTAAAGAGCGCGAGGAGAATGGAGAGACAGGATAAAGGAGCACGAGGAGAGCGATGGAGACACAGGATAAAAGAGCGTGAGGACAGCGGAGACACAGATAAAGGAGCGCGAGGAGAGCAGAGACACGGGATAAAAGAGCGCAAGGAGAGCGAAGACACAGGATAACAGAGCATGAGGAGAGCGGAGAAACAGGAAAAAAGTGCGCGAGGAAAGCAGAGACACAGGATAAAAGAGCGCGAGGAGAGCGGAGACGTAGCTTAAAAGCGCAGGAGGAGAGCAGAGACACAGGATAAAAGAGCGTGAGGAGAGCGGAGACAGAGGATAAAGAAGCACAAGGAGAGCGGAGACACAGGATAAAAGAGGGCGAGGAGAGCGTAGACACAGGATAAAAGAGCGCGAGGAGAGTGGAGACACATGATAAAAGAGCACGAGGAGAGCAGCGGAGCCACAGGATAAAAGAGCAAGAGGAGAGCTGAGACACAGGATAAAGGAGCACAAGGAGAGCAGAGACACAGGATAAAGGAGCACAAGGAGAGCAGAGACACAGGATAAAGAAGCGTGAGGAGAGCGGAGACACAGGATAAAGGAGCACAAGGAGAGCAGAGACACAGGATAAAAGAGAACGAGGAGAGCAGCAGAGACAAAGGATAAAAGAGTGCGAGGAGAGCAGCGGAGACACAGGATAAAAGAGCGCGAGGAGAGCGGCGGAGACACTGGATAAAAGAGCACGAGGAGAGTAGGGACACAGGATAAAAGAGTGCAAAGAGAGCAGCAGAGACACAGGATAAAGGCATGCGAGGAGAGCGGAGACACAGGATAAAGGATCGCGAGGAGAGCGGAGACACAGGATAAAAGAGCATGAGGAGAGCAGAGACACAGGATAAAGGAATGCGAGGAGAGCAGAGACACAGGATAAAGGAGCGCGAGGAGAGCGGAGACACAGGATAAAAGAGCACGAGGAGAGTGGAGACACAGGATAAAGGAGCACAAGGAGAGCAGAGACACATGATAAAGGAGCACAAGGAGAGCAGAGACACAGGATAAAAGCGCACGAGGAGAATGGAGGCACAGGATAAAAGAGCGCGAGGAGAACGGTGACACAGGATAAAAGGGCATGAGGTGAGTGGAGAAAGAGGAGAAAAGAGTGCGAAGAGAGCGGAGACATAGGTTAAAAGAGCGAGAGGAGAGCGGAGACACAGGATAAAAGAGCACGAGGAGAGCGGAGACACAGGATAAAAGAGCACAAGGAGAGCGGCGGAGATACAGGAGAGAGGAGCGCGAGGAGAGTGGAGTCACAGGATAAAAGAGCGTGAGGAGAGCGGAGACACAGGATGAAAGAGTGCAAGGAGAACGGAGACACAGGATAAAAGAACGCCAGGAGAGCGGAGACACAGATAAAGGAACGCGAGGAGAGCAGAGACACAGGATAAAAGAGCGCGGGGAGAGTGAAGACACAGGATAAAAGAGCATGAGGAGAGCGGAGAAACAGGAAAAAAGAGCGCGAGGAAAGCGGAGACACAGGATAAAAGAGCGCGAGGAGAGCGGAGACATAGCTTAAAAGCGCATGAGGAGAGCAGAGACACAGGATAAAAGAGCGTGAGGAGAGCGGAGACACAGGATAAAGAAGCACAAGGAGAGCGGAGACACAGGATAAAAGAGCGCGAGGAGAGTGGAGACACAGGATTAAAGAGCACGAGGAGAGCGGAGACACAGGTTGAAAGATCATGAGGAGAGCGGAGACACAGGATAAAAGAGCGCGAGGAGAGCATAGACACAGGATAAAAGAGCGCGATGAGAGTGGAGACACAGGATAAAAGAGCACGAGGATTGCGGAGGCACAGGATAAAAGAGCATGAGGAGAGCAGAGACACAGGATAAAGGAGCACAAGGATTGCGGCAGAGATACAGGAGAGAGGAGCGCGAGGAGAGCAGAGTCACAGGATAAAAGAGCGCGAGGAGAGCAGAGACACAGGATAATGAAGCACGAGGAGAGTGGAGACAGAGGATAAAAGAGCATGGGGAGAGTGGAGACACAGGATAAAAGAGCGTGAGGAGAGCGGAGATACAGGATAAAGAAGCACAAGGAGAGCGGAGACACAGGATAAAAGAGCGCGAGGAGAGTGGAGACACAGGATAAAAGAGCACGAGGAGAGCGGAGACACAGGTCAAAAGAGAGTGAGGAGAGAGGAGACACAGGATAAAAGAGCGCGAGGAGAGTGGAGACAGAGGATAAAAGAGTGCGATTAGTTCAGAGACATAGGTTAAAAGAGCACGCGGAGAATGGAGACACAGGATAAAGGAGCGCGAGGAGAGCAGAGACACAGGATAAAAGACCGTGAGGAGAGTGGAGACACAGGATAAAGGAGCACAAGGAGAGCGGAGACACAGGATAAAAGAGCACGAGGAGAGCGGAGACACAGGATAAAAGAGCGCGAGGAGAGTGGAGACACAGGATGAAAGAGCAGGAGGAGTGTGGAGACACAGGTTGAAAGATCGTGAGGAGAGCGGAGACACAGGATAAAAGAGCGTGAGGAGAGTGGAGACACTGGATAAAAGAGCGAGACGAGAGTGGAGACAGAGGATAAAAGAGCGCGGGTAGTGCAGAGACATAGGTTAAAAGAGCACGAGGAGAATGGAGACACAGGATAAAGGAGCGCGAGGAGAGCAGACAAAAAAGGATAAAAGAGCGCGAGGAGAATGGAGACACAGGATAAAGGAGCACGAGTAGAGCGGTGGAGACACAGGATAAAAGAGCGTGAGGAGAGCGGAGACACAGATAAAGGAGCGCGAGGAGAGCGGAGACAAAGCTTAAAAGTGCATGAGGAGAGCAGAGACACAGGATAAAAGAGCGTGAGGAGAGCGGAGACACAGGATAAAGAAGCACAAGGAGAGCGGAGACACAGGATAAAAGAGTGCGAGGAGAGCGTAGACACAGGATAAAAGAGCGCGAGGAGAGTGGAGACACATGATAAAAGAGCGCGAGGAGAGCAGCGGAGCCACAGGATAAAAGAGCAAGAGGAGAACTGAGACACAGGAGAAAAGACTGCAAAGAGAGCAGCAGAGACACAGGATAAAGGAATGCGAGGAGAGCGGAGACACAGGATAAAAGAGCATGAGGAGAGCGGAGACACAGGATAAAGGAATGCGAGGAGAGCGGAGATACAGGATAAAGGAGCGTGAGGAGAGCGGAGACACAGGATAAAAGAGCACGAGGAGAGCGGAGACACAGGATAAAGGAGCACAAGGAGAGCAGAGACACAGGATAAAGGAGCACAAGGAGAGCAGCAGAGACACAGGATAAAAGAGTGCGAGGAGAGCAGCGGAGACACAGGATAGCAGAGCACGAGGAGAACAGGGACACAGGATAAAAGAGTGCAAAGAGAGCAGCAGAGACACAGAATAAAGGAATGCGAGCAGAACGGAGACACAGGATAAAGGAATGCGAGGAGAGCGGAGACATAGGATAAAAGAGCACGAGGAGAGCGGAGATACAGGATAAAGGAGCACAAGGAGAGCGGAGACACAGGATAGAAGAGCACGAGGAAAGTGGAGACAGAGGATAAAAGAGCGCGAGGAGAATGGAGACACAGGATAAAAGCGCATGAGGAGAATGGAGATACAGGATAAAAGAGCGCGAGGAGAGCAGAGACACAGGATAAAAGAGTGCGAGGAGAACGGAGACACAGGATAAAGGAGTGCAAGGAGAGCGGCAGAGACAAACAATAAAGGAGCGCGAGGAGAGCGGAGACAAAGAATAAAAGAGCGCGAGGAGAGTGGAGACAGAGGATAAAAGTGTGCGAGGAGAGCAGAGTCACGGGATAAAAGAGCGCGAGGAGAGCGAAGACACAGGAAAAAAGAGCATGAGGAGAGCGGAAAAACAGGAAAAAAGAGCGCGAGGAAAGCAGAGACACAGGATAAAAGAGCGCGAGGAGAGCGGAGACAAAGCTTAAAAGTGCATGAGGAGAGCAGAGACACAGGATAAAAGAGCGTGAGGAGAGCGGAGACACAGGATAAAGAAGCACAAGGAGAGCGGAGACACAGGATAAAAGAGTGCGAGGAGAGCGTAGACACAGGATAACAGAGCGCGAGGAGAATGGAGACACATGATAAAAGAGCGCGAGGAGAGCAGCGGAGCCACAGGATAAAAGAGCAAGAGGAGAACTGAGACACAGGAGAAAAGACTGCAAAGAGAGCAGCAGAGACACAGGATAAAGGAATGCGAGGAGAGCGGAGACACAGGATAAAAGAGCATGAGGAGAGCGGAGACACAGGATAAAGGAATGCGAGGAGAGCGGAGATACAGGATAAAGGAGCGTGAGGAGAGCGGAGACACAGGATAAAAGAGCACGAGGAGAGCGGAGACACAGGATAAAGGAGCACAAGGAGAGCAGAGACACAGGATAAAGGAGCACAAGGAGAGCAGCAGAGACACAGGATAAAAGAGTGCGAAGAGAGCAGCGGAGACACAGGATAGCAGAGCACGAGGAGAGCAGGGACACAGGATAAAAGAGTGCAAAGAGAGCAGCAGAGACACAGAATAAAGGAATGCGAGCAGAACGGAGACACAGGATAAAGGAATGCGAGGAGAGCGGAGACATAGGATAAAAGAGCACGAGGAGAGCGGAGATACAGGATAAAGGAGCACAAGGAGAGCGGAGACACAGGATAGAAGAGCACGAGGAAAGTGGAGACAGAGGATAAAAGAGCGCGAGGAGAGCGGAGACACAGGATAAAAGAACACGAGGAGAATGGAGACACAGGATAAAAGCGCATGAGGAGAATGGAGATACAGGATAAAAGAGCGCGAGGAGAGCAGAGACACAGGATAAAAGAGTGCGAGGAGAACGGAGACACAGGATAAAGGAGTGCAAGGAGAGCGGCAGAGACACACAATAAAGGAGCGCGAGGAGAGCGGAGACAAAGAATAAAAGAGCGCGAGGAGATTGGAGACAGAGGATAAAAGTGTGCGAGGAGAGCAGAGTCACAGGATAAAAGAGCACAAGGAGAGCGGCGGAGAAACAGGACAAAAGAGCGCGAGGAGAGTGGTTACATAGGTTAAAAGAGCGAGAGGAGAATGGAAACATAGGATAAAAGAGCACAAGGAGAGCGGAGACATAGGTAAAAAAAGCGCGAGGAGAGCAGAGACACAGGATAAAAGAGCACGAAGAGAGCGGAGACACAGGATAAAAGAGCAGAAGGAGAGCGGCGGAGATACAGGAGAGAGAAGCGTGAGGAGAGTGGAGTCACAGGATAAAAGAGCGCGAGGAGAGCGGAGACACAGGATTAAAGAGTGCAAGGAGAACGGAGACACAGGATAAAGGAGCGCGAGGAGAGCGGAGACACTGGGTAAAGGAGCGCGAGGAGAGTCGAGACACAGGATAAAAGAGTGCGAGGAGAGCAGAGACACAGGATAAAGGAGCACAAGGAGAGCAGAGACACAGGATAAAAGAGCATGAGGAGAGCGGAGAAACAGGAAAAAAGAGCGCGAGGAAAGCGGAGACACAGGATAAAAGAGCGCGAGGAGAGCGGAGACATAGCTTAAAAGCGCATGAGGAGAGCAGAGACACAGGATAAAAGAGCGTGAGGAGAGCGGAATCACAGGATAATGAAGCACAAGGAGAGCGGAGACACAGGATAAAAGAGCGCGAGGAGTGCGGAGACACAGGATAAAAGAGCATGAGGAGAGCGGAGACACAGGATAATGAAGCACAAGGAGAGCGGAGACACAGGATAAAAGAGCGCGAGGAGAGTGTAGACACAGGATAAAAGAGCGTGAGGAGAGTGGAGACACAGGATAAAAGAGCGCGAGGAGAGCAAAGACACAGGATAAAAGAGTGCGATTAGTTCAGAGACATAGGTTAAAAGAGCACGCGGAGAATGGAGACACAGGATAAAGGAGCGTGAGGAGAGCAGAGACACAGGATAAAAGACCGCGAGGAGAGCGGAGACACAGGATAAAGGAGCACAAGGAGAGCGGAGTCACAGGATAAAAGAGCACGAGGAGAGTGGAGACACAGGATAAAAGAGCGCGAGGAGAGTGGAGACACAGGATGAAAGAGCACGAGGAGAGCGGAGACACAGGTTGAAAGATCGTGAGGAGAGTGGAGACACTGGATAAAAGAGCGCGAGGAGAGTGGAGACACAGGAGAAAAGAGCGCGACGATAGTGGAGACAGAGGATAAAACAGCGTGAGTAGTGCAGAGACATAGGTTAAAAGAGCACGAGGAGAATGGAGACACAGGATAAAGGAGCGCAAGGAGAGCAGACAAAACAGGATAAAAGACCGCGAGGAGAGTGGAGACACAGGATAAAAGTGCGCGAGGAGAATGGAGACACAGGATAAAAGAGCGCCAGAGTGGAGACACAGGATTAAAGAGCGCGAGGAGAATGGAGAGACAGGATAAAGGAGCACGAGGAGAGCGATGGAGACACAGGATAAAAGAGTGCGAGGAGAGTGGAGACACAGGAGAAAAGAGCGCGACGAGAGTGGAGACAGAGGATCAAACAGCGCCAGTAGTGCAGAGACATAGGCTAAAAGAGCACGAGGAGAATGGTGACACAGGATAAAGGAGCGCAAGGAGAGCAGACAAAACAGGATAAAAGACCGCGAGGAGAGTGGAGACACAGGATAAAAGCGCGCGAGGAGAATGGAGACATAGGATAAAAGAGCGCCAGAGCGGAGACACAGGATTAAAGAGCGCAAGGAGAATGGAGACACAGGATAAAGGAGCACGAGGAGAGCGGTGGAGACACAGGATAAAAGAACGTGAGGAGAGCGGAGACACAGATAAAGGAGTGCGAGGAGAGCGAAGACACAGGACAAAAGAGCATGAGGAGAGCGGAGAAACAGGGAAAAAGAGCGCGAGGAAAGCGGAGACACAGGATAAAGGAGCGCGAGGAGAGCGGAGACATAGCTTAAAAGCGCATGAGGAGAGCAGAGACACAGGATAAAAGAGCGTCAGGAGAGCGGAGACACAGGATAAAGAAGCACAAGGAGAGTGGAGACACAGGATAAAAGAGCACGAGGAGAGCGGAGACACAGGTTAAAAGAGCGTGAGGAGAGAGGAGACACAGGATAACAGAGCATGAGGAGAGTGGAAACACAGGATAAAAGAGCGCGAGGAGAGTGGAGACAGAGGATAAAAGAGTGCGATTAGTGCAGAGACATAGGTCAAAAGAGCACGTGGAGAATGGAGACACAGGACAAAGGAGCACGAGGAGAGCAGAGACACAGGATAAAAGAGCGCGAGGAGAGTGGAGACACAGGATAAAAGAGCACAAGGAGAGCGGAGGCACAGGATAAAAGAGCGTGAGGAGAGCGGAGACACAGGATAAAAGAGCGCGAGGAGAGTGGAGACGCAGGATAAAAGTGCGCAAGTAGTGCGGAGACATAGGTTAAAAGAGCGCGAGGAGAATGGAGACACAGGATAAAGGAGCACGAGGAGAGCGGAGACACAGAATAAAAGAGCGCAAGGAGAGCGGAGGCACAGGATAAAGGAGCACAATGAGAGCGGCGGAGACACAGGATAACAGAGCGCGAGGAGAGTGGAGACAGAGGATAAAAGAGAGTGAGGAGAGCGGAGACACAGGATAAAAGAGCACGAGGAGAGCGGAGACAGGATAAAAGAGCGCGAGGAGAGCGGAGGCACAGGAAAAAGGAGCACAAGGAGAGCGGCGGAGACACAGGATAACAGAGCGCGAGGAGAGTGGAGACAGAGGATAAAAAAGAGTGAGGAGAGTGGAGACACAGGATAAAAGAGCGCGAGGAGAGTAGAGACATAGGATAAAAGAGTGCGAGGAGAGCGGAGACACAGGATAAAAGAGCGCGAGGAAAATGGAGACACAGGATAAAAGAATGCGAGGAGAATGGAGACAAAGGATAAAAGCTCACGCGGTGAATGGAGGCACGGATAAAAGAGCGCGAGGAGAATGAAGACACAGGATAAAGCAGCACGAGGAGAGCGGAGACACAGGATAAAATAGCGGGAGGAGAGCCGAGACACAGGATGAAGCAGCACAAGGAGAGCGGCGGAGATACAGGAGAGAGGAGCGCGAGGAGATTGGAGAAACAGGATAAAGGAGTGCGAGGAGAGCGGAGACACAGGATAAAAGAGCGCGAGGAGAGCGTAGACACAGGATAAAAGAGCGTGAGGAAAGTGGAGACACAGGATAAAAGAGCACAAGGAGAGCGGAGACATAGCTTAAAAGCGCATGAGGAGAGCAGAGACACAGGATAAAAGAGCGTGAGGAGAGCGGAGACATAGGTTAAAGGGGCATGAGGAGAATGGAGACAAAGGATAAAAGAGCACGAGGAGAGCGGAGACACGGGATAAAGGAGCGCGAGGAGAGCGGAGACACAGGATAAAAGAGCGCAAGTAGTGCGGAGACACAGGATAAAAGAGCACAAGGAGAGTGGAGACACAGGATGAAAGAGCACGAGGAAAGCGGAGACACAGGTTGAAAGATCGTGAGGAGAACGGAGACACAGGATAAAAGAGTGCCAGGAGAGTGGAGACACAGGAGAAAAGAGTGCGACGAGAGTGGAGACAGAGGATAAAAGAGCGTGAGTAGTGCAGAGACATAGGTTAAAAGAGCACGAGGAGAATGGAGACACAGGATAAAGGAGCGCGAGGAGAGCAGCCAAAACAGGATAAAAGACCGCGAGGAGAGTGGAGACACAGGATAAAAGCGCGTGAGGAGAATGGAGACACAGGATAAAAGAGCGCCAGAGCGGAGACACAGGATTAAAGAGCGCGAGGAGAATGGAGAGACAGGATAAAGGAGCACGAGGAGAGCGGTGGAGACAGAGGATAAAAGAGCGTGAGGAGAGTGGAGTCGCAGGATAAAAGAGCGCAAGGAGAGCGGCGGAGACACAGGATAAAGGAGCACAAGGAGAGCGGAGACACAGGATAAAAGACCGCAAGGAGAATGGAGAGACAGGATAAAGGAGCACGAGGAGAGCGGCGGAGACACACAATAAAAGAGCACGAGGAGAGCGGAGACACAGGATAAAAGAGTGTGAGGAGAGTGGAGACAGAGGATAAAAGAGCAGGAGGAGAGCGGAGACATAGGTTAAAGGAGCACGAGGAGAATGGAGACAGGATAAAAGAGCACGAGGAGAGCGGAGACACAGGATAAAGGAGCACGAGGAGAGCGGAGACACAGGATAAAGGAGCGCGAGGAGAGCAAAGACACAGGATAAAAGAGCGCAAGTAGTGCGGAGACATAGGTTAAAAGAGCGCAAGGAGAATGGAGACACAGGATAAAGGAGCGCGAGGAGAGCGGAGAAACAGGATAAAAGTGCATGAGGAGAGCGGAGACACAGGACAAAAGAGCACAAGGAGAGTGGAGACACAGGATAAAAGAGCGCGAGTAGAGCGGAGGCACAGGATAAAAGAGTGCGAGGAGAGTGGAGACACAGGATAAAAGAGCATGAGGGGATCGGAGACGCAGGATAAAAGAGCGCGAGGAGATTGGAGACAGAGGATAAAAGAGCGTGAGGAGAGTGGAGACACAGGATAAAGGAGCACGAGTAGAGCGGAGGCACAGGATAAAAGAGCACGAGGAGAGCAGAGACACAGGATAAAAGACCGCGAGGAGAGTGGAGACATAGGATAAAAGAGCGCGAGGACAATGGAGACACAGGATAATAGCGCGCGAGGAGAATGGAGACACAGGATAAAAGAACGCGAGGAGAATGGAGACAGAGGATAAAAGTGTGCGAGGAGAGCAGAGTCACAGGATAAAAGAGCACAAGGAGAGCGGCGGAGATACAGGATAAAAGAGCGCGAGGAGAGTGGATACATAGGTCAAAAGAACGAGAGGAGAATGGAAGCACAGGATAAAAGAGCACAAGGAGAGCGGAGACATAGGTAAAAAAAGCGCGAGGAGAGCGGTGACACAGGATAAAAGAGCACGAAGAGAGCGGAGACACAGGATAAAAGAGCACAAGGAGAGCGGCGGAGATACAGGAGAGAGGAGCGCGAGGAGAGTGGAGGCACAGGATAAAAGAGCGCGAGGAGAGCAGAGACACAGGATAAAAGAGTGCAAGGAGAACGGAGACACAGGATAAAGGAGCGCGAGGAGAGTGGAGACACTGGGTAAAGGAGTGCGAGGAGAGTTGAGACACAGGGTAAAAGAGCGCGAGGAGAGCAGAGACACAGGATAAAGGAGCACAAGGAGAGCTGAGACACAGGATAAAAGAACGCCAGGAGAGTGGAGACACAGATAAAGGAGCGCGAGGTGAGCAGAGACACGGGATAAAAGAGCGCGAGGAGAGCGAAGACACAGGATAAAAGAGCATGAGGAGAGCAGAGAAACAGGAAAAAAGAGCAGGAGGAAAGCGGAGACATAGGATAAAAGAGCCCGAGGAGAGCGGAGACATAGCTTAAAAGCGCATGAGGAGAGCAGAGACACAGGATAAAAGAGCGTGAGGAGAGTGGAGACACAGGATAATGAAGCACAAGGAGAGTGGAGACACAGGATAAAAGAGCGCGAGGAGAGCGGAGACACAGGATAATGAAGCACAAGGAGAGTGGAGACACAGGATAAAAGAGCGCGAGGAGAGTGGAGACAGAGGATGAAAGAGTGCGATTAGTGCAGAGACATAGGTTAAAAGTGCACGCGGAGAATGGAGACACAGTATAAAGGAGCGCGAGGAGAGCAGAGACACAGGATAAAAGACCGTGAGGAGAGCGGAGACACAGGATAAAGGAGCACAAGGAGAGCGGAGACACAGGATAAAAGAGCATGAGGAGAGCGTAGACACAGGATAAAAGAGCACAAGGAGAGTGGAGACACAGGATGAAAGAGCACGAGGAAAGCGGAGACACAGGTCGAAAGATCGTGAGGAGAACGGAGACACAGGATAAAAGAGCGCCAGGAGAGTGGAGACACAGGAGAAAAGAGCGCGACGAGAGTGGAGACAGAGGATAAAAGAGCGTGAGTAGTGCAGAGACATAGGTTAAAAGAGCACGAGGAGAATGGAGACACAGGATAAAGGAGCGCGAGGAGAGCAGACAAAACAGGATAAAAGACCGCGAGGAGAGTGGAGACACAGGATAAAAGCACGTGAGGAGAATGGAGACACAGGATAAAAGAGCGCCAGAGCGGAGACACAGGATTAAAGAGCGCGAGGAGAATGGAGAGACAGGATAAAGGAGCACGAGGAGAGCGGTGGAGACAGAGGATAAAAGAGCTTGAGGAGAGTGGAGTCGCAGGATAAAAGAGCGCAAGTAGTGCGGAGACATAGGTTAAAAGAGCGTGAGGAGAATGGAGACACAGGATAAAGGAGCGCGAGGAGAGCGGTGACACAGAATAAAAGAGCGCGAGGAGAGTGGAGGCACAGGATAAAGGAGCGTGAGGAGAGCGGAGACACAGGATAAAAGAGCGCGAGGAGAATGGAGACACAGGATAAAAGAACGCGAGGAGAATGGAGACAGAGGATAAAAGCTCACACGGTAAATGGAGGCACAGGATAAAAGAGCACGAGGAGAGTGGAGACACACGATAAAAGAACGCGAGGAGAACGGAGACACAGGATAAAGCAGCGTGAGGAGAGTGGAGACACAGGATAACAGAGCGTGAGGAGAGTGGAGACAGAGGATAAAAAAGAGTGAGGAGAGTGGAGACACAGGATAAAAGAGCGCGAGGAGAGTAGAGACATAGGATAAAAGAGTGCGAGGAGAGCGGAGACACAGGATAAAAGAGCGCGAGGAAAATGGAGACACAGGATAAAAGAATGCGAGGAGAATGGAGACAAAGGATAAAAGCTCACGCGGTGAATGGAGGCACGGATAAAAGAGCGCGAGGAGAATGAAGACACAGGATAAAGCAGCACGAGGAGAGCGGAGACACAGGATAAAATAGCGGGAGGAGAGCCGAGACACAGGATGAAGCAGCACAAGGAGAGCGGCGGAGATACAGGAGAGAGGAGCGCGAGGAGATTGGAGAAACAGGATAAAGGAGTGCGAGGAGAGCGGAGACACAGGATAAAAGAGCGCGAGGAGAGCGTAGACACAGGATAAAAGAGCGTGAGGAAAGTGGAGACACAGGATAAAAGAGCACAAGGAGAGCGGAGACATAGCTTAAAAGCGCATGAGGAGAGCAGAGTCACAGGATAAAAGAGCGGGAGGAGAGCGGAGACACAGGATGAAGCAGCACACGGAGAGCGGCGGAGATACAGGAGAGAGGAGCGCGAGGAGAGTGGAGAAACAGGATAAAGGAGTGCGAGGAGAGCGGAGACACAGGATAAAAGAGTGCGAGGAGAGCGTAGACACAGGATAAAAGAGCGCGAGGAGAGTGGAGACACAGGATAAAAGAGCACGAGGAGAGCGGAGACATAACTTAAAAGTGCATGAGGAGAGCAGAGTCACAGGATAAAAGAGCGTGAGAAGAGCAGAGACACAGGATAAAGAAGCAAAGGAGAGCGGAGACACAGGATAAAAGAGCGCGAGGAGAGCGTAGACACAGGATAAAAGAGCGCGAGGAGAGTGGAGACACAGGATAAAAGAGCACGAGGAGTGCGGAGACACAGGTTAAAAGAGCGTGAGGCGAGAGGAGACAAAGGATAAAAGAGCGCAATTAGTGCAGAGACATAGGTTAAAAGAGCACGAGGAGAATGGAAACACAAGATAAAGGAGCGCGAGGAGAGTGGAGACACAGGATAAAAGCGCGCGAGGAGAATGGAGACACAGGATAAACGTGCGCCAGAGCGGAGACACAGGATTAAAGAGCGCGAGGAGAATGGAGAGACAGGATAAAGGAGCACAAGGAGAGCGGCGGAGACACAGGATAAAAGAGCGTGAGGAGAGCAGAGACACAGGATAAAAGATCACGAGGAGAGTGGAGACACAGGATAAAAGAGCGCAAGTAGTGCAGAGACATAGGTTAAAAGAGCGCGAGGAGAATGGAGACTCAGGATAAAGGAACGCGAGGAGAGCGGAGACAGAGGATAAAAGAGCATGAGGAGAGTGGAGACACAGGATAAAAGAGCGCGAGTAGAGCGGAGAAACAGGATAAAAGAGTGCGAGGAGAGCAGAGACACAGGATAAAAGAGTGCGAGTGGATCAGAGACGCAGGATAAAAGAGCGCGAGGAGAGTGGAGACAGAGGATAAAAGAGCGTGAGGAGAGTGGAGACACAGGATAAAAGAGCACGAGGAGAGCGGAGGCACAGGATAAAGGAGCACAAGGAGAGCGGCGGAGACACAGGATAACAGAGCGCGAGGAGATTGGAGACAGAGGATAAAAGAGAGCGAGGAGAGCGGAGACACAGGATAAAAGAGCGTGAGGAGAGTGGAGACATAGGTTAAAAGAGCATGAGGAGAGCGGAGACACAGGATAAAAGAGAGTGAGGAGAGCAGAGACACAGGATAAAGAAGCACAAGGAGAGCGGAGACACAGGATAAAAGAGCGCGAGGAGAGCATAGACACAGGATAAAAGAGCGCGAGGAGAGTGGAGACACAGGATAAAAGAGCACGAGGAGAGCGGAGGCACACGATAAAAGAGCACGAGGAGAGCAGAGACACAGGATAAAGGAGCACAAGGATTGCGGCAGAGATACAGGAGAGAGGAGCGCGAGGAGAGCAGAGTCACAGGATAAAAGAGCACGAGGAGAGCAGAGACACAGGATAATGAAGCGCAAGGAGAGTGGAGGCAGAGGATAAAAGAGCATGGGGAGAGTGGAGACACAGGATAAAAGAGCGCGAGTAGAGCAGAGACACAGGATAAAAGAGTGCGAGGAGAGCGGAGACACAGGATAAAAGATTGCGAGTGGATCGGAGACGCAGGATAAAAGAGCGCGAGGAGAGTGGAGACAGAGGATAAAAGAGCTTGAGGAGAGTGGAGACACAGGATAAAAGAGCACGAGGAGAGCGGAGGCACAGGATAAAAGAGCACGAGGAGAGCAGAGACACAGGATAAAGGAGCACAAGGATTGCGGCAGAGATACAGGAGAGAGGAGCGCGAGGAGAGCAGAGTCACAGGATAAAAGAGTGCGAAGAGAGCAGAGACACAGGATAATGAAGCGCGAGGAGAGTGGAGGCAGAGGATAAAAGAGCATGGGGAGAGTGGAGACACAGGATAAAAGATTGCGAGGAGCGCGGAGACATAGGTTAAAAGAGCACAAGGAGAACGGAGACACAGGATAAAGGAGCACAAGTAAAGCGCAGACACAGGATAAAAGAGTGCGAGGAGAATGGAGAGACAGGATAAAGGAGCACGAGGAGAGCGGCGGAGACACACAATAAAAGAGCGCGAGGAGAGAGGCGACACAGGATAAAAGAGGGTGAGGAGAGTGGAGACAGAGGATAAAAGAGCACGAGGAGAGCGGAGACATAGGTTAAAGGAGCACAAGGAGAGCGGAGACACAGGATAAAAGAGCGCAAGGAGAGTGGAGACACAGGATAAAAGAGCACGAGGAGAGCGGAGACACAGGTTAAAAGAGCATGAGGAGAGAGGAAACAAAGGATAAAAGAGCGCGATTAGTGCAGAGACATAGGTTAAAAGAGCACGAGGAGAATGGAAACACAGGATAAAGGAGCGCGAGGAGAGTGGAGACACAGGATAAAAGCGCGCGAGGAGAATGGAGACACAGGATAAATGTGCGCCAGAGCGGAGACACAGGATTAAAGAGCGCGAGGAGAATGGAGACACAGGATAAAGGAGCACAAGGAGAGCGGAGACACAGGATAAAAGAGCGCGAGGAGAGTGGAGACATAGGATAAAAGAGCGCGAGGAGAGCGGAGACACAGGATAAAAGAGCGCGAGGAGAATGGAGACACAGGATAAAAGAACGCGAGGAGAATGGAGACAGAGGATAAAAGCTCACGCGGTGAATGGAGGCACAGGATAAAAGAGCACGATGAGAGTGGAGACACACGATAAAAGAACGCGAGGAGAACGGAGACACAGGATAAAGCAGCGTGAGGAGAGTGGAGACACAGGATAAAAGAGCGGGAGGAGAGCGGAGACACAGGCTGAAGCAGCACACGGAGAGCGGCGGAGATACAGGAGAGAGGAGCGCGAGGAGAGTGGAGAAACAGGATAAAGGAGTGCGAGGAGAGCGGAGACACAGGATAAAAGAGTGCGAGGAGAGTGGAGACACAGGATAAAAGAGCACGAGGAGAGCGGAGACATAGCTTAAAAGCGCATGAGGAGAGCAGAGACACAGGATAAAAGAGCGTGAGGAGAGCGGAGACACAGGATAAAGAAGCAAAGGAGAGCGGAGACACAGGATAAAAGAGCGCGAGGAGTGCGTAGACACAGGATAAAAGAGCGCGAGGAGAGTGGAGACACAGGATAAAAGAGCGCAAGTAGTGCAGAGACATAGGTTAAAAGAGCGCGAGGAGAATGGAGACTCAGGATAAAGGAACGCGAGGAGAGCATAGACACAGGATAAAAGAGCATGAGGAGAGCGGAGACACAGGATAAAAGAGCACAAGGAGAGCGGAGACATAGGATAAAAGAGCGCGAGGAGAGCATAGACACAGGATAAAAGAGCGCGAGGAGAGTGGAGACACAGGATAAAAGAGCACGAGGAGAGCGGAGGCACAGGATAAAAGAGCACGAGGAGAGCAGAGACACAGGATAAAGGAGCACAAGGATTGCGGCAGAGATACAGGAGAGAGGAGCGCGAGGAGAGCAGAGTCACAGGATAAAAGAGCACGAGGAGAGCAGAGACACAGGATAATGAAGCGCAAGGAGAGTGGAGGCAGAGGATAAAAGAGCATGGGGAGAGTGGAGACACAGGATAAAAGAGCGCGAGTAGAGCAGAGACACAGGATAAAAGAGTGCGAGGAGAGCGGAGACACAGGATAAAAGATTGCGAGTGGATCGGAGACGCAGGATAAAAGAGCACAAGGAGAGTGGAGACACAGGATAAAAGAGCGTGAGGAGAGTGGAGACACAGGATAAAAGAGCACGAGGAGAGCGGAGGCACAGGATAAAGGAGCACAAGGAGAGCGGCGGAGACACAGGATAAAAGAGCGCGAGGAGATTGGAGACAGAGGATAAAAGAGAGCGAGGAGAGCGGAGACACAGGATAAAAGAGCGTGAGGAGAGTAGAGACATAGGTTAAAAGAGCATGAGGAGAGCGGAGACACAGGATAAAAGAGCGTGAGGAGAGCAGAGACACAGGATAAAGAAGCACAAGGAGAGCGGAGACATAGGATAAAAGAGCGTGAGGAGAGCATAGACACAGGATAAAAGAGCGCGAGGAGAGTGGAGACACAGGATAAAAGAGCACGAGGAGAGCGGAGGCACACGATAAAAGAGCACGAGGAGAGCAGAGACACAGGATAAAGGAGCACAAGGATTGCGGCAGAGATACAGGAGAGAGGAGCGCGAGGAGAGCAGAGTCACAGGATAAAAGAGTGCGAAGAGAGCAGAGACACAGGATAATGAAGCGCGAGGAGAGTGGAGGCAGAGGATAAAAGAGCATGGGGAGAGTGGAGACACAGGATAAAAGAGCACGAGGAGCGTGGAGACATAGGTTAAAAGAGCACAAGGAGAACGGAGACACAGGATAAAGGAGCACAAGGAGAGCGGAGACACAGGATAAAAGAGTGCGAGGAGAATGGAGAGACAGGATAAAGGAGCACGAGGAGAGCGGCGGAGACACACAATAAAAGAGCGCGAGGAGAGCAGCGACACAGGATAAAAGAGTGTGAGGAGAGTGGAGACAGAGGATAAAAGAGCACGAGGAGAGCGGAGACATAGGTTAAAGGAGCACGAGGAGAATGGAGACACAGGATAAAAGAGCGCGAGGAGAGTGGAGAACAGGATAAAAGAGCACGAGGAGAGCGGAGACACAGGTTAAAAGAGCATGAGGAGAGAGGAGACAAAGGATAAAAGAGCGCGATTAGTGCAGAGACATAGGTTAAAAGAGCACGAGGAGAATGGAAACACAGGATAAAGGAGCGCGAGGAGAGTGGAGACACAGGATAAAAGCGCGCGAGGAGAATGGAGACCCAGGATAAACGTGCACCAGAGCGGAGACACAGGATTAAAGAGCGCGAGGAGAATGGAGACACAGGATAAAGGAGCACAAGGAGAGCGGAGACACAGGATAAAAGAGCGCGAGGAGAGTGGAGACATAGGATAAAAGAGCGCGAGGAGAGCGCAGACACAGGATAAAAGAGCGCGAGGAGAATGGAGACACAGGATAAAAGAACGCGAGGAGAATGGAGACAGAGGATAAAAGCTCACGCGGTGAATGGAGGCACAGGATAAAAGAGCACGATGAGAGTGGAGACACACGATAAAAGAACGCGAGGAGAACGGAGACACAGGATAAAGCAGCGTGAGGAGAGTGGAGACACAGGATAAAAGAGCGGGAGGAGAGCGGAGACACAGGATGAAGCAGCACACGGAGAGCGGCGGAGATACAGGAGAGAGGAGCGCGAGGAGAGTGGAGAAACAGGATAAAGGAGTGCGAGGAGAGCGGAGACACAGGATAAAAGAGCGCGAGGAGAGTGGAGACATAGGATAAAAGAGCGCGAGGAGAGCGGAGACACAGGATAAAAGAGCGCGAGGAGAATGGAGACACAGGATAAAAGAACGCGAGGAGAATGGAGACAGAGGATAAAAGCTCACGCGGTGAATGGAGGCACAGATAAAAGAGCACGAGGAGAGTGGAGACACACGATAAAAGAATGCGAGGAGAACGGAGACACAGGATAAAGCAGCGTGAGGAGAGTGGAGACACAGGATAAAAGAGCGGGAGGAGAGCGGAGACACAGGATGAAGCAGCACACGGAGAGCGGCGGAGATACAGGAGAGAGGAGCGCGAGGAGAGTGGAGAAACAGGATAAAGGAGTGCGAGGAGAGCGGAGACACAGGATAAAAGAGTGCGAGGAGAGTGGAGACACAGTATCAAAGAGCACGAGGAGAGCGGAGACATAGCTTAAAAGCGCATGAGGAGAGCAGAGACACAGGATAAAAGAGCGTGAGGAGAGCGGAGACACAGGATAAAGAAGCAAAGGAGAGCGGAGACACAGGATAAAAGAGCGCGAGGAGTGCGTAGACACAGGATAAAAGAGCGCGAGGAGAGTGGAGACACAGGATAAAAGAGCGCAAGTAGTGCAGAGACATAGGTTAAAAGAGCGCGAGGAGAATGGAGACTCAGGATAAAGGAACGCGAGGAGAGCGGAGACACAGGATAAAAGAGCATGAGGAGAGTGGAGACATAGGTTAAAAGAGCATGAGGAGAGCGGAGACACAGGATAAAAGAGCGTGAGGAGAGTGGAGACACAGGATAAAAGAGCGCAAGTAGTGCAGAGACATAGGTTAAAAGAGCGTGAGGAGAATGGAGACTCAGGATAAAGGAACGCGAGGAGAGCGGAGACACAGGATAAAAGAGCATGAGGAGAGCGGAGACACAGGATAAAAGAGCACGAGGAGAGTGGAGACACAGGATAAAAGAGCGTGAGGAGAGTGGAGACACAGGATAAAAGAGCACGAGGAGAGCGGAGGCACAGGATAAAGGAGCACAAGGAGAGCGGCGGAGACACAGGATAACAGAGCGCGAGGAGATTGGAGACAGAGGATAAAAGAGAGCGAGGAGAGCGGAGACACAGGATAAAAGAGCGTGAGGAGAGTGGAGAAATAGGTTAAAAGAGCATGAGGAGAGCGGAGACACAGGATAAAAGAGAGTGAGGAGAGCAGAGACACAGGATAAAGAAGCACAAGGAGAGCGGAGACACAGGATAAAAGAGCGCGAGGAGAGCATAGACACAGGATAAAAGAGCGCGAGGAGAGTGGAGACACAGGATAAAAGAGCACGAGGAGAGCGGAGGCACAGGATAAAAGAGCACGAGGAGAGCAGAGACACAGGATAAAGGAGCACAAGGATTGCGGCAGAGATACAGGAGAGAGGAGCGCGAGGAGAGCAGAGTCACAGGATAAAAGAGCACGAGGAGAGCAGAGACACAGGATAATGAAGCACAAGGAGAGTGGAGGCAGAGGATAAAAGAGCATGGGGAGAGTGGAGACACAGGATAAAAGAGCGCGAGTAGAGCAGAGACACAGGATAAAAGAGTGCGAGGAGAGCGGAGACACAGGATAAAAGATTGCGAGTGGATCGGAGACGCAGGATAAAAGATCGCGAGGAGAGTGGAGACAGAGGATAAAAGAGCGTGAGGAGAGTGGAGACACAGGATAAAAGAGCACGAGGAGAGTGGAGGCACACGATAAAAGAGCACGAGGAGAGCAGAGACACAGGATAAAGGAGCACAAGGATTGCGGCAGAGATACAGGAGAGAGGAGCGCGAGGAGAGCAGAGTCACAGGATAAAAGAGTGCGAAGAGAGCAGAGACACAGGATAATGAAGCGCGAGGAGAGTGGAGGCAGAGGATAAAAGAGCATGGGGAGAGTGGAGACACAGGATAAAAGATTGCGAGGAGCGCGGAGACATAGGTTAAAAGAGCACAAGGAGAACGGAGACACAGGATAAAGGAGCACAAGGAGAGCGGAGACACAGGATAAAAGAGTGCGAGGAGAATGGAGAGACAGGATAAAGGAGCACGAGGAGAGCGGCGGAGACACACAATAAAAGAGCGCGAGGAGAGCGGCGACACAGGATAAAAGAGTGTGAGGAGAGTGGAGACAGAGGATAAAAGAGCACGAGGAGAGCGGAGACATAGGTTAAAGGAGCACGAGGAGAGCGGAGACAGAGGATAAAAGAGTGTGAGGAGAGTGGAGACAGAGGATAAAAGAGCACGAGGAGAGTGGAGACATAGGTTAAAGGAGCACGAGGAGAATGGAGACACAGGATAAAAGAGCGCGAGGATAGAGGAAACACAGGATAAAAGAGCACGAGGAGAGCGGAGACACAGGTTAAAAGAGCATGAGGAGAGAGGAGACAAAGGATAAAAGAGCGCGACTAGTGCAGAGACATAGGTTAAAAGAGCACGAGGAGAATGGAAACACAGGATAAAGGAGCGCGAGGAGAGTGGAGACACAGGATAAAAGCGCGCGAGGAGAATGGAGACACAGGATAAACGTGCGCCAGAGCGGAGACACAGGATTAAAGAGCGCGAGGAGAATGGAGACACAGGATAAAGGAGCACAAGGAGAGCGGAGACACAGGATAAAAGAGCGCAAGGAGAGTGGAGACACAGGATAAAAGAGCACGAGGAGAGCGGAGACACAGGTTAAAAGAGCATGAGGAGAGTGGAGACAAAGGATAAAAGAGGGCGATTAGTGCAGAGACATAGGTTAAAAGAGCACGAGGAGAATGGAAACACAGGATAAAGGAGTGCGAGGAGAGTGGAGACACAGGATAAAAGCGCGCGAGGAGAATGGAGACACAGGATAAATGTGCGCCAGAGCGGAGTCACAGGATTAAAGAGCGCGAGGAGAATGGAGACACAGGATAAAGGAGCACAAGGAGAGCGGAGACACAGGATAAAAGAGCGCGAGGAGAGTGGAGACATAGGATAAAAGAGCGCGAGGAGAGCGGAGACACAGGATAAAAGAGCGCGAGGAGAATGGAGACACAGGATAAAAGAACGCGAGGAGAATGGAGACAGAGGATAAAAGCTCACGCGGTGAATGGAGGCACAGGATAAAAGAGCACGATGAGAGTGGAGACACACGATAAAAGAACGCGAGGAGAACGGAGACACAGGATAAAGCAGCGTGAGGAGAGTGGAGACACAGGTTAAAAGAGCGCGAGGAAAATGGAGACACAGGATAAAGGAGCACAAGGAGAGCGGAGACACAGGATAAAAGAGCGCGAGGAGAGTGGAGACATAGGATAAAAGAGCGCGAGGAGAGCGGAGACACAGGATAAAAGAGCGCGAGGAGAATGGAGACACAGGATAAAAGAACGCGAGGAGAATGGAGACAGAGGATAAAAGCTCACGCGGTGAATGGAGGCACAGGATAAAAGAGCACGAGGAGAGTGGAGACACACGATAAAAGAATGCGAGGAGAACGGAGACACACGATAAAGCAGCGTGAGGAGAGTGGAGACACAGGATAAAAGAGCAGGAGGAGAGCGGAGACACAGGATGAAGCAGCACACGGAGAGCGGCGGAGATACAGGAGAGAGGAGCGCAAGGAGAGTGGAGAAACAGGATAAAGGAGTGCGAGGAGAGCGGAGACACAGGATAAAAGAGTGCGAGGAGAGTGGAGACACACGATAAAAGAGCACGAGGAGAGCGGAGACATAGCTTAAAAGCGCATGAGGAGAGCAGAGACACAGGATAAAAGAGCGTGAGGAGAGTGGAGACACACGATAAAGAAGCAAAGGAGAGCGGAGACACAGGATAAAAGAGCGCGAGGAGTGCATAGACACAGGATACAAGAGCGCGATCAGAGTGGAGACACAGGATAAAAGAGCGCAAGTAGTGCAGAGACATAGGTTAAAAGAGCGCGAGGAGAATGGAGACTCAGGATAAAGGAACGCGAGGAGAGCATAGACACAGGATAAAAGAGCATGAGGAGAGCGGAGACACAGGATAAAAGAGCACAAGGAGAGTGGAGACACAGGATAAAAGAGCGTGAGGAGAGTGGAGACACAGGATAAAAGAGCACGAGGAGAGCGGAGGCACAGGATAAAGGAGCACAAGGAGAGCGGCGGAGACACAGGATAACAGAGCGCGAGGAGATTGGAGACAGAGGATAAAAGAGAGCGAGGAGAGCGGAGACACAGGATAAAAGAGCGTGAGGAGAGTGGAGACATAGGTTAAAAGAGCATGAGGAGAGCGGAGACACAGGATAAAAGAGCGTGAGGAGAGCAGAGACACAGTTTAAAGAAGCACAAGGAGAGCGGAGACACAGGATAAAAGAGCGCGAGGAGATTGGAGACACAGGATAAAAGAGCACGAGGAGAGCGGAGGCACACGATAAAAGAGCACGAGGAGAGCAGAGACACAGGATAAAGGAGCACAAGGATTGCGGCAGAGATACAGGAGAGAGGAGCGCGAGGAGAGCAGAGTCACAGGATAAAAGAGCGCGAGGAGAATGGAGGGACAGGATAAAGGAGCACGAGGAGAGCGGCGGAGACACACAATAAAAGAGCGCGAGGAGAGCGGCGACACAGGATAAGAGTGTGAGGAGAGTGGAGACAGAGGATAAAAGAGCACGAGGAGAGCGGAGACATAGGTTAAAGGAGCACGAGGAGAATGGAGACACAGGATAAAAGAGCGTGAGGAGAGTGGAGACACAGGATAAAAGAGCACGAGGAGAGCGGAGACACAGGTTAAAAGAGCATGAGGAGAGAGGAGACAAAGGATAAAAGAGCGCGATTAGTGCAGAGACATAGGTTAAAAGAGCACGAGGAGAATGGAAACACAGGATAAAGGAGCGCGAGGAGAGTGGAGACACAGGATAAAAGCGCGCGAGGAGAATGGAGACACAGGATAAATGTGCGCCAGAGCGGAGACACAGGATTAAAGAGCGCGAGGAGAATGGAGACACAGGATAAAGGAGCACAAGGAGAGCGGAGACACAGGATAAAAGAGCGCGAGGAGAGTGGAGACATAGGATAAAAGAGCGCGAGGAGAGCGCAGACACAGGATAAAAGAGCGCGAGGAGAATGGAGACACAGGATAAAAGAACGCGAGGAGAATGGAGACAGAGGATAAAAGCTCACGCGGTGAATGGAGGCACAGGATAAAAGAGCACGATGAGAGTGGAGACACACGATAAAAGAATGCGAGGAGAATGGAGACACAGGATAAAGCAGCGTGAGGAGAGTGGAGACACAGGATAAAAGAGCGGGAGGAGAGCGGAGACACAGGATGAAGCAGCACACGGAGAGCGGCGGAGATACAGGAGAGAGGAGCGCGAGGAGAGTGGAGAAACAGGATAAAGGAGTGCGAGGAGAGCGGAGACACAGGATAAAAGAGTGCGAGGAGAGTGGAGACATAGGATAAAAGAGCGCGAGGAGAGCGGAGACACAGGATAAAAGAGCGCGAGGAGAATGGAGACACAGGATAAAAGAACGCGAGGAGAATGGAGACAGAGGATAAAAGCTCACGCGGTGAATGGAGGCACAGGATAAAAGAGCACGATGAGAGTGGAGACACACGATAAAAGAATGCGAGGAGAATGGAGACACAGGATAAAGCAGCGTGAGGAGAGTGGAGACACAGGATAAAAGAGCGGGAGGAGAGCGGAGACACAGGATGAAGCAGCACACGGAGAGCGGCGGAGATACAGGAGAGAGGAGCGCGAGGAGAGTGGAGAAACAGGATAAAGGAGTGCGAGGAGAGCGGAGACACAGGATAAAAGAGTGCGAGGAGAGTGGAGACACAGGATAAAAGAGCACGAGGAGAGCGGAGACATAGCTTAAAAGCGCATGAGGAGAGCAGAGACACAGGATAAAAGAGCGTGAGGAGAGCGGAGACACAGGATAAAGAAGCAAAGGAGAGCGGAGACACAGGATAAAAGAGCGCGAGGAGTGCGTAGACACAGGATAAAAGAGCGCGAGGAGAGTGGAGACACAGGATAAAAGAGTGCAAGTAGTGCAGAGACATAGTTTAAAGAGCGCGAGGAGAATGGAGACTCAGGATAAAGGAACGCGAGGAGAGCGGAGACACAGGATAAAAGAGCATGAGGAGAGCGGAGACACAGGATAAAAGAGCACAAGGAGAGTGGAGACACAGGATAAAAGAGCGTGAGGAGAGTGGAGACACAGGATAAAAGAGCACGAGGAGAGCGGAGGCACAGGATAAAGGAGCACAAGGAGAGCGGCGGAGACATAGGATAACAGAGCGCGAGGAGATTGGAGACAGAGGATAAAAGAGAGCGAGGAGAGCGGAGACACAGGATAAAAGAGCGTGAGGAGAGTGGAGACATAGGTTAAAAGAGCATGAGGAGAGCGGAGACACAGGATAAAAGAGCGTGAGGAGAGCAGAGACACAGGATAAAGAAGCACAAGGAGAGCGGAGACATAGGATAAAAGAGCGCGAGGAGAGCATAGACACAGGATAAAAGAGCGCGAGGAGAGTGGAGACACAGGATAAAAGAGCACGAGGAGAGCGGAGGCACAGGATAAAAGAGCACGAGGAGAGCAGAGACATAGGGTAAAGGAGCACAAGGATTGCGGCAGAGATACAGGAGAGAGGAGCGCGAGGAGAGCAGAGTCACAGGATAAAAGAGTGCGAAGAGAGCAGAGACACAGGATAATGAAGCGCGAGGAGAGTGGAGGCAGAGGATAAAAGAGCATGGGGAGAGTGGAGACACAGGATAAAAGATTGCGAGGAGCGCGGAGACATAGGTTAAAAGAGCACAAGGAGAACGGAGACACAGGATAAAGGAGCACAAGGAGAGCGGAGACACAGGATAAAAGAGTGCGAGGAGAATGGAGAGACAGGATAAAGGAGCACGAGGAGAGCGGCGGAGACACACGATAAAAGAGCGCGAGGAGAGCGGCGACACAGGATAAAAGAGTGTGAGGAGAGTGGAGACAGAGGATAAAAGAGCATGAGGAGAGCGGAGACATAGGTTAAAGGAGCACGAGGAGAATGGAGACACAGGATAAAAGAGCGCGAGGAGAGTGGAGACACAGGATAAAAGAGCACGAGGAGAGCGGAGACACAGGTTAAAAGAGCATGAGGAGAGAGGAGACAAAGGATAAAAGAGAGCGATTAGTGCAGAGACATAGGTTAAAAGAGCACGAGGAGAATGGAAACACAGGATAAAGGAGCGCGAGGAGAGTGGAGACACAGGATAAAAGCGCGCGAGGAGAATGGAGACACAGGATAAATGTGCGCCAGAGCGGAGACACAGGATTAAAGAGCGCGAGGAGAATGGAGACACAGGATAAAGGAGCACGATGAGAGTGGAGACACACGATAAAAGAACGCGAGGAGAACGGAGACACAGGATAAAGCAGCGTGAGGAGAGTGGAGACACAGGATAAAAGAGCGGGAGGAGAGCGGAGACACAGGATAAAAGAGCGCAACTAGTGCAGAGACATAGGTTAAAAGAGCGCGAGGAGAATGGAGACTCAGGATAAAGGAACGCGAGGAGAGCGGAGACACAGGATAAAAGAGCATGAGGAGAGCGGAGACACAGGATAAAAGAGCACGAGGAGAGTGGAGACACAGGATAAAAGAGCGTGAGGAGAGTGGAGACACAGGATAAAAGAGCACGAGGAGAGCGGAGGCACAGGATAAAGGAGCACAAGGAGAGCGGCGGAGACACAGGATAACAGAGCGCGAGGAGATTGGAGACAGAGGATAAAAGAGAGCGAGGAGAGCGGAGACACAGGATAAAAGAGCGTGAGGAGAGTGGAGACATAGGTTAAAAGAGCATGAGGAGAGCGGAGACACAGGATAAAAGAGAGTGAGGAGAGCAGAGACACAGGATAAAGAAGCACAAGGAGAGCGGAGACACAGGATAAAAGAGAGCGAGGAGAGCATAGACACAGGATAAAAGAGTGCGAGGAGAGTAGAGACACAGGATAAAAGAGCACGAGGAGAGCGGAGGCACAGGATAAAAGAGCACGAGGAGCGCAGAGACACAGGATAAAGGAGCACAAGGATTGCGGCAGAGATACAGGAGAGAGGAGCGCGAGGAGAGCAGAGTCACAGGATAAAAGAGCACGAGGAGAGCAGAGACACAGGATAATGAAGCGCAAGGAGAGTGGAGGCAGAGGATAAAAGAGCATGGGGAGAGTGGAGACACAGGATAAAAGAGCGCGAGTAGAGCAGAGACACAGGATAAAAGAGTGCGAGGAGAGCGGAGACACAGGATAAAAGATTGCGAGTGGATCGGAGACGCAGGATAAAAGAGCGCGAGGAGAGTGGAGACAGAGGATAAAAGAGCGTGAGGAGAGTGGAGACACAGGATAAAAGAGCACGAGGAGAGCGGAGGCACAGGATAAAAGAGCACGAGGAGAGCAGAGACACAGGATAAAGGAGCACAAGGATTGCGGCAGAGATACAGGAGAGAGGAGCGCGAGGAGAGCAGAGTCACAGGATAAAAGAGTGCGAAGAGAGCAGAGACACAGGATAATGAAGCGCGAGGAGAGTGGAGGCAGAGGATAAAAGAGCATGGGGAGAGTGGAGACACAGGATAAAAGATTGCGAGGAGCGCGGAGACATAGATTAAAAGAGCACAAGGAGAACGGAGACACAGGATAAAGGAGCACAAGGAGAGCGGAGACACAGGATAAAAGAGTGCGAGGAGAATGGAGAGACAGGATAAAGGAGCACGAGGAGAGCGGCGGAGACACACAATAAAAGAGCACGAGGAGAGCGGCGACACAGGATAAAAGAGTGTGAGGAGAGTGGAGACAGAGGATAAAAGAGCACGAGGAGAGCGGAGACATAGGTTAAAGGAGCACGAGGAGATGGAGACACAGGATAAAAGAGCGTGAGGACAGTGGAGACACAGGATAAAAGAGCACGAGGAGAGCGGAGACACAGGTTAAAAGAGCATGAGGAGAGAGGAGACAAAGGATAAAAGAGCGCGATTAGTGCAGAGACATAGGTTAAAAGAGCACAAGGAGAATGGAAACACAGGATAAAGGAGCGCGAGGAGAGTGGAGACACAGGATAAAAGCGCGCGAGGAGAATGGAGACACAGGATAAATGTGCGCCAGAGCGGAGACACAGGATTAAAGAGCGCGAGGAGAATGGAGACACAGGATAAAGGAGCACAAGGAGAGCGGAGACACAGGATAAAAGAGCGCGAGGAGAGTGGAGACATAGGATAAAAGAGCGCGAGGAGAGCGGAGACACAGGATAAAAGAGCGCGAGGAGAATGGAGACACAGGATAAAAGAACGCGAGGGGAATGGAGACAGAGGATAAAAGCTCACGCGGTGAATGGAGGCACAGGATAAAAGAGCACGATGAGAGTGGAGACACACGATAAAAGAATGCGAGGAGAATGGAGACACAGGATAAAGCAGCGTGAGGACAGTGGAGACACAGGATAAAAGAGCGGGAGGAGAGCGGAGACACAGGATGAAGCAGCACACGGAGAGCGGCGGAGATACAGGAGAGAGGAGCGCGAGGAGAGTGGAGAAACAGGATAAAGGATTGCGAGGAGAGCGGAGACACAGGATAAAAGAGTGCGAGGAGAGTGGAGACATAGGATAAAAGAGCGCGAGGAGAGCGGAGACACAGGATAAAAGAGCGCGAGGAGAATGGAGACACAGGATAAAAGAACGCGAGGAGAATGGAGACAGAGGATAAAAGCTCACGCGGTGAATGGAGGCACAGGATAAAAGAGCACGAGGAGAGTGGAGACACACGATAAAAGAATGCGAGGAGAACGGAGACACAGGATAAAGCAGCGTGAGGAGAGTGGAGACACAGGATAAAAGAGCGGGAGGAGAGCGGAGACACAGGATGAAGCAGCACACGGAGAGCGGCGGAGATACAGGAGAGAGGAGCGCGAGGAGAGTGGAGAAACAGGATAAAGGAGTGCGAGGAGAGCGGAGACACAGGATAAAAGAGTGCGAGGAGAGTGGAGACACAGTATAAAAGAGCACGAGGAGAGCGGAGACACAGGATAAAAGAGCACGAGGAGAGCGGAGGCACAGGATAAAGGAGCACAAGGAGAGCGGCGGAGACACAGGATAACAGAGCGCGAGGAGATTGGAGACAGAGGATAAAAGAGAGCGAGGAGAGCGGAGACACAGGATAAAAGAGCGTGAGGAGAGTGGAGACATAGGTTAAAAGAGCATGAGGAGAGCGGAGACACAGGATAAAAGAGCGTGAGGAGAGCAGAGACACAGGATAAAGAAGCACAAGGAGAGCGGAGACATAGGATAAAAGAGCGCGAGGAGAGCATAGACACAGGATAAAAGAGCGCGAGGAGAGTGGAGACACAGGATAAAAGAGCACGAGGAGAGCGGAGGCACAGGATAAAAGAGCACGAGGAGAGCAGAGACACAGGATAAAGGAGCACAAGGATTGCGGCAGAGATACAGGAGAGAGGAGCGCGAGGAGAGCAGAGTCACAGGATAAAAGAGTGCGAAGAGAGCAGAGACACAGGATAATGAAGCGCGAGGAGAGTGGAGGCAGAGGATAAAAGAGCATGGGGAGAGTGGAGACACAGGATAAAAGATTGCGAGGAGCGCGGAGACATAGGTTAAAAGAGCACAAGGAGAATGGAGACACAGGATAAAGGAGCACAAGGAGAGCGGAGACACAGGATAAAAGAGTGCGAGGAGAATGGAGAGACAGGATAAAGGAGCACGAGGAGAGCGGCGGAGACACACAATAAAAGAGCGCGAGGAGAGCGGCGACACAGGATAAAAGAGTGTGAGGAGAGTGGAGACAGAGGATAAAAGAGCATGAGGAGAGCGGAGACATAGGTTAAAGGAGCACGAGGAGAATGGAGACACAGGATAAAAGAGCGTGAGGAGAGTGGAGACACAGGATAAAAGAGCACGAGGAGAGCGGAGACACAGGTTAAAAGAGCATGAGGAGAGAGGAGACAAAGGATAAAAGAGCGCGATTAGTGCAGAGACATAGGTTAAAAGAGCACGAGGAGAATGGAAACACAGGATAAAGGAGCGCGAGGAGAGTGGAGACACAGGATAAAAGCGCGCGAGGAGAATGGAGAAACAGATAAATGTGCGCCAGAGCGGAGACACAGGATTAAAGAGCGCGAGGAGAATGGAGACACAGGATAAAGGAGCACGATGAGAGTGGAGACACACGATAAAAGAACGCGAGGAGAACGGAGACACAGGATAAAGCAGCGTGAGGAGAGTGGAGACACAGGATAAAAGATCGGGAGGAGAGCGGAGACACAGGATAAAGAAGCAAAGGAGAGCGGAGACACAGGATAAAAGAGCGCGAGGAGTGCGTAGACACAGGATCAAAGATCGCGAGGAGAGTGGAGACACAGGATAAAAGAGCGCAAGTAGTGCAGAGACATAGGTTAAAAGAGCGCGAGGAGAATGGAGACTCAGGATAAAGGAACGCGAGGAGAGCGGAGACACAGGATAAAAGAGCATGAGGAGAGCGGAGACACAGGATAAAAGAGCACGAGGAGAGTGGAGACACAGGATAAAAGAGCGTGAGGAGAGTGGAGACACAGGATAAAAGAGCACGAGGAGAGCGGAGGCACAAGATAAAGGAGCACAAGGAGAGCGGCGGAGACACAGGATAACAGAGCGAGAGGAGATTGGAGACAGAGGATAAAAGAGAGCGAGGAGAGCGGAGACACAGGATAAAAGAGCGTGAGGAGAGTGGAGACATAGGTTAAAAGAGCATGAGGAGAGCGGAGACACAGGATAAAAGAGCGTAAGGAGAGCAGAGACACAGTTTAAAGAAGCACAAGGAGAGCGGAGACACAGGATAAAAGAGCGCGAGGAGAGCATAGACACAGGATAAAAGAGCGCGAGGAGAGTGGAGACACAGGATAAAAGAGCACGAGGAGAGCGGAGGCACAGGATAAAAGAGCACGAGGAGAGCAGAGACACAGGATAAAGGAGCACAAGGATTGCGGCAGAGATACAGGAGAGAGGAGCGCGAGGAGAGCAGAGTCACAGGATAAAAGAGTGCGAAGAGAGCAGAGACACAGGATAATGAAGCGCAAGGAGAGTGGAGGCAGAGGATAAAAGAGCATGGGGAGAGTGGAGACACAGGATAAAAGATTGCGAGGAGCGCGGAGACATAGGTTAAAAGCGCACAAGGAGAACGGAGACACAGGATAAAGGAGCACAAGGAGAGCGGAGACACAGGATAAAAGAGTGCGAGTAGAATGGAGAGACAGGATAAAGGAGCACGAGGAGAGCGGCGGAGACACACAATAAAAGAGCGCGAGCAGAGAGGCGACACAGGATAAAAGAGTGTGAGGAGAGTGGAGACAGAGGATAAAAGAGCACGTGGAGAGCGGAGACATAGGTTAAAGGAGCACGAGGAGAGCGGAGACACAGGATAAAAGAGTGTGAGGTGAGTGGAGACAGAGGATAAAAGAGCACGAGGAGAGCGGAGACATAGGTTAAAGGAGCACGAGGAGAATGGAGACACAGGATAAAAGAGCACGAGGAGAGTGGAGACACAGGATAAAAGAGCACGAGGAGAGCGGAGACACAGGTTAAAAGAGCATGAGGAGAGAGGAGACAAAGGATAAAAGAGCGCGATTAGTGCAGAGACATAGGTTAAAAGAGCACGAGGGGAATGGAAACACAGGATAAAGGAGCGCGAGGAGAGTGGAGACACAGGATAAAAGCGCGCGAGGAGAATGGAGACACAGGATAAACGTGCGCCAGAGCGGAGACACAGGATTAAAGAGCGCGAGGAGAATGGAGAGACAGGATAAAGGAGCACAAGGAGAGCGGAGACACAGGATAAAAGAGCGCGAGGAGAGTGGAGACACAGGATAAAAGAGCACGAGGAGAGCGGAGACACAGGTTAAAAGAGCGCGAGGAGAGTGGAGACATAGGATAAAAGAGCGCGAGGAGAGCGGAGACACAGGATAAAAGAGCGCGAGGAGAATGGAGACACAGGATAAAAGAGCGCGAGGAGAATGGAGACACAGGATAAATGAACGCGAGGAGAATGGAGACAGAGGATAAAAGCTCACGCGGTGAATGGAGGCACAGGATAAAAGAGCACGATGAGAGTGGAGACACACGATAAAAGAACGCGAGGAGAACGGAGACACAGGATAAAGCAGCGTGAGGAGAGTGGAGACACTGGATAAAAGAGCGGGAGGAGAGCAGAGACACAGGATGAAGCAGCACACGGAGAGCGGCGGAGATACAGGAGAGAGGAGCGCGAGGAGAGTGGAGAAACAGGATAAAGGAGTGCGAGGAGAGCGGAGACACAGGATAAAAGAGTGCGAGGAGAGTGGAGACATAGGATAAAAGAGCGCGAGGAGAGCGGAGACACAGGATAAAAGAGCGCGAGGAGAATGGAGACACAGGATAAAAGAACGCGAGGAGAATGGAGACAGAGGATAAAAGCTCACGCGGTGAATGGAGGCACAGGATAAAAGAGCACGAGGAGAGTGGAGACACACGATAAAAGAATGCGAGGAGAACGGAGACACAGGATAAAGCAGCGTGAGGAGAGTGGAGACACAGGATAAAAGAGCGGGAGGAGAGCGGAGACACAGGATGAAGCAGCACACGGAGAGCGGCGGAGATACAGGAGAGAGGAGCGCGAGGAGAGTGGAGAAACAGGATAAAGGAGTGCGAGGAGAGCGGAGACACAGGATAAAAGAGTGCGAGTAGAATGGAGAGACAGGATAAAGGAGCACGAGGAGAGCGGCGGAGACACACAATAAAAGAGCGCGAGCAGAGAGGCGACACAGGATAAAAGAGTGTGAGGAGAGTGGAGACAGAGGATAAAAGAGCACGTGGAGAGCGGAGACATAGGTTAAAGGAGCACGAGGAGAGCGGAGACACAGGATAAAAGAGTGTGAGGTGAGTGGAGACAGAGGATAAAAGAGCACGAGGAGAGCGGAGACATAGGTTAAAGGAGCACGAGGAGAATGGAGACACAGGATAAAAGAGCACGAGGAGAGTGGAGACACAGGATAAAAGAGCACGAGGAGAGCAGAGACACAGGTTAAAAGAGCATGAGGAGAGAGGAGACAAAGGATAAAAGAGCGCGATTAGTGCAGAGACATAGGTTAAAAGAGCACGAGGGGAATGGAAACACAGGATAAAGGAGCGCGAGGAGAGTGGAGACACAGGATAAAAGCGCGCGAGGAGAATGGAGACACAGGATAAACGTGCGCCAGAGCGGAGACACAGGATTAAAGAGCGCGAGGAGAATGGAGAGACAGGATAAAGGAGCACAAGGAGAGCGGAGACACAGGATAAAAGAGCGCGAGGAGAGTGGAGACACAGGATAAAAGAGCACGAGGAGAGCGGAGACACAGGTTAAAAGAGCGCGAGGAGAGTGGAGACATAGGATAAAAGAGCGCGAGGAGAGCGGAGACACAGGATAAAAGAGCGCGAGGAGAATGGAGACACAGGATAAAAGAGCGCGAGGAGAATGGAGACACAGGATAAATGAACGCGAGGAGAATGGAGACAGAGGATAAAAGCTCACGCGGTGAATGGAGGCACAGGATAAAAGAGCACGATGAGAGTGGAGACACACGATAAAAGAACGCGAGGAGAACGGAGACACAGGATAAAGCAGCGTGAGGAGAGTGGAGACACTGGATAAAAGAGCGGGAGGAGAGCAGAGACACAGGATGAAGCAGCACATGGAGAGCGGCGGAGATACAGGAGAGAGGAGCGCGAGGAGAGTGGAGAAACAGGATAAAGGAGTGCGAGGAGAGCGGAGACACAGGATAAAAGAGTGCGAGGAGAGTGGAGACATAGGATAAAAGAGCGCGAGGAGAGCGGAGACACAGGATAAAAGAGCGCGAGGAGAATGGAGACACAGGATAAAAGAACGCGAGGAGAATGGAGACAGAGGATAAAAGCTCACGCGGTGAATGGAGGCACAGGATAAAAGAGCACGAGGAGAGTGGAGACACACGATAAAAGAATGCGAGGAGAACGGAGACACAGGATAAAGCAGCGTGAGGAGAGTGGAGACACAGGATAAAAGAGCGGGAGGAGAGCGGAGACACAGGATGAAGCAGCACACGGAGAGCGGCGGAGATACAGGAGAGAGGAGCGCGAGGAGAGTGGAGAAACAGGATAAAGGAGTGCGAGGAGAGCGGAGACACAGGATAAAAGAGTGCGAGGAGAGTGGAGACACAGGATAAAAGAGCACGAGGAGAGCGGAGACATAGCTTAAAAGCGCATGAGGAGAGCAGAGACACAGGATAAAAGAGCGTGAGGAGAGCGGAGACACAGGATAAAGAAGCAAAGGAGAGCGGAGACACAGGATAAAAGAGCGCGAGGAGTGCGTAGACACAGGATAAAAGAGCGCGAGGAGAGTGGAGACACAGGATAAAAGAGCGCAAGTAGTGCAGAGACATAGGTTAAAAGAGCGCTAGGAGAATGGAGACTCAGGATAAAGGAACGCGAGGAGAGCGGAGAAACAGGATAAAAGAGTGCGAGTGGATCAGAGACGCAGGATAAAAGAGCGCGAGGAGAGTGGAGACAGAGGATAAAAGAGCGCGAGGAGAGTGGAGACACAGGATAAAAGAGCGCGAGGAGAATGGAGACACAGGATAAAAGAGCGCGAGGAGAATGGAGACACAGGATAAATGAACGCGAGGAGAATGGAGACAGAGGATAAAAGCTCACGCGGTGAATGGAGGCACAGGATAAAAGAGCACGATGAGAGTGGAGACACACGATAAAAGAACGCGAGGAGAACGGAGACACAGGATAAAGCAGCGTGAGGAGAGTGGAGACACTGGATAAAAGAGCGGGAGGAGAGCAGAGACACAGGATGAAGCAGCACATGGAGAGCGGCGGAGATACAGGAGAGAGGAGCGCGAGGAGAGTGGAGAAACAGGATAAAGGAGTGCGAGGAGAGCGGAGACACAGGATAAAAGAGTGCGAGGAGAGTGGAGACATAGGATAAAAGAGCGCGAGGAGAGCGGAGACACAGGATAAAAGAGCGCGAGGAGAATGGAGACACAGGATAAAAGAACGCGAGGAGAATGGAGACAGAGGATAAAAGCTCACGCGGTGAATGGAGGCACAGGATAAAAGAGCACGAGGAGAGTGGAGACACACGATAAAAGAATGCGAGGAGAACGGAGACACAGGATAAAGCAGCGTGAGGAGAGTGGAGACACAGGATAAAAGAGCGGGAGGAGAGCGGAGACACAGGATGAAGCAGCACACGGAGAGCGGCGGAGATACAGGAGAGAGGAGCGCGAGGAGAGTGGAGAAACAGGATAAAGGAGTGCGAGGAGAGCGGAGACACAGGATAAAAGAGTGCGAGGAGAGTGGAGACACAGGATAAAAGAGCACGAGGAGAGCGGAGACATAGCTTAAAAGCGCATGAGGAGAGCAGAGACACAGGATAAAAGAGCGTGAGGAGAGCGGAGACACAGGATAAAGAAGCAAAGGAGAGCGGAGACACAGGATAAAAGAGCGCGAGGAGTGCGTAGACACAGGATAAAAGAGCGCGAGGAGAGTGGAGACACAGGATAAAAGAGCGCGAGGAGAGTGGAGACATAGGATAAAAGAGCGCGAGGAGAGCGGAGACACAGGATAAAAGAGCGTGAGGAGAATGGAGACAGGATAAAAGAGCGCGAGGAGAATGGAGACACAGGATAAATGAACGCGAGGAGAATGGAGACAGAGGATAAAAGCTCACGCGGTGAATGGAGGCACAGGATAAAAGAGCACGATGAGAGTGGAGACACACAATAAAAGAACGCGAGGAGAACGGAGACACAGGATAAAGCAGCGTGAGGAGAGTGGAGACACAGGATAAAAGAGCGGGAGGAGAGCGGAGACACAGGATGAAGCAGCACACGGAGAGCGGCGGAGATACAGGAGAGAGGAGCGCGAGGAGAGTGGAGAAACAGGATAAAGGAGTGCGAGGAGAGCGGAGACACAGGATAAAAGAGTGCGAGGAGAGTGGAGACATAGGATAAAAGAGCGCGAGGAGAGCGGAGACACAGGATAAAAGAGCGCGAGGAGAATGGAGACACAGGATAAAAGAACGCGAGGAGAATGGAGACAGAGGATAAAAGCTCACGCGGTGAATGGAGGCACAGGATAAAAGAGCACGATGAGAGCGGAGACACAGGATAAAAGAGTGCGAGGAGAGTGGAGACACAGGATAAAAGAGCACGAGGAGAGCGGAGACATAGCTTAAAAGCGCATGAGGAGAGCAGAGACACAGGATAAAAGAGCGTGAGGAGAGCGGAGACAGAGGATAAAAGAGCGTGAGGAGAGTGGAGACACAGGATAAAAGAGCACGAGGAGAGCGGAGGCACAGGATAAAGGAGCACAAGGAGAGCGGCGGAGACACAGGATAACAGAGCGCGAGGAGATTGGAGACAGAGGATAAAAGAGAGCGAGGAGAGCGGAGACACAGGATAAAAGAGCGTGAGGAGAGTGGAGACATAGGTTAAAAGAGCATGAGGAGAGCGGAGACACAGGATAAAAGAGAGTGAGGAGAGCAGAGACACAGGATAAAGAAGCACAAGGAGAGCGGAGACACAGGATAAAAGAGAGCGAGGAGAGCATAGACACAGGATAAAAGAGTGCGAGGAGAGTAGAGACACAGGATAAAAGAGCACGAGGAGAGCGGAGGCACAGGATAAAAGAGCACGAGGAGCGCAGAGACACAGGATAAAGGAGCACAAGGATTGCGGCAGAGATACAGGAGAGAGGAGCGCGAGGAGAGCAGAGTCACAGGATAAAAGAGCACGAGGAGAGCAGAGACACAGGATAATGAAGCGCAAGGAGAGTGGAGGCAGAGGATAAAAGAGCATGGGGAGAGTGGAGACACAGGATAAAAGAGCGCGAGTAGAGCAGAGACACAGGATAAAAGAGTGCGAGGAGAGCGGAGACACAGGATAAAAGATTGCGAGTGGATCGGAGACGCAGGATAAAAGAGCGCGAGGAGAGTGGAGACAGAGGATAAAAGAGCGTGAGGAGAGTGGAGACACAGGATAAAAGAGCACGAGGAGAGCGGAGGCACAGGATAAAAGAGCACGAGGAGAGCAGAGACACAGGATAAAGGAGCACAAGGATTGCGGCAGAGATACAGGAGAGAGGAGCGCGAGGAGAGCAGAGTCACAGGATAAAAGAGTGCGAAGAGAGCAGAGACACAGGATAATGAAGCGCGAGGAGAGTGGAGGCAGAGGATAAAAGAGCATGGGGAGAGTGGAGACACAGGAT
This sequence comes from Carcharodon carcharias, assembly GCF_017639515.1. Lineage (NCBI taxonomy): Eukaryota > Metazoa > Chordata > Chondrichthyes > Lamniformes > Lamnidae > Carcharodon > Carcharodon carcharias. The sequence goes on along the minus strand of NC_054484.1, from coordinate 96,122,654 downwards.
AAAAGATTGCGAGGAGCGCGGAGACATAGATTAAAAGAGCACAAGGAGAACGGAGACACAGGATAAAGGAGCACAAGGAGAGCGGAGACACAGGATAAAAGAGTGCGAGGAGAATGGAGAGACAGGATAAAGGAGCACGAGGAGAGCGGCGGAGACACACAATAAAAGAGCACGAGGAGAGCGGCGACACAGGATAAAAGAGTGTGAGGAGAGTGGAGACAGAGGATAAAAGAGCACGAGGAGAGCGGAGACATAGGTTAAAGGAGCACGAGGAGATGGAGACACAGGATAAAAGAGCGTGAGGACAGTGGAGACACAGGATAAAAGAGCACGAGGAGAGCGGAGACACAGGATAAAAGAGCATGAGGAGAGAGGAGACAAAGGATAAAAGAGCGCGATTAGTGCAGAGACATAGGTTAAAAGAGCACAAGGAGAATGGAAACACAGGATAAAGGAGCGCGAGGAGAGTGGAGACACAGGATAAAAGCGCGCGAGGAGAATGGAGACACAGGATAAATGTGCGCCAGAGCGGAGACACAGGATTAAAGAGCGCGAGGAGAATGGAGACACAGGATAAAGGAGCACAAGGAGAGCGGAGACACAGGATAAAAGAACGCGAGGAGAATGGAGACAGAGGATAAAAGCTCACGCGGTGAATGGAGGCACAGGATAAAAGAGCACGATGAGAGTGGAGACACACGATAAAAGAATGCGAGGAGAATGGAGACACAGGATAAAGCAGTGTGAGGACAGTGGAGACACAGGATAAAAGAGCGGGAGGAGAGCGGAGACACAGGATGAAGCAGCACACGGAGAGCGGCGGAGATACAGGAGAGAGGAGCGCGAGGAGAGTGGAGAAACAGGATAAAGGATTGCGAGGAGAGCGGAGACACAGGATAAAAGAGTGCGAGGAGAGTGGAGACATAGGATAAAAGAGCGCGAGGAGAGCGGAGACACAGGATAAAAGAGCGCGAGGAGAATGGAGACACAGGATAAAAGAACGCGAGGAGAATGGAGACAGAGGATAAAAGCTCACGCGGTGAATGGAGGCACAGGATAAAAGAGCACGAGGAGAGTGGAGACACACGATAAAAGAATGCGAGGAGAACGGAGACACAGGATAAAGCAGCGTGAGGAGAGTGGAGACACAGGATAAAAGAGCGGGAGGAGAGCGGAGACACAGGATGAAGCAGCACACGGAGAGCGGCGGAGATACAGGAGAGAGGAGCGCGAGGAGAGTGGAGAAACAGGATAAAGGAGTGCGAGGAGAGCGGAGACACAGGATAAAAGAGTGCGAGGAGAGTGGAGACACAGTATAAAAGAGCACGAGGAGAGCGGAGACACAGGATAAAAGAGCACGAGGAGAGCGGAGGCACAGGATAAAGGAGCACAAGGAGAGCGGCGGAGACACAGGATAACAGAGCGCGAGGAGATTGGAGACAGAGGATAAAAGAGAGCGAGGAGAGCGGAGACACAGGATAAAAGAGCGTGAGGAGAGTGGAGACATAGGTTAAAAGAGCATGAGGAGAGCGGAGACACAGGATAAAAGAGCGTGAGGAGAGCAGAGACACAGGATAAAGAAGCACAAGGAGAGCGGAGACATAGGATAAAAGAGCGCGAGGAGAGCATAGACACAGGATAAAAGAGCGCGAGGAGAGTGGAGACACAGGATAAAAGAGCACGAGGAGAGCGGAGGCACAGGATAAAAGAGCACGAGGAGAGCAGAGACACAGGATAAAGGAGCACAAGGATTGCGGCAGAGATACAGGAGAGAGGAGCGCGAGGAGAGCAGAGTCACAGGATAAAAGAGTGCGAAGAGAGCAGAGACACAGGATAATGAAGCGCGAGGAGAGTGGAGGCAGAGGATAAAAGAGCATGGGGAGAGTGGAGACACAGGATAAAAGATTGCGAGGAGCGCGGAGACATAGGTTAAAAGAGCACAAGGAGAATGGAGACACAGGATAAAGGAGCACAAGGAGAGCGGAGACACAGGATAAAAGAGTGCGAGGAGAATGGAGAGACAGGATAAAGGAGCACGAGGAGAGCGGCGGAGACACACAATAAAAGAGCGCGAGGAGAGCGGCGACACAGGATAAAAGAGTGTGAGGAGAGTGGAGACAGAGGATAAAAGAGCATGAGGAGAGCGGAGACATAGGTTAAAGGAGCACGAGGAGAATGGAGACACAGGATAAAAGAGCGTGAGGAGAGTGGAGACACAGGATAAAAGAGCACGAGGAGAGCGGAGACACAGGTTAAAAGAGCATGAGGAGAGAGGAGACAAAGGATAAAAGAGCGCGATTAGTGCAGAGACATAGGTTAAAAGAGCACGAGGAGAATGGAAACACAGGATAAAGGAGCGCGAGGAGAGTGGAGACACAGGATAAAAGCGCGCGAGGAGAATGGAGAAACAGATAAATGTGCGCCAGAGCGGAGACACAGGATTAAAGAGCGCGAGGAGAATGGAGACACAGGATAAAGGAGCACGATGAGAGTGGAGACACACGATAAAAGAACGCGAGGAGAACGGAGACACAGGATAAAGCAGCGTGAGGAGAGTGGAGACACAGGATAAAAGATCGGGAGGAGAGCGGAGACACAGGATAAAGAAGCAAAGGAGAGCGGAGACACAGGATAAAAGAGCGCGAGGAGTGCGTAGACACAGGATCAAAGATCGCGAGGAGAGTGGAGACACAGGATAAAAGAGCGCAAGTAGTGCAGAGACATAGGTTAAAAGAGCGCGAGGAGAATGGAGACTCAGGATAAAGGAACGCGAGGAGAGCGGAGACACAGGATAAAAGAGCATGAGGAGAGCGGAGACACAGGATAAAAGAGCACGAGGAGAGTGGAGACACAGGATAAAAGAGCGTGAGGAGAGTGGAGACACAGGATAAAAGAGCACGAGGAGAGCGGAGGCACAAGATAAAGGAGCACAAGGAGAGCGGCGGAGACACAGGATAACAGAGCGAGAGGAGATTGGAGACAGAGGATAAAAGAGAGCGAGGAGAGCGGAGACACAGGATAAAAGAGCGTGAGGAGAGTGGAGACATAGGTTAAAAGAGCATGAGGAGAGCGGAGACACAGGATAAAAGAGCGTAAGGAGAGCAGAGACACAGTTTAAAGAAGCACAAGGAGAGCGGAGACACAGGATAAAAGAGCGCGAGGAGAGCATAGACACAGGATAAAAGAGCGCGAGGAGAGTGGAGACACAGGATAAAAGAGCACGAGGAGAGCGGAGGCACAGGATAAAAGAGCACGAGGAGAGCAGAGACACAGGATAAAGGAGCACAAGGATTGCGGCAGAGATACAGGAGAGAGGAGCGCGAGGAGAGCAGAGTCACAGGATAAAAGAGTGCGAAGAGAGCAGAGACACAGGATAATGAAGCGCAAGGAGAGTGGAGGCAGAGGATAAAAGAGCATGGGGAGAGTGGAGACACAGGATAAAAGATTGCGAGGAGCGCGGAGACATAGGTTAAAAGCGCACAAGGAGAACGGAGACACAGGATAAAGGAGCACAAGGAGAGCGGAGACACAGGATAAAAGAGTGCGAGTAGAATGGAGAGACAGGATAAAGGAGCACGAGGAGAGCGGCGGAGACACACAATAAAAGAGCGCGAGCAGAGAGGCGACACAGGATAAAAGAGTGTGAGGAGAGTGGAGACAGAGGATAAAAGAGCACGTGGAGAGCGGAGACATAGGTTAAAGGAGCACGAGGAGAGCGGAGACACAGGATAAAAGAGTGTGAGGTGAGTGGAGACAGAGGATAAAAGAGCACGAGGAGAGCGGAGACATAGGTTAAAGGAGCACGAGGAGAATGGAGACACAGGATAAAAGAGCACGAGGAGAGTGGAGACACAGGATAAAAGAGCACGAGGAGAGCGGAGACACAGGTTAAAAGAGCATGAGGAGAGAGGAGACAAAGGATAAAAGAGCGCGATTAGTGCAGAGACATAGGTTAAAAGAGCACGAGGGGAATGGAAACACAGGATAAAGGAGCGCGAGGAGAGTGGAGACACAGGATAAAAGCGCGCGAGGAGAATGGAGACACAGGATAAACGTGCGCCAGAGCGGAGACACAGGATTAAAGAGCGCGAGGAGAATGGAGAGACAGGATAAAGGAGCACAAGGAGAGCGGAGACACAGGATAAAAGAGCGCGAGGAGAGTGGAGACACAGGATAAAAGAGCACGAGGAGAGCGGAGACACAGGTTAAAAGAGCGCGAGGAGAGTGGAGACATAGGATAAAAGAGCGCGAGGAGAGCGGAGACACAGGATAAAAGAGCGCGAGGAGAATGGAGACACAGGATAAAAGAGCGCGAGGAGAATGGAGACACAGGATAAATGAACGCGAGGAGAATGGAGACAGAGGATAAAAGCTCACGCGGTGAATGGAGGCACAGGATAAAAGAGCACGATGAGAGTGGAGACACACGATAAAAGAACGCGAGGAGAACGGAGACACAGGATAAAGCAGCGTGAGGAGAGTGGAGACACTGGATAAAAGAGCGGGAGGAGAGCAGAGACACAGGATGAAGCAGCACACGGAGAGCGGCGGAGATACAGGAGAGAGGAGCGCGAGGAGAGTGGAGAAACAGGATAAAGGAGTGCGAGGAGAGCGGAGACACAGGATAAAAGAGTGCGAGGAGAGTGGAGACATAGGATAAAAGAGCGCGAGGAGAGCGGAGACACAGGATAAAAGAGCGCGAGGAGAATGGAGACACAGGATAAAAGAACGCGAGGAGAATGGAGACAGAGGATAAAAGCTCACGCGGTGAATGGAGGCACAGGATAAAAGAGCACGAGGAGAGTGGAGACACACGATAAAAGAATGCGAGGAGAACGGAGACACAGGATAAAGCAGCGTGAGGAGAGTGGAGACACAGGATAAAAGAGCGGGAGGAGAGCGGAGACACAGGATGAAGCAGCACACGGAGAGCGGCGGAGATACAGGAGAGAGGAGCGCGAGGAGAGTGGAGAAACAGGATAAAGGAGTGCGAGGAGAGCGGAGACACAGGATAAAAGAGTGCGAGTAGAATGGAGAGACAGGATAAAGGAGCACGAGGAGAGCGGCGGAGACACACAATAAAAGAGCGCGAGCAGAGAGGCGACACAGGATAAAAGAGTGTGAGGAGAGTGGAGACAGAGGATAAAAGAGCACGTGGAGAGCGGAGACATAGGTTAAAGGAGCACGAGGAGAGCGGAGACACAGGATAAAAGAGTGTGAGGTGAGTGGAGACAGAGGATAAAAGAGCACGAGGAGAGCGGAGACATAGGTTAAAGGAGCACGAGGAGAATGGAGACACAGGATAAAAGAGCACGAGGAGAGTGGAGACACAGGATAAAAGAGCACGAGGAGAGCAGAGACACAGGTTAAAAGAGCATGAGGAGAGAGGAGACAAAGGATAAAAGAGCGCGATTAGTGCAGAGACATAGGTTAAAAGAGCACGAGGGGAATGGAAACACAGGATAAAGGAGCGCGAGGAGAGTGGAGACACAGGATAAAAGCGCGCGAGGAGAATGGAGACACAGGATAAACGTGCGCCAGAGCGGAGACACAGGATTAAAGAGCGCGAGGAGAATGGAGAGACAGGATAAAGGAGCACAAGGAGAGCGGAGACACAGGATAAAAGAGCGCGAGGAGAGTGGAGACACAGGATAAAAGAGCACGAGGAGAGCGGAGACACAGGTTAAAAGAGCGCGAGGAGAGTGGAGACATAGGATAAAAGAGCGCGAGGAGAGCGGAGACACAGGATAAAAGAGCGCGAGGAGAATGGAGACACAGGATAAAAGAGCGCGAGGAGAATGGAGACACAGGATAAATGAACGCGAGGAGAATGGAGACAGAGGATAAAAGCTCACGCGGTGAATGGAGGCACAGGATAAAAGAGCACGATGAGAGTGGAGACACACGATAAAAGAACGCGAGGAGAACGGAGACACAGGATAAAGCAGCGTGAGGAGAGTGGAGACACTGGATAAAAGAGCGGGAGGAGAGCAGAGACACAGGATGAAGCAGCACATGGAGAGCGGCGGAGATACAGGAGAGAGGAGCGCGAGGAGAGTGGAGAAACAGGATAAAGGAGTGCGAGGAGAGCGGAGACACAGGATAAAAGAGTGCGAGGAGAGTGGAGACATAGGATAAAAGAGCGCGAGGAGAGCGGAGACACAGGATAAAAGAGCGCGAGGAGAATGGAGACACAGGATAAAAGAACGCGAGGAGAATGGAGACAGAGGATAAAAGCTCACGCGGTGAATGGAGGCACAGGATAAAAGAGCACGAGGAGAGTGGAGACACACGATAAAAGAATGCGAGGAGAACGGAGACACAGGATAAAGCAGCGTGAGGAGAGTGGAGACACAGGATAAAAGAGCGGGAGGAGAGCGGAGACACAGGATGAAGCAGCACACGGAGAGCGGCGGAGATACAGGAGAGAGGAGCGCGAGGAGAGTGGAGAAACAGGATAAAGGAGTGCGAGGAGAGCGGAGACACAGGATAAAAGAGTGCGAGGAGAGTGGAGACACAGGATAAAAGAGCACGAGGAGAGCGGAGACATAGCTTAAAAGCGCATGAGGAGAGCAGAGACACAGGATAAAAGAGCGTGAGGAGAGCGGAGACACAGGATAAAGAAGCAAAGGAGAGCGGAGACACAGGATAAAAGAGCGCGAGGAGTGCGTAGACACAGGATAAAAGAGCGCGAGGAGAGTGGAGACACAGGATAAAAGAGCGCAAGTAGTGCAGAGACATAGGTTAAAAGAGCGCTAGGAGAATGGAGACTCAGGATAAAGGAACGCGAGGAGAGCGGAGAAACAGGATAAAAGAGTGCGAGTGGATCAGAGACGCAGGATAAAAGAGCGCGAGGAGAGTGGAGACAGAGGATAAAAGAGCGCGAGGAGAGTGGAGACACAGGATAAAAGAGCGCGAGGAGAATGGAGACACAGGATAAAAGAGCGCGAGGAGAATGGAGACACAGGATAAATGAACGCGAGGAGAATGGAGACAGAGGATAAAAGCTCACGCGGTGAATGGAGGCACAGGATAAAAGAGCACGATGAGAGTGGAGACACACGATAAAAGAACGCGAGGAGAACGGAGACACAGGATAAAGCAGCGTGAGGAGAGTGGAGACACTGGATAAAAGAGCGGGAGGAGAGCAGAGACACAGGATGAAGCAGCACATGGAGAGCGGCGGAGATACAGGAGAGAGGAGCGCGAGGAGAGTGGAGAAACAGGATAAAGGAGTGCGAGGAGAGCGGAGACACAGGATAAAAGAGTGCGAGGAGAGTGGAGACATAGGATAAAAGAGCGCGAGGAGAGCGGAGACACAGGATAAAAGAGCGCGAGGAGAATGGAGACACAGGATAAAAGAACGCGAGGAGAATGGAGACAGAGGATAAAAGCTCACGCGGTGAATGGAGGCACAGGATAAAAGAGCACGAGGAGAGTGGAGACACACGATAAAAGAATGCGAGGAGAACGGAGACACAGGATAAAGCAGCGTGAGGAGAGTGGAGACACAGGATAAAAGAGCGGGAGGAGAGCGGAGACACAGGATGAAGCAGCACACGGAGAGCGGCGGAGATACAGGAGAGAGGAGCGCGAGGAGAGTGGAGAAACAGGATAAAGGAGTGCGAGGAGAGCGGAGACACAGGATAAAAGAGTGCGAGGAGAGTGGAGACACAGGATAAAAGAGCACGAGGAGAGCGGAGACATAGCTTAAAAGCGCATGAGGAGAGCAGAGACACAGGATAAAAGAGCGTGAGGAGAGCGGAGACACAGGATAAAGAAGCAAAGGAGAGCGGAGACACAGGATAAAAGAGCGCGAGGAGTGCGTAGACACAGGATAAAAGAGCGCGAGGAGAGTGGAGACACAGGATAAAAGAGCGCAAGTAGTGCAGAGACATAGGTTAAAAGAGCGCTAGGAGAATGGAGACTCAGGATAAAGGAACGCGAGGAGAGCGGAGAAACAGGATAAAAGAGTGCGAGTGGATCAGAGACGCAGGATAAAAGAGCGCGAGGAGAGTGGAGACAGAGGATAAAAGAGCGTGAGGAGAGTGGAGACACAGGATAAAAGAGCACGAGGAGAGCGGAGGCACAGGATAAAGGAGCACAAGGAGAGCGGCGGAGACACAGGATAACAGAGCGCGAGGAGATTGGAGACAGAGGATAAAAGAGAGCGAGGAGAGCGGAGACACAGGATAAAAGAGCGTGAGGAGAGAGGAGACATAGGTTAAAAGAGCATGAGGAGAGTGGAGACACAGGATAAAAGAGAGTGAGGAGAGCAGAGACACAGGATAAAGAAGCACAAGGAGAGCGGAGACACAGGATAAAAGAGCGCGAGGAGAGCATAGACACAGGATAAAAGAGCGCGAGGAGAGTGGAGACACAGGATAAAAGAGCATGAGGAGAGCAGAGGCACAGGATAAAAGAGCACGAGGAGAGCAGAGACACAGGATAAAGGAGCACAAGGATTGCGGCAGAGATACAGGAGAGAGGAGCGCGAGAAGAGCAGAGTCACAGGATAAAAGAGCACGAGGAGAGCAGAGACACAGGATAATGAAGCGCAAGGAGAGTGGAGGCAGAGGATAAAAGAGCATGGGGAGAGTGGAGACACAGGATAAAAGAGCGCGAGTAGAGCAGAGACACAGGATAAAAGAGTGCGAGGAGAGCGGAGACACAGGATAAAAGATTGCGAGTGGATCGGAGACGCAGGATAAAAGAGCGCGAGGAGAGTGGAGACAGAGGATAAAAGAGCGTGAGGAGAGTGGAGACACAGGATAAAAGAGCACGAGGAGAGCGGAGGCACAGGATAAAATGGCACGAGGAGAGCAGAGACACAGGATAAAGGAGCACAAGGATTGCGGCAGAGATACAGGAGAGAGGAGCGCGAGGAGAGCAGAGTCACAGGATAAAAGAGTGCGAAGAGAGCAGAGACACAGGATAATGAAGCGCGAGGAGAGTGGAGGCAGAGGATAAAAGAGCATGGGGAGAGTGGAGACACAGGATAAAAGATTGCGAGGAGCGCGGAGACATAGGTTAAAAGAGCACAAGGAGAACGGAGACACAGGATAAAGGAGCACAAGGAGAGCGGAGACACAGGATAAAAGAGTGCGAGGAGAATGGAGAGACAGGATAAACGTGCGCCAGAGCGGAGACACAGGATTAAAGAGCGCGAGGAGAATGGAGACACAGGATAAAGGAGCACAAGGAGAGCGGAGACACAGGATAAAAGAGCACGAGGAGAGCGGAGACACAGGTTAAAAGAGCATGAGGAGAGAGGAGACAAAGGATAAAAGAGCGCGATTAGTGCAGAGACATAGGTTAAAAGAGCACGAGGAGAATGGAAACACAGGATAAAGGAGCACGAGGAGAGTGGAGACACAGGATAAAAGCGCGCGAGGAGAATGGAGACACAGGATAAATGAGCGCCAGAGCGGAGACACAGGATTAAAGAGCACGAGGAGAATGGAGACACAGGATAAAGGAGCACAAGGAGAGCGGAGACACAGGATAAAAGAGCGCGAGGAGAGTGGAGACATAGGATAAAAGAGCGCGAGGAGAGCGGAGACACAGGATAAAAGAGCGCGAGGAGAATGGAGACACAGGATAAAAGAACGCGAGGAGAATGGAGACAGAGGATAAAAGCTCACGCGGTGAATGGAGGCACAGGATAAAAGAGCACGATGAGAGTGGAGACACACGATAAAAGAACGCGAGGAGAACGGAGACACAGGATAAAGCAGCGTGAGGAGAGTGGAGACACAGGATAAAAGAGCGGGAGGAGAGCAGAGACACAGGATGAAGCAGCACACGGAGAGCGGCGGAGATACAGGAGAGAGGAGCGCGAGGAGAGTGGAGAAACAGGATAAAGGAGTGCGAGGAGAGCAGAGACACAGGATAAAAGAGTGCGAGGAGAGTGGAGACATAGGATAAAAGAGCGCGAGGAGAGCGGAGACACAGGATAAAAGAGCGCGAGGAGAATGGAGACACAGGATAAAAGAACGCGAGGAGAATGGAGACAGAGGATAAAAGCTCACGCGGTGAATGGAGGCACAGGATAAAAGAGCACGAGGAGAGTGGAGACACACGATAAAAGAATGCGAGGAGAACGGAGACACAGGAGAAAGCAGCGTGAGGAGAGTGGAGACACAGGATAAAAGAGCGGGAGGAGAGCGGAGACACAGGATGAAGCAGCACACGGAGAGCGGCGGAGATACAGGAGAGAGGAGCGCGAGGAGAGTGGAGAAACAGGATAAAGGAGTGCGAGGAGAGCGGAGACACAGGATAAAAGAGTGCGAGTAGAATGGAGAGACAGGATAAAGGAGCACGAGGAGAGCGGCGGAGACACACAATAAAAGAGCGCGAGCAGAGAGGCGACACAGGATAAAAGAGTGTGAGGAGAGTGGAGACAGAGGATAAAAGAGCACGTGGAGAGCGGAGACATAGGTTAAAGGAGCACGAGGAGAGCGGAGACACAGGATAAAAGAGTGTGAGGTGAGTGGAGACAGAGGATAAAAGAGCACGAGGAGAGCGGAGACATAGGTTAAAGGAGCACGAGGAGAATGGAGACACAGGATAAAAGAGCACGAGGAGAGTGGAGACACAGGATAAAAGAGCACGAGGAGAGCAGAGACACAGGTTAAAAGAGCATGAGGAGAGAGGAGACAAAGGATAAAAGAGCGCGATTAGTGCAGAGACATAGGTTAAAAGAGCACGAGGGGAATGGAAACACAGGATAAAGGAGCGCGAGGAGAGTGGAGACACAGGATAAAAGCGCGCGAGGAGAATGGAGACACAGGATAAACGTGCGCCAGAGCGGAGACACAGGATTAAAGAGCGCGAGGAGAATGGAGACAGAGGATAAAAGCTCACGCGGTGAATGGAGGCACAGGATAAAAGAGCACGATGAGAGTGGAGACACACGATAAAAGAACGCGAGGAGAACGGAGACACAGGATAAAGCAGCGTGAGGAGAGTGGAGACACTGGATAAAAGAGCGGGAGGAGAGCAGAGACACAGGATGAAGCAGCACATGGAGAGCGGCGGAGATACAGGAGAGAGGAGCGCGAGGAGAGTGGAGAAACAGGATAAAGGAGTGCGAGGAGAGCGGAGACACAGGATAAAAGAGTGCGAGGAGAGTGGAGACATAGGATAAAAGAGCGCGAGGAGAGCGGAGACACAGGATAAAAGAGCGCGAGGAGAATGGAGACACAGGATAAAAGAACGCGAGGAGAATGGAGACAGAGGATAAAAGCTCACGCGGTGAATGGAGGCACAGGATAAAAGAGCACGAGGAGAGTGGAGACACACGATAAAAGAATGCGAGGAGAACAGAGACACAGGATAAAAGAGTGCGAGTGGATCGGAGACGCAGGATAAAAGAGCGCGAGGAGAGTGGAGACAGAGGATAAAAGAGCGTGAGGAGAGTGGAGACACAGGATAAAAGAGCACGAGGAGAGCGGAGGCACAGGATAAAGGAGCACAAGGAGAGCGGCGGAGACACAGGATAACAGAGCGCGAGGAGATTGGAGACAGAGGATAAAAGAGAGCGAGGAGAGCGGAGACACAGGATAAAAGAGCGTGAGGAGAGAGGAGACATAGGTTAAAAGAGCATGAGGAGAGTGGAGACACAGGATAAAAGAGAGTGAGGAGAGCAGAGACACAGGATAAAGAAGCACAAGGAGAGCGGAGACACAGGATAAAAGAGCGCGAGGAGAGCATAGACACAGGATAAAAGAGCGCGAGGAGAGTGGAGACACAGGATAAAAGAGCATGAGGAGAGCAGAGGCACAGGATAAAAGAGCACAAGGATTGCGGCAGAGATACAGGAGAGAGGAGCGCGAGAAGAGCAGAGTCACAGGATAAAAGAGCACGAGGAGAGCAGAGACACAGGATAATGAAGCGCAAGGAGAGTGGAGGCAGAGGATAAAAGAGCATGGGGAGAGTGGAGACACAGGATAAAAGAGCGCGAGTAGAGCAGAGACACAGGATAAAAGAGTGCGAGGAGAGCGGAGACACAGGATAAAAGATTGCGAGTGGATCGGAGACGCAGGATAAAAGAGCGCGAGGAGAGTGGAGACAGAGGATAAAAGAGCGTGAGGAGAGTGGAGACACAGGATAAAAGAGCACGAGGAGAGCGGAGGCACAGGATAAAATGGCACGAGGAGAGCAGAGACACAGGATAAAGGAGCACAAGGATTGCGGCAGAGATACAGGAGAGAGGAGCGCGAGGAGAGCAGAGTCACAGGATAAAAGAGTGCGAAGAGAGCAGAGACACAGGATAATGAAGCGCGAGGAGAGTGGAGGCAGAGGATAAAAGAGCATGGGGAGAGTGGAGACACAGGATAAAAGATTGCGAGGAGCGCGGAGACATAGGTTAAAAGAGCACAAGGAGAACGGAGACACAGGATAAAGGAGCACAAGGAGAGCGGAGACACAGGATAAAAGAGTGCGAGGAGAATGGAGAGACAGGATAAACGTGCGCCAGAGCGGAGACACAGGATTAAAGAGCGCGAGGAGAATGGAGACACAGGATAAAGGAGCACAAGGAGAGCGGAGACACAGGATAAAAGAGCACGAGGAGAGCGGAGACACAGGTTAAAAGAGCATGAGGAGAGAGGAGACAAAGGATAAAAGAGCGCGATTAGTGCAGAGACATAGGTTAAAAGAGCACGAGGAGAATGGAAACACAGGATAAAGGAGCACGAGGAGAGTGGAGACACAGGATAAAAGCGCGCGAGGAGAATGGAGACACAGGATAAATGAGCGCCAGAGCGGAGACACAGGATTAAAGAGCACGAGGAGAATGGAGACACAGGATAAAGGAGCACAAGGAGAGCGGAGACACAGGATAAAAGAGCGCGAGGAGAGTGGAGACATAGGATAAAAGAGCGCGAGGAGAGCGGAGACACAGGATAAAAGAGCGCGAGGAGAATGGAGACACAGGATAAAAGAACGCGAGGAGAATGGAGACAGAGGATAAAAGCTCACGCGGTGAATGGAGGCACAGGATAAAAGAGCACGATGAGAGTGGAGACACACGATAAAAGAACGCGAGGAGAACGGAGACACAGGATAAAGCAGCGTGAGGAGAGTGGAGACACAGGATAAAAGAGCGGGAGGAGAGCGGAGACACAGGATGAAGCAGCACACGGAGAGCGGCGGAGATACAGGAGAGAGGAGCGCGAGGAGAGTGGAGAAACAGGATAAAGGAGTGCGAGGAGAGCGGAGACACAGGATAAAAGAGTGCGAGGAGAGTGGAGACATAGGATAAAAGAGCGCGAGGAGAGCGGAGACACAGGATAAAAGAGCGCGAGGAGAATGGAGACACAGGATAAAAGAACGCGAGGAGAATGGAGACAGAGGATAAAAGCTCACGCGGTGAATGGAGGCACAGGATAAAAGAGCACGAGGAGAGTGGAGACACACGATAAAAGAATGCGAGGAGAACAGAGACACAGGATAAAGCAGCGTGAGGAGAGTGGAGACACAGGATAAAAGAGCGGGAGGAGAGCGGAGACACAGGATGAAGCAGCACACGGAGAGCGGCGGAGATACAGGAGAGAGGAGCGCGAGGAGAGTGGAGAAACAGGATAAAGGAGTGCGAGGAGAGCGGAGACACAGGATAAAAGAGTGCGAGGAGAGTGGAGACACAGGATAAAAGAGCACGAGGAGAGCGGAGACATAGCTTAAAAGCGCATGAGGAGAGCAGAGACACAGGATAAAAGAGCGTGAGGAGAGCGGAGACACAGGATAAAGAAGCAAAGGAGAGCGGAGACACAGGATAAAAGAGCGCGAGGAGTGCGTAGACACAGGATAAAAGAGCGCGAGGAGAGTGGAGACACAGGATAAAAGAGCGCGAGGAGAATGGAGACACAGGATAAAAGAACGCGAGGAGAATGGAGACAGAGGATAAAAGCTCACGCGGTGAATGGAGGCACAGGATAAAAGAGCACAAGGAGAGTGGAGACACACGATAAAAGAATGCGAGGAGAACGGAGACACACGATAAAGCAGCGTGAGGAGAGTGGAGACACAGGATAAAAGAGCAGGAGGAGAGCGGAGACACAGGATGAAGCAGCACACGGAGAGCGGCGGAGATACAGGAGAGAGGAGCGCGAGGAGAGTGGAGAAACAGGATAAAGGAGTGCGAGGAGAGCGGAGACACAGGATAAAAGAGTGCGAGGAGAGTGGAGACACAGGATAAAAGAGCACGAGGAGAGCGGAGACATAGCTTAAAAGCGCATGAGGAGAGCGGAGACACAGGATAAAAGAGCGCGAGGAGTGCGTAGACACAGGATAAAAGAGCGCGAGGAGAGTGGAGACACAGGATAAAAGAGCGCAAGTAGTGCAGAGACATAGGTTAAAAGAGCGCGAGGAGAATGGAGACTCAGGATAAAGGAACGCGAGGAGAGCGGAGACACAGGATAAAAGAGCATGAGGAGAGCGGAGACACAGGATAAAAGAGCACAAGGAGAGTGGAGACACAGGATAAAAGAGCGTGAGGAGAGTGGAGACACAGGATAAAAGAGCACGAGGAGAGCGGAGGCACAGGATAAAGGAGCACAAGGAGAGCGGCGGAGACACAGGATAACAGAGCGCGAGGAGATTGGAGACAGAGGATAAAAGAGAGCGAGGAGAGCGGAGACACAGGATAAAAGAGCGTGAGGAGAGTGGAGACATAGGTTAAAAGAGCATGAGGAGAGCGGAGACACAGGATAAAAGAGCGTGAGGAGAGCAGAGACACAGTTTAAAGAAGCACAAGGAGAGCGGAGACACAGGATAAAAGAGCGCGAGGAGATTGGAGACACAGGATAAAAGAGCACGAGGAGAGCGGAGGCACACGATAAAAGAGCACGAGGAGAGCAGAGACACAGGATAAAGGAGCACAAGGATTGCGGCAGAGATACAGGAGAGAGGAGCGCGAGGAGAGCAGAGTCACAGGATAAAAGAGCGCGAGGAGAATGGAGAGACAGGATAAAGGAGCACGAGGAGAGCGGCGGAGACACACAATAAAAGAGCGCGAGGAGAGCGGCGACACAGGATAAAAGAGTGTGAGGAGAGTGGAGACAGAGGATAAAAGAGCACGAGGAGAGCGGAGACATAGGTTAAAGGAGCACGAGGAGAATGGAGACACAGGATAAAAGAGCGTGAGGAGAGTGGAGACACAGGATAAAAGAGCATGAGGAGAGAGGAGACAAAGGATAAAAGAGCGCGATTAGTGCAGAGACATAGGTTAAAAGAGCACGAGGAGAATGGAAACACAGGATAAAGGAGCGCGAGGAGAGTGGAGACACAGGATAAAAGCGCGCGAGGAGAATGGAGACACAGGATAAATGTGCGCCAGAGCGGAGACACAGGATTAAAGAGCGCGAGGAGAATGGAGACACAGGATAAAGGAGCACAAGGAGAGCGGAGACACAGGATAAAAGAGCGCGAGGAGAGTGGAGACATAGGATAAAAGAGCGCGAGGAGAGCGGAGACACAGGATAAAAGAGCGCGAGGAGAATGGAGACACAGGATAAAAGAACGCGAGGAGAATGGAGACAGAGGATAAAAGCTCACGCGGTGAATGGAGGCACAGGATAAAAGAGCACGATGAGAGTGGAGACACACGATAAAAGAATGCGAGGAGAATGGAGACACAGGATAAAGCAGCGTGAGGAGAGTGGAGACACAGGATAAAAGAGCGGGAGGAGAGCGGAGACACAGGATGAAGCAGCACACGGAGAGCGGCGGAGATACAGGAGAGAGGAGCGCGAGGAGAGTGGAGAAACAGGATAAAGGAGTGCGAGGAGAGCAGAGACACAGGATAAAAGAGTGCGAGGAGAGTGGAGACATAGGATAAAAGAGCGCGAGGAGAGCGGAGACACAGGATAAAAGAGCGCGAGGAGAATGGAGACACAGGATAAAAGAACGCGAGGAGAATGGAGACAGAGGATAAAAGCTCACGCGGTGAATGGAGGCACAGGATAAAAGAGCACGAGGAGAGTGGAGACACACGATAAAAGAATGCGAGGAGAATGGAGACACAGGATAAAGCAGCGTGAGGAGAGTGGAGACACAGGATAAAAGAGCGGGAGGAGAGCGGAGACACAGGATGAAGCAGCACACGGAGAGCGGCGGAGATACAGGAGAGAGGAGCGCGAGGAGAGTGGAGAAACAGGATAAAGGAGTGCAAGGAGAGTGGAGACACAGGATAAAAGAGCGCAAGTAGTGCAGAGACATAGGTTAAAAGAGCGCGAGGAGAATGGAGACTCAGGATAAAGGAACGCGAGGAGAGCGGAGACACAGGATAAAAGAGCATGAGGAGAGCGGAGACACAGGATAAAAGAGCACAAGGAGAGTGGAGACACAGGATAAAAGAGCGTGAGGAGAGTGGAGACACAGGATAAAAGAGCACGAGGAGAGCGGAGGCACAGGATAAAGGAGCACAAGGAGAGCGGCGGAGACACAGGATAACAGAGCGCGAGGAGATTGGAGACAGAGGATAAAAGAGAGCGAGGAGAGCGGAGACACAGGATAAAAGAGCGTGAGGAGAGTGGAGACATAGGTTAAAAGAGCATGAGGAGAGCGGAGACACAGGATAAAAGAGCGTGAGGAGAGCAGAGACACAGTTTAAAGAAGCACAAGGAGAGCGGAGACACAGGATAAAAGAGCGCGAGGAGATTGGAGACACAGGATAAAAGAGCACGAGGAGAGCGGAGGCACACGATAAAAGAGCACGAGGAGAGCAGAGACACAGGATAAAGGAGCACAAGGATTGCGGCAGAGATACAGGAGAGAGGAGCGCGAGGAGAGCAGAGTCACAGGATAAAAGAGCGCGAGGAGAATGGAGAGACAGGATAAAGGAGCACGAGGAGAGCGGCGGAGACACACAATAAAAGAGCGCGAGGAGAGCGGCGACACAGGATAAAAGAGTGTGAGGAGAGTGGAGACAGAGGATAAAAGAGCACGAGGAGAGCGGAGACATAGGTTAAAGGAGCACGAGGAGAATGGAGACACAGGATAAAAGAGCGTGAGGAGAGTGGAGACACAGGATAAAAGAGCATGAGGAGAGAGGAGACAAAGGATAAAAGAGCGCGATTAGTGCAGAGACATAGGTTAAAAGAGCACGAGGAGAATGGAAACACAGGATAAAGGAGCGCGAGGAGAGTGGAGACACAGGATAAAAGCGCGCGAGGAGAATGGAGACACAGGATAAATGTGCGCCAGAGCGGAGACACAGGATTAAAGAGCGCGAGGAGAATGGAGACACAGGATAAAGGAGCACAAGGAGAGCGGAGACACAGGATAAAAGAGCGCGAGGAGAGTGGAGACATAGGATAAAAGAGCGCGAGGAGAGCGGAGACACAGGATAAAAGAGCGCGAGGAGAATGGAGACACAGGATAAAAGAACGCGAGGAGAATGGAGACAGAGGATAAAAGCTCACGCGGTGAATGGAGGCACAGGATAAAAGAGCACGATGAGAGTGGAGACACACGATAAAAGAATGCGAGGAGAATGGAGACACAGGATAAAGCAGCGTGAGGAGAGTGGAGACACAGGATAAAAGAGCGGGAGGAGAGCGGAGACACAGGATGAAGCAGCACACGGAGAGCGGCGGAGATACAGGAGAGAGGAGCGCGAGGAGAGTGGAGAAACAGGATAAAGGAGTGCGAGGAGAGCAGAGACACAGGATAAAAGAGTGCGAGGAGAGTGGAGACATAGGATAAAAGAGCGCGAGGAGAGCGGAGACACAGGATAAAAGAGCGCGAGGAGAATGGAGACACAGGATAAAAGAACGCGAGGAGAATGGAGACAGAGGATAAAAGCTCACGCGGTGAATGGAGGCACAGGATAAAAGAGCACGAGGAGAGTGGAGACACACGATAAAAGAATGCGAGGAGAATGGAGACACAGGATAAAGCAGCGTGAGGAGAGTGGAGACACAGGATAAAAGAGCGGGAGGAGAGCGGAGACACAGGATGAAGCAGCACACGGAGAGCGGCGGAGATACAGGAGAGAGGAGCGCGAGGAGAGTGGAGAAACAGGATAAAGGAGTGCAAGGAGAGCGGAGACACAGGATAAAAGAGTGCGAGGAGAGTGGAGACACAGGATAAAAGAGCACGAGGAGAGCGGAGACATAGCTTAAAAGCGCATGAGGAGAGCAGAGACACAGGATAAAAGAGCGTGAGGAGAGCGGAGACACAGGATAAAGAAGCAAAGGAGAGCGGAGACACAGGATAAAAGAGCGCGAGGAGTGCGTAGACACAGGATAAAAGAGCGCGAGGAGAGTGGAGACACAGGATAAAAGAGTGCAAGTAGTGCAGAGACATAGGTTAAAAGAGCGCGAGGAGAATGGAGACTCAGGATAAAGGAACGCGAGGAGAGCGGAGACACAGGATAAAAGAGCATGAGGAGAGCGGAGACACAGGATAAAAGAGCACAAGGAGAGTGGAGACACAGGATAAAAGAGCGTGAGGAGAGTGGAGACACAGGATAAAAGAGCACGAGGAGAGCGGAGGCACAGGATAAAGGAGCACAAGGAGAGCGGCGGAGACACAGGATAACAGAGCGCGAGGAGATTGGAGACAGAGGATAAAAGAGAGCGAGGAGAGCGGAGACACAGGATAAAAGAGCATGAGGAGAGTGGAGACATAGGTTAAAAGAGCATGAGGAGAGCGGAGACACAGGATAAAAGAGCGTGAGGAGAGCAGAGACACAGGATAAAGAAGCACAAGGAGAGCGGAGACATAGGATAAAAGAGCGCGAGGAGAGCATAGACACAGGATAAAAGAGCGCGAGGAGAGTGGAGACACAGGATAAAAGAGCACGAGGAGAGCGGAGGCACAGGATAAAAGAACACGAGGAGAGCAGAGACACAGGATAAAGGAGCACAAGGATTGCGGCAGAGATACAGGAGAGAGGAGCGCGAGGAGAGCAGAGTCACAGGATAAAAGAGTGCGAAGAGAGCAGAGACACAGGATAATGAAGCGCGAGGAGAGTGGAGGCACAGGATAAAAGAGCATGGGGAGAGTGGAGACACAGGATAAAAGATTGCGAGGAGCGCGGAGACATAGGTTAAAAGAGCACAAGGAGAATGGAGACACAGGATAAAGGAGCACAAGGAGAGCGGAGACACAGGATAAAAGAGTGCGAGTAGAATGGAGAGACAGGATAAAGGAGCACGAGGAGAGTGGCGGAGACACACAATAAAAGAGCGCGAGGAGAGCGGCGACACAGGATAAAAGAGTGTGAGGAGAGTGGAGACAGAGGATAAAAGAGCATGAGGAGAGCGGAGACATAGGTTAAAGGAGCACGAGGAGAATGGAGACACAGGATAAAAGAGCGCGAGGAGAGTGGAGACACAGGATAAAAGAGCACGAGGAGAGCGGAGACACAGGTTAAAAGAGCATGAGGAGAGAGGAGACAAAGGATAAAAGAGCGCGATTAGTGCAGAGACATAGGTTAAAAGAGCACGAGGAGAATGGAAACACAGGATAAAGGAGCGCGAGGAGAGTGGAGACACAGGATAAAAGCGCGCGAGGAGAATGGAGACACAGATAAATGTGCGCCAGAGCGGAGACACAGGATTAAAGAGCGCGAGGAGAATGGAGACACAGGATAAAGGAGCACGATGAGAGTGGAGACACACGATAAAAGAACGCGAGGAGAACGGAGACACAGGATAAAGCAGCGTGAGGAGAGTGGAGACACAGGATAAAAGAGCGGGAGGAGAGCGGAGACACAGGATAAAGAAGCAAAGGAGAGCGGAGACACAGGATAAAAGAGCGCGAGGAGAGTGGAGACACAGGATAAAAGAGCGCAAGTAGTGCAGAGACATAGGTTAAAAGAGCGCGAGGAGAATGGAGACTCAGGATAAAGGAACGCGAGGAGAGCGGAGACACAGGATAAAAGAGCATGAGGAGAGCGGAGACACAGGATAAAAGAGCACAAGGAGAGTGGAGACACAGGATAAAAGAGCGTGAGGAGAGTGGAGACACAGGATAAAAGAGCACGAGGAGAGCGGAGGCACAAGATAAAGGAGCACAAGGAGAGCGGCGGAGACACAGGATAACAGAGCGAGAGGAGATTGGAGACAGAGGATAAAAGAGAGCGAGGAGAGCGGAGACACAGGATAAAAGAGCGTGAGGAGAGTGGAGACATAGGTTAAAAGAGCATGAGGAGAGCGGAGACACAGGATAAAAGAGCGTAAGGAGAGCAGAGACACAGTTTAAAGAAGCACAAGGAGAGCGGAGACACAGGATAAAAGAGCGCGAGGAGAGCATAGACACAGGATAAAAGAGCGCGAGGAGAGTGGAGACACAGGATAAAAGAGCACGAGGAGAGCGGAGGCACACGATAAAAGAGCACGAGGAGAGCAGAGACACAGGATAAAGGAGCACAAGGATTGCGGCAGAGATACAGGAGAGAGGAGCGCGAGGAGAGCAGAGTCACAGGATAAAAGAGTGCGAAGAGAGCAGAGACACAGGATAATGAAGCGCGAGGAGAGTGGAGGCAGAGGATAAAAGAGCATGGGGAGAGTGGAGACACAGGATAAAAGATTGCGAGGAGCGCGGAGACATAGGTTAAAAGAGCACAAGGAGAACGGAGACACAGGATAAAGGAGCACAAGGAGAGCGGAGACACAGGATAAAAGAGTGCGAGTAGAATGGAGAGACAGGATAAAGGAGCACGAGGAGAGCGGCGGAGACACACAATAAAAGAGCGCGAGCAGAGAGGCGACACAGGATAAAAGAGTGTGAGGAGAGCGGAGACATAGGTTAAAGGAGCACGAGGAGAGCGGAGACACAGGATAAAAGAGCGTGAGGTGAGTGGAGACAGAGGATAAAAGAGCACGAGGAGAGCGGAGACATAGGTTAAAGGAGCACGAGGAGAATGGAGACACAGGATAAAAGAGCACGAGGAGAGTGGAGACACAGGATAAAAGAGCACGAGGAGAGCGGAGACACAGGTTAAAAGAGCATGAGAAGAGAGAAGACAAAGGATAAAAGAGCGCGATTAGTGCAGAGACATAGGTTAAAAGAGCACGAGGAGAATGGAAACACAGGATAAAGGAGCGCGAGGAGAGTGGAGACACAGGATAAAAGCGCGCGAGGAGAATGGAGACACAGGATAAACGTGCGCCAGAGCGGAGACACAGGATTAAAGAGCGCGAGGAGAATGGAGAGACAGGATAAAGGAGCACAAGGAGAGCGGAGACACAGGATAAAAGAGCTCGAGGAGAGTGGAGACACAGGATAAAAGAGCACGAGGAGAGCGGAGACACAGGTTAAAAGAGCGCGAGGAGAGTGGAGACATAGGATAAAAGAGCGCGAGGAGAGCGGAGACACAGGATAAAAGAGCGTGAGGAGAATGGAGACAGGATAAAAGAGCGCGAGGAGAATGGAGACACAGGATAAATGAACGCGAGGAGAATGGAGACAGAGGATAAAAGCTCACGCGGTGAATGGAGGCACAGGATAAAAGAGCACGATGAGAGTGGAGACACACAATAAAAGAACGCGAGGAGAACGGAGACACAGGATAAAGCAGCGTGAGGAGAGTGGAGACACAGGATAAAAGAGCGGGAGGAGAGCGGAGACACAGGATGAAGCAGCACACGGAGAGCGGCGGAGATACAGGAGAGAGGAGCGCGAGGAGAGTGGAGAAACAGGATAAAGGAGTGCGAGGAGAGCGGAGACACAGGATAAAAGAGTGCGAGGAGAGTGGAGACATAGGATAAAAGAGCGCGAGGAGAGCGGAGACACAGGATAAAAGAGCGCGAGGAGAATGGAGACACAGGATAAAAGAACGCGAGGAGAATGGAGACAGAGGATAAAAGCTCACGCGGTGAATGGAGGCACAGGATAAAAGAGCACGATGAGAGCGGAGACACAGGATAAAAGAGTGCGAGGAGAGTGGAGACACAGGATAAAAGAGCACGAGGAGAGCGGAGACATAGCTTAAAAGCGCATGAGGAGAGCAGAGACACAGGATAAAAGAGCGTGAGGAGAGCGGAGACAGAGGATAAAAGAGCGTGAGGAGAGTGGAGACACAGGATAAAAGAGCACGAGGAGAGCGGAGGCACAGGATAAAGGAGCACAAGGAGAGCGGCGGAGACACAGGATAACAGAGCGCGAGGAGATTGGAGACAGAGGATAAAAGAGAGCGAGGAGAGCGGAGACACAGGATAAAAGAGCGTGAGGAGAGTGGAGACATAGGTTAAAAGAGCATGAGGAGAGCGGAGACACAGGATAAAAGAGAGTGAGGAGAGCAGAGACACAGGATAAAGAAGCACAAGGAGAGCGGAGACACAGGATAAAAGAGCGCGAGGAGAGCATAGACACAGGATAAAAGAGCGCGAGGAGAGTGGAGACACAGGATAAAAGAGCATGAGGAGAGCAGAGGCACAGGATAAAAGAGCACGAGGAGAGCAGAGACACAGGATAAAGGAGCACAAGGATTGCGGCAGAGATACAGGAGAGAGGAGCGCGAGGAGAGCAGAGTCACAGGATAAAAGAGCACGAGGAGAGCAGAGACACAGGATAATGAAGCGCAAGGAGAGTGGAGGCAGAGGATAAAAGAGCATGGGGAGAGTGGAGACACAGGATAAAAGAGCGCGAGTAGAGCAGAGACACAGGATAAAAGAGTGCGAGGAGAGCGGAGACACAGGATAAAAGATTGCGAGTGGATCGGAGACGCAGGAGAAAAGAGCGCGAGGAGAGTGGAGACAGAGGATAAAAGAGCGTGAGGAGAGTGGAGACACAGGATAAAAGAGCACGAGGAGAGCGGAGGCACAGGATAAAAGAGCACGAGGAGAGCAGAGACACAGGATAAAGGAGCACAAGGATTGCGGCAGAGATACAGGAGAGAGGAGCGCGAGGAGAGCAGAGTCACAGGATAAAAGAGTGCGAAGAGAGCAGAGACACAGGATAATGAAGCGCGAGGAGAGTGGAGGCAGAGGATAAAAGAGCATGGGGAGAGTGGAGACACAGGATAAAAGATTGCGAGGAGCGCGGAGACATAGGTTAAAAGAGCACAAGGAGAACGGAGACACAGGATAAAGGAGCACAAGGAGAGCGGAGACACAGGATAAAAGAGTGCGAGGAGAATGGAGAGACAGGATAAAGGAGCACGAGGAGAGCGGCGGAGACACACAATAAAAGAGCGCGAGGAGAGCGGCGACACAGGATAAAAGAGTGTGAGGAGAGTGGAGACAGAGGATAAAAGAGCACGAGGAGAGCGGAGACATAGGTTAAAGGAGCACGAGGAGAATGGAGACACAGGATAAAAGAGCGCGAGGAGAGTGGAGACACAGGATAAAAGAGCACGAGGAGAGCGGAGACACAGGTTAAAAGAGCATGAGGAGAGAGGAGACAAAGGATAAAAGAGCGCGATTAGTGCAGAGACATAGGTTAAAAGAGCACGAGGAGAATGGAAACACAGGATAAAGGAGCGCGAGGAGAGTGGAGACACAGGATAAAAGCGCGCGAGGAGAATGGAGACACAGGATAAACGTGCGCCAGAGCGGAGACACAGGATTAAAGAGCGCGAGGAGAATGGAGAGACAGGATAAAGGAGCACAAGGAGAGCGGAGACACAGGATAAAAGAGCGCGAGGAGAGTGGAGACATAGGATAAAAGAGCGCGAGGAGAGCAGAGACACAGGATAAAAGAACGCGAGGAGAATGGAGACAGAGGATAAAAGCTCACGCGGTGAATGGAGGCACAGGATAAAAGAGCACGATGAGAGTGGAGACACACGATAAAAGAACGCGAGGAGAACGGAGACGCAGGATAAAGCAGCGTGAGGAGAGTGGAGACACAGGATAAAAGAGCGGGAGGAGAGCGGAGACACAGGATGAAGCAGCACACGGAGAGCGGCGGAGATACAGGAGAGAGGAGCGCGAGGAGAGTGGAGAAACAGGATAAAGGAGTGCGAGGAGAGCGGAGACACAGGATAAAAGAGCGCGAGGAGAGTGGAGACATAGGATAAAAGAGCGCGAGGAGAGCGGAGACACAGGATAAAAGAGCGCGAGGAGAATGGAGACACAGGATAAAAGAACGCGAGGAGAATGGAGACAGAGGATAAAAGCTCACGCGGTGAATGGAGGCACAGGATAAAAGAGCACGATGAGAGCGGAGACACAGGATAAAAGAGTGCGAGGAGAGTGGAGACACAGGATAAAAGAGCACGAGGAGAGCGGAGACATAGCTTAAAAGCGCATGAGGAGAGCAGAGACACAGGATAAAAGAGCGTGAGGAGAGCGGAGACACAGGATAAAGAAGCAAAGGAGAGCGGAGACACAGGATAAAAGAGCGCGAGGAGTGCGTAGACACAGGATAAAAGAGTGCGAGGAGAGTGGAGACACAGGATAAAAGAGCGCAAGTAGTGCAGAGACATAGGTTAAAAGAGCGCTAGGAGAATGGAGACTCAGGATAAAGGAACGCGAGGAGAGCGGAGACACAGGATAAAAGAGTGCGAGGAGAGTGGAGACACAGGATAAAAGAGCGCGAGTAGAGCAGAGACACAGGATAAAAGAGTGCGAGTGGATCGGAGACGCAGGATAAAAGAGCGCGAGGAGAGTGGAGACAGAGGATAAAAGAGCGTGAGGAGAGTGGAGACACAGGATAAAAGAGCACGAGGAGAGCGGAGGCACAGGATAAAGGAGCACAAGGAGAGCGGCGGAGACACAGGATAACAGAGCGCGAGGAGATTGGAGACAGAGGATAAAAGAGAGCGAGGAGAGCGGAGACACAGGATAAAAGAGCGTGAGGAGAGTGGAGACATAGGTTAAAAGAGCATGAGGAGAGCGGAGACACAGGATAAAAGAGAGTGAGGAGAGCAGAGACACAGGATAAAGAAGCACAAGGAGAGCGGAGACACAGGATAAAAGAGCGCGAGGAGAGCATAGACACAGGATAAAAGAGCGCGAGGAGAGTGGAGACACAGGATAAAAGAGCATGAGGAGAGCAGAGGCACAGGATAAAAGAGCACGAGGAGAGCAGAGACACAGGATAAAGGAGCACAAGGATTGCGGCAGAGATACAGGAGAGAGGAGCGCGAGGAGAGCAGAGTCACAGGATAAAAGAGCACGAGGAGAGCAGAGACACAGGATAATGAAGCGCAAGGAGAGTGGAGGCAGAGGATAAAAGAGCATGGGGAGAGTGGAGACACAGGATAAAAGAGCGCGAGTAGAGCAGAGACACAGGATAAAAGAGTGCGAGGAGAGCGGAGACACAGGATAAAAGATTGCGAGTGGATCGGAGACGCAGGAGAAAAGAGCGCGAGGAGAGTGGAGACAGAGGATAAAAGAGTGTGAGGAGAGTGGAGACACAGGATAAAAGAGCACGAGGAGAGCGGAGGCACAGGATAAAAGAGCACGAGGAGAGCAGAGACACAGGATAAAGGAGCACAAGGATTGCGGCAGAGATACAGGAGAGAGGAGCGCGAGGAGAGCAGAGTCACAGGATAAAAGAGTGCGAAGAGAGCAGAGACACAGGATAATGAAGCGCGAGGAGAGTGGAGGCAGAGGATAAAAGAGCATGGGGAGAGTGGAGACACAGGATAAAAGATTGCGAGGAGCGCGGAGACATAGGTTAAAAGAGCACAAGGAGAACGGAGACACAGGATAAAGGAGCACAAGGAGAGCGGAGACACAGGATAAAAGAGTGCGAGGAGAATGGAGAGACAGGATAAAGGAGCACGAGGAGAGCGGCGGAGACACACAATAAAAGAGCGCGAGGAGAGCGGCGACACAGGATAAAAGAGTGTGAGGAGAGTGGAGACAGAGGATAAAAGAGCACGAGGAGAGCGGAGACATAGGTTAAAGGAGCACGAGGAGAATGGAGACACAGGATAAAAGAGCGCGAGGAGAGTGGAGACACAGGATAAAAGAGCACGAGGAGAGCGGAGACACAGGTTAAAAGAGCATGAGGAGAGAGGAGACAAAGGATAAAAGAGCGCGATTAGTGCAGAGACATAGGTTAAAAGAGCACGAGGAGAATGGAAACACAGGATAAAGGAGCGCGAGGAGAGTGGAGACACAGGATAAAAGCGCGCGAGGAGAATGGAGACACAGGATAAACGTGCGCCAGAGCGGAGACACAGGATTAAAGAGCGCGAGGAGAATGGAGAGACAGGATAAAGGAGCACAAGGAGAGCGGAGACA
This sequence comes from Carcharodon carcharias, assembly GCF_017639515.1. Classification (NCBI taxonomy): domain Eukaryota; kingdom Metazoa; phylum Chordata; class Chondrichthyes; order Lamniformes; family Lamnidae; genus Carcharodon; species Carcharodon carcharias. The sequence goes on along the minus strand of NC_054484.1, from coordinate 96,096,504 downwards.
CAGGATAAAAGAGCGCGAGGAGAGTGGAGACATAGGATAAAAGAGCGCGAGGAGAGCAGAGACACAGGATAAAAGAACGCGAGGAGAATGGAGACAGAGGATAAAAGCTCACGCGGTGAATGGAGGCACAGGATAAAAGAGCACGATGAGAGTGGAGACACACGATAAAAGAACGCGAGGAGAACGGAGACGCAGGATAAAGCAGCGTGAGGAGAGTGGAGACACAGGATAAAAGAGCGGGAGGAGAGCGGAGACACAGGATGAAGCAGCACACGGAGAGCGGCGGAGATACAGGAGAGAGGAGCGCGAGGAGAGTGGAGAAACAGGATAAAGGAGTGCGAGGAGAGCGGAGACACAGGATAAAAGAGCGCGAGGAGAGTGGAGACATAGGATAAAAGAACGCGAGGAGAATGGAGACAGAGGATAAAAGCTCACGCGGTGAATGGAGGCACAGGATAAAAGAGCACGATGAGAGTGGAGACACACGATAAAAGAATGCGAGGAGAACGGAGACACAGGATAAAGCAGCGTGAGGAGAGTGGAGACACAGGATAAAAGAGCGGGAGGAGAGCGGAGACACAGGATGAAGCAGCACACGGAGAGCGGCGGAGATACAGGAGAGAGGAGCGCGAGGAGAGCGGAGAAACAGGATAAAGGAGTGCGAGGAGAGCGGAGACACAGGATAAAAGAGCGCGAGGAGAGTGGAGACACAGGATAAAAGAGCACGAGGAGAGCGGAGACACAGGTTAAAAGAGCGTGAGGAGAGAGGAGACAAAGGATAAAAGAGCGCGATTAGTGCAGAGACATAGGTTAAAAGAGCACGAGGAGAATGGAAACACAGGATAAAGGACCGCGAGGAGAGTGGAGACACAGGATAAAAGCGCGTGAGGGGAATGGTGACACAGGATAAACGTGCGCCAGAGCGGAGACACAGGATTAAAGAGCGCGAGGAGAATGGAGAGACAGGATAAAGGAGCACAAGGAGAGCGGCGGAGACACAGGATAAAAGATCACGAGGAGATTGGAGACACAGTATAAAAGAGCGCAAGTAGTGCAGAGACATAGGTTAAAAGAGCGCGAGGAGAATGGAGACTCAGGATAAAGGAAAGCGAGGAGAGTGGAGACACAGGATAAAAGAGCATGAGGAGAGTGGAGACACAGGATAAAAGAGCACGAGGAGAGTGGAGACACAGGATAAAAGAGCGCGAGTAGAGCAGAGACACAGGATAAAAGAGTGCGAGTGGATCGGAGACGCAGGATAAAAGAGCGCGAGGAGAGTGGAGACAGAGGATAAAAGAGCGTGAGGAGAGTGGAGACACAGGATAAAAGAGCACGAGGAGAGCGGAGGCACAGGATAAAGGAGCACAAGGAGAGCGGCGGAGACACAGGATAACAGAGCGCGAGGAGAGTGGAGACATAGGTTAAAAGAGCATGAGGAGAGCGGAGACACAGGATAAAAGAGAGTGAGGAGAGCAGAGACACAGGATAAAGAAGCACAAGGAGAGCGGAGACACAGGATAAAAGAGCGCGAGGAGAGCATAGACACAGGATAAAAGAGCGCGAGGAGAGTGGAGACACAGGATAAAAGAGCATGAGGAGAGCAGAGGCACAGGATAAAAGAGCACGAGGAGAGCAGAGACACAGGATAAAGGAGCACAAGGATTGCGGCAGAGATACAGGAGAGAGGAGCGCGAGGAGAGCAGAGTCACAGGATAAAAGAGCACGAGGAGAGCAGAGACACAGGATAATGAAGCACAAGGAGAGTGGAGGCAGAGGATAAAAGAGCATGGGGAGAGTGGAGACACAGGATAAAAGAGCGCGAGTAGAGCAGAGACACAGGATAAAAGAGTGCGAGGAGAGCGGAGACACAGGATAAAAGATTGCGAGTGGATCGGAGACGCAGGATAAAAGAGCGTGAGGAGAGTGGAGACAGAGGATAAAAGAGCGTGAGGAGAGTGGAGACACAGGATAAAAGAGCACGAGGAGAGCGGAGGCACAGGATAAAAGAGCACGAGGAGAGCAGAGACACAGAATAAAGGAGCACAAGGATTGCGGCAGAGATACAGGAGAGAGGAACGCGAGGAGAGCAGAGTCACAGGATAAAAGAGTGCGAAGAGAGCAGAGACACAGGATAATGAAGCGCGAGGAGAGTGGAGGCAGAGGATAAAAGAGCATGGGGAGAGTGGAGACACAGGATAAAAGATTGCGAGGAGCGCGGAGACATAGGTTAAAAGAGCACAAGGAGAATGGAGACACAGGATAAAGGAGCACAAGGAGAGCGGAGACACAGGATAAAAGAGTGCGAGGAGAATGGAGAGACAGGATAAAGGTGCGCCAGAGCGGAGACACAGGATTAAAGAGCGCGAGGAGAATGGAGACACAGGATAAAGGAGCACAAGGAGAGCGGAGACACAGGATAAAAGAGCGCGAGGAGAGTGGAGACACAGGATAAAAGAGCACGAGGAGAGCGGAGACACAGGTTAAAAGTGCATGAGGAGAGAGGAGACAAAGGATAAAAGAGCGCGATTAGTGCAGAGACATAGGTTAAAAGAGCACGAGGAGAATGGAAACACAGGATAAAGGAGCGCGAGGAGAGTGGAGACACAGGATAAAAGCGCGCGAGGAGAATGGAGACACAGGATAAATGTGCGCCAGAGCGGAGACACAGGATTAAAGAGCACGAGGAGAATGGAGACACAGGATAAAGGAGCACAAGGAGAGCGGAGACACAGGATAAAAGAGCGCGAGGAGAGTGGAGACATAGGATAAAAGAGCGCGAGGAGAGCGCAGACACAGGATAAAAGAGCGCGAGGAGAATGGAGACACAGGATAAAAGAACGCGAGGAGAATGGAGACAGAGGATAAAAGCTCACGCGGTGAATGGAGGCACAGGATAAAAGAGCACGATGAGAGTGGAGACACACGATAAAAGAACGCGAGGAGAACGGAGACACAGGATAAAGCAGCGTGAGGAGAGTGGAGACACAGGATAAAAGAGCGGGAGGAGAGCGGAGACACAGGATGAAGCAGCACACGGAGAGCGGCGGAGATACAGGAGAGAGGAGCGCGAGGAGAGTGGAGAAACAGGATAAAAGAGCACGAGGAGAGCAGAGACACAGGATAATGAAGCGCAAGGAGAGTGGAGGCAGAGGATAAAAGAGCATGGGGAGAGTGGAGACACAGGATAAAAGAGCGCGAGTAGAGCAGAGACACAGGATAAAAGAGTGCGAGGAGAGCGGAGACACAGGATAAAAGATTGCGAGTGGATCGGAGACGCAGGAGAAAAGAGCGCGAGGAGAGTGGAGACAGAGGATAAAAGAGCGTGAGGAGAGTGGAGACACAGGATAAAAGAGCACGAGGAGAGCGGAGGCACAGGATAAAAGAGCACGAGGAGAGCAGAGACACAGGATAAAGGAGCACAAGGATTGCGGCAGAGATACAGGAGAGAGGAGCGCGAGGAGAGCAGAGTCACAGGATAAAAGAGTGCGAAGAGAGCAGAGACACAGGATAATGAAGCGCGAGGAGAGTGGAGGCAGAGGATAAAAGAGCATGGGGAGAGTGGAGACACAGGATAAAAGATTGCGAGGAGCGCGGAGACATAGGTTAAAAGAGCACAAGGAGAACGGAGACACAGGATAAAGGAGCACAAGGAGAGCGGAGACACAGGATAAAAGAGTGCGAGGAGAATGGAGAGACAGGATAAAGGAGCACGAGGAGAGCGGCGGAGACACACAATAAAAGAGCGCGAGGAGAGCGGCGACACAGGATAAAAGAGTGTGAGGAGAGTGGAGACAGAGGATAAAAGAGCACGAGGAGAGCGGAGACATAGGTTAAAGGAGCACGAGGAGAATGGAGACACAGGATAAAAGAGCGCGAGGAGAGTGGAGACACAGGATAAAAGAGCACGAGGAGAGCGGAGACACAGGTTAAAAGAGCATGAGGAGAGAGGAGACAAAGGATAAAAGAGCGCGATTAGTGCAGAGACATAGGTTAAAAGAGCACGAGGAGAATGGAAACACAGGATAAAGGAGCGCGAGGAGAGTGGAGACACAGGATAAAAGCGCGCGAGGAGAATGGAGACACAGGATAAACGTGCGCCAGAGCGGAGACACAGGATTAAAGAGCGCGAGGAGAATGGAGAGACAGGATAAAGGAGCACAAGGAGAGCGGAGACACAGGATAAAAGAGCGCGAGGAGAGTGGAGACATAGGATAAAAGAGCGCGAGGAGAGCAGAGACACAGGATAAAAGAACGCGAGGAGAATGGAGACAGAGGATAAAAGCTCACGCGGTGAATGGAGGCACAGGATAAAAGAGCACGATGAGAGTGGAGACACACGATAAAAGAACGCGAGGAGAACGGAGACGCAGGATAAAGCAGCGTGAGGAGAGTGGAGACACAGGATAAAAGAGCGGGAGGAGAGCGGAGACACAGGATGAAGCAGCACACGGAGAGCGGCGGAGATACAGGAGAGAGGAGCGCGAGGAGAGTGGAGAAACAGGATAAAGGAGTGCGAGGAGAGCGGAGACACAGGATAAAAGAGCGCGAGGAGAGTGGAGACATAGGATAAAAGAACGCGAGGAGAATGGAGACAGAGGATAAAAGCTCACGCGGTGAATGGAGGCACAGGATAAAAGAGCACGATGAGAGTGGAGACACACGATAAAAGAATGCGAGGAGAACGGAGACACAGGATAAAGCAGCGTGAGGAGAGTGGAGACACAGGATAAAAGAGCGGGAGGAGAGCGGAGACACAGGATGAAGCAGCACACGGAGAGCGGCGGAGATACAGGAGAGAGGAGCGCGAGGAGAGCGGAGAAACAGGATAAAGGAGTGCGAGGAGAGCGGAGACACAGGATAAAAGAGCGCGAGGAGAGTGGAGACACAGGATAAAAGAGCACGAGGAGAGCGGAGACACAGGTTAAAAGAGCGTGAGGAGAGAGGAGACAAAGGATAAAAGAGCGCGATTAGTGCAGAGACATAGGTTAAAAGAGCACGAGGAGAATGGAAACACAGGATAAAGGACCGCGAGGAGAGTGGAGACACAGGATAAAAGCGCGCGAGGGGAATGGTGACACAGGATAAACGTGCGCCAGAGCGGAGACACAGGATTAAAGAGCGCGAGGAGAATGGAGAGACAGGATAAAGGAGCACAAGGAGAGCGGCGGAGACACAGGATAAAAGATCACGAGGAGATTGGAGACACAGTATAAAAGAGCGCAAGTAGTGCAGAGACATAGGTTAAAAGAGCGCGAGGAGAATGGAGACTCAGGATAAAGGAAAGCGAGGAGAGTGGAGACACAGGATAAAAGAGCATGAGGAGAGTGGAGACACAGGATAAAAGAGCACGAGGAGAGTGGAGACACAGGATAAAAGAGCGCGAGTAGAGCAGAGACACAGGATAAAAGAGTGCGAGTGGATCGGAGACGCAGGATAAAAGAGCGCGAGGAGAGTGGAGACAGAGGATAAAAGAGCGTGAGGAGAGTGGAGACACAGGATAAAAGAGCACGAGGAGAGCGGAGGCACAGGATAAAGGAGCACAAGGAGAGCGGCGGAGACACAGGATAACAGAGCGCGAGGAGAGTGGAGACATAGGTTAAAAGAGCATGAGGAGAGCGGAGACACAGGATAAAAGAGAGTGAGGAGAGCAGAGACACAGGATAAAGAAGCACAAGGAGAGCGGAGACACAGGATAAAAGAGCGCGAGGAGAGCATAGACACAGGATAAAAGAGCGCGAGGAGAGTGGAGACACAGGATAAAAGAGCATGAGGAGAGCAGAGGCACAGGATAAAAGAGCACGAGGAGAGCAGAGACACAGGATAAAGGAGCACAAGGATTGCGGCAGAGATACAGGAGAGAGGAGCGCGAGGAGAGCAGAGTCACAGGATAAAAGAGCACGAGGAGAGCAGAGACACAGGATAATGAAGCACAAGGAGAGTGGAGGCAGAGGATAAAAGAGCATGGGGAGAGTGGAGACACAGGATAAAAGAGCGCGAGTAGAGCAGAGACACAGGATAAAAGAGTGCGAGGAGAGCGGAGACACAGGATAAAAGATTGCGAGTGGATCGGAGACGCAGGATAAAAGAGCGTGAGGAGAGTGGAGACAGAGGATAAAAGAGCGTGAGGAGAGTGGAGACACAGGATAAAAGAGCACGAGGAGAGCGGAGGCACAGGATAAAAGAGCACGAGGAGAGCAGAGACACAGAATAAAGGAGCACAAGGATTGCGGCAGAGATACAGGAGAGAGGAACGCGAGGAGAGCAGAGTCACAGGATAAAAGAGTGCGAAGAGAGCAGAGACACAGGATAATGAAGCGCGAGGAGAGTGGAGGCAGAGGATAAAAGAGCATGGGGAGAGTGGAGACACAGGATAAAAGATTGCGAGGAGCGCGGAGACATAGGTTAAAAGAGCACAAGGAGAATGGAGACACAGGATAAAGGAGCACAAGGAGAGCGGAGACACAGGATAAAAGAGTGCGAGGAGAATGGAGAGACAGGATAAAGGTGCGCCAGAGCGGAGACACAGGATTAAAGAGCGCGAGGAGAATGGAGACACAGGATAAAGGAGCACAAGGAGAGCGGAGACACAGGATAAAAGAGCGCGAGGAGAGTGGAGACACAGGATAAAAGAGCACGAGGAGAGCGGAGACACAGGTTAAAAGTGCATGAGGAGAGAGGAGACAAAGGATAAAAGAGCGCGATTAGTGCAGAGACATAGGTTAAAAGAGCACGAGGAGAATGGAAACACAGGATAAAGGAGCGCGAGGAGAGTGGAGACACAGGATAAAAGCGCGCGAGGAGAATGGAGACACAGGATAAATGTGCGCCAGAGCGGAGACACAGGATTAAAGAGCACGAGGAGAATGGAGACACAGGATAAAGGAGCACAAGGAGAGCGGAGACACAGGATAAAAGAGCGCGAGGAGAGTGGAGACATAGGATAAAAGAGCGCGAGGAGAGCGCAGACACAGGATAAAAGAGCGCGAGGAGAATGGAGACACAGGATAAAAGAACGCGAGGAGAATGGAGACAGAGGATAAAAGCTCACGCGGTGAATGGAGGCACAGGATAAAAGAGCACGATGAGAGTGGAGACACACGATAAAAGAACGCGAGGAGAACGGAGACACAGGATAAAGCAGCGTGAGGAGAGTGGAGACACAGGATAAAAGAGCGGGAGGAGAGCGGAGACACAGGATGAAGCAGCACACGGAGAGCGGCGGAGATACAGGAGAGAGGAGCGCGAGGAGAGTGGAGAAACAGGATAAAGGAGTGCGAGGAGAGCGGAGACACAGGATAAAAGAGTGCGAGGAGAGTGGAGACATAGGATAAAAGAGCGCGAGGAGAGCAGAGACACAGGATAAAAGAGCGCGAGGAGAATGGAGACACAGGATAAAAGAACGCGAGGAGAATGGAGACAGAGGATGAAAGCTCACGCGGTGAATGGAGGCACAGGATAAAAGAGCACGAGGAGAGTGGAGACACACGATAAAAGAATGTGAGGAGAACGGAGACACAGGATAAAGCAGCGTGAGGAGAGTGGAGACACAGGATAAAAGAGCGGGAGGAGAGCGGAGACACAGGATGAAGCAGCACACGGAGAGCGGCGGAGATACAGGAGAGAGGAGCGCGAGGAGAGTGGAGAAACAGGATAAAGGAGTGCGAGGAGAGCGGAGACACAGGATAAAAGAGTGCGAGGAGAGTGGAGACACAGGATAAAAGAGCACGAGGAGAGCGGAGACATAGCTTAAAAGCGCATGAGGAGAGCAGAGACACAGGATAAAAGAGCGTGAGGAGAGCGGAGACACAGGATAAAGAATCAAAGGAGAGCGGAGACACAGGATAAAAGAGCGCGAGGAGTGCGTAGACACAGGATAAAAGAGCGCGAGGAGAGTGGAGACACAGGATAAAAGAGCGCAAGTAGTGCAGAGACATAGGTTAAAAAAGCGCGAGGAGAATGGAGACTCAGGATAAAGGAACGCGAGGAGAGCGGAGACACAGGATAAAAGAGCATGAGGAGAGCAGAGACACAGGATAAAAGAGCATGAGGAGAGTGGAGACACAGGATAAAAGAGCGTGAGGAGAGTGGAGACACAGGATAAAAGAGCACGAGGAGAGCGGAGGCACAGGATAAAGGAGCACAAGGAGAGCGGCGGAGACACAGGATAACAGAGCGCGAGGAGATTGGAGACAGAGGATAAAAGAGAGCGAGGAGAGCGGAGACACAGGATAAAAGAGCGTGAGGAGAGTGGAGACATAGGTTAAAAGAGCATGAGGAGAGTGGAGACACAGGCTAAAAGAGCGTGAGGAGAGCAGAGACACAGTTTAAAGAAGCACAAGGAGAGCGGAGACACAGGATAAAAGAGCGCGAGGAGAGCATAGACACAGGATAAAAGAGCGCGAGGAGAGTGGAGACACAGGATAAAAGAGCACGAGGAGAGCGGAGGCACACGATAAAAGAGCACGAGGAGAGCAGAGACACAGGATAAAGGAGCACAAGGATTGCGGCAGAGATACAGGAGAGAGGAGCGCGAGGAGAGCAGAGTCACAGGATAAAAGAGTGCGAAGAGAGCAGAGACACAGGATAATGAAGCGCGAGGAGAGTGGAGGCAGAGGATAAAAGAGCATGGGGAGAGTGGAGACACAGGATAAAAGATTGCGAGGAGCGCGGAGACATAGGTTAAAAGAGCACAAGGAGAACGGAGACACAGGATAAAGGAGCACAAGGAGAGCGGAGACACAGGATAAAAGAGTGCGAGGAGAATGGAGAGACAGGATAAAGGAGCACGAGGAGAGCGGCGGAGACACACCATAAAAGAGCGCGAGGAGAGCGGCGACACAGGATAAAAGAGTGTGAGGAGAGTGGAGACAGAGGATAAAAGAGCACGAGGAGAGCGGAGACATAGGTTAAAGGAGCACGAGGAGAATGGAGACACAGGATAAAAGAGCGCGAGGAGAGTGGAGACACAGGATAAAAGAGCACGAGGAGAGCGGAGACACAGGTTAAAAGAGCATGAGGAGAGAGGAGACAAAGGATAAAAGAGCGCGATTAGTGCAGAGACATAGGTTAAAAGAGCACGAGGAGAATGGAAACACAGGATAAAGGAGCGCGAGGAGAGTGGAGACACAGGATAAAAGCGCGCGAGGAGAATGGAGACACAGGATAAACGTGCGCCAGAGCGGAGACACAGGATTAAAGAGCGCGAGGAGAATGGAGAGACAGGATAAAGGAGCACAAGGAGAGCGGAGACACAGGATAAAAGAGCGCGAGGAGAGTGGAGACATAGGATAAAAGAGCGCGAGGAGAGCAGAGACACAGGATAAAAGAGCGCGAGGAGAATGGAGACACAGGATAAAAGAACGCGAGGAGAATGGAGACAGAGGATAAAAGCTCACGCGGTGAATGGAGGCACAGGATAAAAGAGCACGATGAGAGTGGAGACACACGATAAAAGAACGCGAGGAGAACGGAGACACAGGATAAAGCAGCGTGAGGAGAGTGGAGACACAGGATAAAAGAGCGGGAGGAGAGCGGAGACACAGGATGAAGCAGCACACGGAGAGCGGCGGAGATACAGGAGAGAGGAGCGCGAGGAGAGTGGAGAAACAGGATAAAGGAGTGCGAGGAGAGCGGAGACACAGGATAAAAGAGCGCGAGGAGAGTGGAGACATAGGATAAAAGAACGCGAGGAGAATGGAGACAGAGGATAAAAGCTCACGCGGTGAATGGAGGCACAGGATAAAAGAGCACGAGGAGAGTGGAGACACACGATAAAAGAATGCGAGGAGAACGGAGACACAGGATAAAGCAGCGTGAGGAGAGTGGAGACACAGGATAAAAGAGCGGGAGGAGAGCGGAGACACAGGATAAAGGAGTGCGAGGAGAGCGGAGACACAGGATAAAAGAGTGCGAGGAGAGTGGAGACACAGGATAAAAGAGCACGAGGAGAGCGGAGACATAGCTTAAAAGCGCATGAGGAGAGCAGAGACACAGGATAAAAGAGCGTGAGGAGAGCGGAGACACAGGATAAAGAAGCAAAGGAGAGCGGAGACACAGGATAAAAGAGCGCGAGGAGTGCGTAGACACAGGATAAAAGAGCGCGAGGAGAGTGGAGACACAGGATAAAAGAGCACGAGGAGAGCGGAGACACAGGTTAAAAGAGCGTGAGGAGAGAGGAGACAAAGGATAAAAGAGCGCGATTAGTGCAGAGACATAGGTTAAAAGAGCACGAGGAGAATGGAAACACAGGATAAAGGACCGCGAGGAGAGTGGAGACACAGGATAAAAGCGCGCGAGGGGAATGGTGACACAGGATAAACGTGCGCCAGAGCGGAGACACAGGATTAAAGAGCGCGAGGAGAATGGAGAGACAGGATAAAGGAGCACAAGGAGAGCGGCGGAGACACAGGATAAAAGATCACGAGGAGATTGGAGACACAGGATAAAAGAGCGCAAGTAGTGCAGAGACATAGGTTAAAAGAGCGCGAGGAGAATGGAGACTCAGGATCAAGGAAAACGAGGAGAGTGGAGACACAGGATAAAAGAGCATGAGGAGAGTGGAGACACAGGATAAAAGAGCACGAGGAGAGTGGAGACACAGGATAAAAGAGCGCGAGTAGAGCAGAGACACAGGATGAAAGAGTGCGAGTGGATCGGAGACGCAGGATAAAAGAGCGCGAGGAGAGTGGAGACAGAGGATAAAAGAGCGTGAGGAGAGTGGAGACACAGGATAAAAGAGCACGAGGAGAGCGGAGGCACAGGATAAAGGAGCACAAGGAGAGCGGCGGAGACACAGGATAACAGAGCGCGAGGAGATTGGAGACAGAGGATAAAAGAGAGCGAGGAGAGAGGAGACAGAGGATAAAAGAGCATGAGGACAGTGGAGACATAGGTTAAAAGAGCATGAGGAGAGCGGAGACACAGGATAAAAGAGCGTGAGGAGAGCGGAGACACAGGATAAAGAAGCACAAGGAGAGCGGAGACACAGGATAAAAGAGCGCGAGGAGAGCATAGACACAGGATAAAAGAGCGCGAGGAGAGTGGAGACACAGGATAAAAGAGCACGAGGAGAGCAGAGACACAGGATAAAAGAGCGTGAGGAGAGTGGAGACACAGGATAAAAGAGCACGAGGAGAGCGGAGGCACAGGATAAAAGAGCACGAGGAGAGCAGAGACACAGGATAAAAGAGCACAAGGATTGTGGCAGAGATACAGGAGAGAGGAGCGCGAGAAGAGCAGAGACACAGGATAATGAAGCGCGAGGAGAGTGGAGACAGAGGATAAAAGAGCATGGGGAGAGTGGAGACACAGGATAAAAGATTGCGAGGAGCACGGAGACATAGGTTAAAAGAGCACAAGGAGAACGGAGACACAGGATAAAAGAGCACAAGGAGAGCGGAGACACAGAATAAAGGAGCACAAGGAGAGCGGAGACACAGGATAAAAGAGTGCGAGGAGAATGGAGAGACAGGATAAAGGAGCACGAGGAGAGCGGCGGAGACACACAATAAAAGAGCGCGAGGAGAGCGGAGACACAGGATAAAAGAGCGTGAGGAGAGTGGAGACATAGGTTAAAAGAGCATGAGGAGAGCGGAGACACAGGATAAAAGAGAGTGAGGAGAGCAGAGACACAGGATAAAGAAGCACAAGGAGAGCGGAGACACAGGATAAAAGAGCGCGAGGAGAGCATAGACACAGGATAAAAGAGCGCGAGGAGAGTGGAGACACAGGATAAAAGAGCATGAGGAGAGCAGAGGCACAGGATAAAAGAGCACGAGGAGAGCAGAGACACAGGATAAAGGAGCACAAGGATTGCGGCAGAGATACAGGAGAGAGGAGCGCGAGGAGAGCAGAGTCACAGGATAAAAGAGCACGAGGAGAGCAGAGACACAGGATAATGAAGCGCAAGGAGAGTGGAGGCAGAGGATAAAAGAGCATGGGGAGAGTGGAGACACAGGATAAAAGAGCGCGAGTAGAGCAGACACACAGGATAAAAGAGTGCGAGGAGAGCGGAGACACAGGATAAAAGATTGCGAGTGGATCGGAGACGCAGGATAAAAGAGCGCGAGGAGAGTGGAGACAGAGGATAAAAGAGCGTGAGGAGAGTGGAGACACAGGATAAAAGAGCACGAGGAGAGCGGAGGCACAGGATAAAAGAGCACGAGGAGAGCAGAGACACAGGATAAAGGAGCACAAGGATTGCGGCAGAGATACAGGAGAGAGGAACGCGAGGAGAGCAGAGTCACAGGATAAAAGAGTGCGAAGAGAGCAGAGACACAGGATAATGAAGCGCGAGGAGAGTGGAGGCAGAGGATAAAAGAGCATGGGGAGAGTGGAGACACAGGATAAAAGATTGCGAGGAGCGCGGAGACATAGGTTAAAAGAGCACAAGGAGAACGGAGACACAGGATAAAGGAGCACAAGGAGAGCGGAGACACAGGATAAAAGAGTGCGAGGAGAATGGAGAGACAGGATAAAGGTGCGCCAGAGCGGAGACACAGGATTAAAGAGCGCGAGGAGAATGGAGACACAGGATAAAGGAGCACAAGGAGAGCGGAGACACAGGATAAAAGAGCGCGAGGAGAGTGGAGACACAGGATAAAAGAGCACGAGGAGAGCGGAGACACAGGTTAAAAGAGCATGAGGAGAGAGGAGACAAAGGATAAAAGAGCGCGATTAGTGCAGAGACATAGGTTAAAAGAGCACGAGGAGAATGGAAACACAGGATAAAGGAGCGCGAGGAGAGTGGAGACACAGGATAAAAGCGCGCGAGGAGAATGGAGACACAGGATAAATGTGCGCCAGAGCGGAGACACAGGATTAAAGAGCACGAGGAGAATGGAGACACAGGATAAAGGAGCACAAGGAGAGCGGAGACACAGGTTAAAAGAGCGCGAGGAGAGTGGAGACATAGGATAAAAGAGCGCGAGGAGAGCGGAGACACAGGATAAAAGAGCGCGAGGAGAATGGAGACACAGGATAAAAGAACGCGAGGAGAATGGAGACAGAGGATAAAAGCTCACGCGGTGAATGGCGGCACAGGATAAAAGAGCACGATGAGAGTGGAGACACACGATAAAAGAACGCGAGGAGAACGGAGACACAGGATAAAGCAGCGTGAGGAGAGTGGAGACACAGGATAAAAGAGCGGGAGGAGAGCGGAGACACAGGATGAAGCAGCACACGGAGAGCGGCGGAGATACAGGAGAGAGGAGCGCGAGGAGAGTGGAGAAACAGGATAAAGGAGTGCGAGGAGAGCGGAGACACAGGATAAAAGAGTGCGAGGAGAGTGGAGACATAGGATAAAAGAGCGCGAGGAGAGCAGAGACACAGGATAAAAGAGCGCGAGGAGAATGGAGACACAGGATAAAAGAACGCGAGGAGAATGGAGACAGAGGATAAAAGCTCACGCGGTGAATGGAGGCACAGGATAAAAGAGCACGAGGAGAGTGGAGACACACGATAAAAGAATGTGAGGAGAACGGAGACACAGGATAAAGCAGCGTGAGGAGAGTGGAGACACAGGATAAAAGAGCGGGAGGAGAGCGGAGACACAGGATGAAGCAGCACACGGAGAGCGGCGGAGATACAGGAGAGAGGAGCGCGAGGAGAGTGGAGAAACAGGATAAAGGAGTGCGAGGAGAGCGGAGACACAGGATAAAAGAGTGCGAGGAGAGTGGAGACACAGGATAAAAGAGCACGAGGAGAGCGGAGACATAGCTTAAAAGCGCATGAGGAGAGCAGAGACACAGGATAAAAGAGCGTGAGGAGAGCGGAGACACAGGATAAAGAAGCAAAGGAGAGCGGAGACACAGGATAAAAGAGCGCGAGGAGTGCGTAGACACAGGATAAAAGAGCGCGAGGAGAGTGGAGACACAGGATAAAAGAGCGCAAGTAGTGCAGAGACATAGGTTAAAAAAGCGCGAGGAGAATGGAGACTCAGGATAAAGGAACGCGAGGAGAGCGGAGACACAGGATAAAAGAGCATGAGGAGAGCAGAGACACAGGATAAAAGAGCATGAGGAGAGTGGAGACACAGGATAAAAGAGCGTGAGGAGAGTGGAGACACAGGATAAAAGAGCACGAGGAGAGCGGAGGCACAGGATAAAGGAGCACAAGGAGAGCGGCGGAGACACAGGATAACAGAGCGCGAGGAGATTGGAGACAGAGGATAAAAGAGAGCGAGGAGAGCGGAGACACAGGATAAAAGAGCGTGAGGAGAGTGGAGACATAGGTTAAAAGAGCATGAGGAAAGCGGAGACACAGGCTAAAAGAGCGTGAGGAGAGCAGAGACACAGTTTAAAGAAGCACAAGGAGAGCGGAGACATAGGATAAAAGAGCGCGAGGAGAGCATAGACACAGGATAAAAGACCGCGAGGAGAGTGGAGACACAGGATAAAAGAGCACGAGGAGAGCGGAGGCACACGATAAAAGAGCACGAGGAGAGCAGAGACACAGGATAAAGGAGCACAAGGATTGCGGCAGAGATACAGGAGAGAGGAGCGCGAGTAGAGCAGAGTCACAGGATAAAAGAGTGCGAAGAGAGCAGAGACACAGGATAATGAAGCGCGAGGAGAGTGGAGGCAGAGGATAAAAGAGCATGGGGAGAGTGGAGACACAGGATAAAAGATTGCGAGGAGCGCGGAGACATAGGTTAAAAGAGCACAAGGAGAACGGAGACACAGGATAAAGGAGCACAAGGAGAGCGGAGACACAGGATAAAAGAGTGCGAGGAGAATGGAGAGACAGGATAAAGGAGCACGAGGAGAGCGGCGGAGACACACAATAAAAGAGCGCGAGGAGAGCGGCGACACAGGATAAAAGAGTGTGAGGAGAGTGGAGACAGAGGATAAAAGAGCACGAGGAGAGCGGAGACATAGGTTAAAGGAGCACGAGGAGAATGGAGACACAGGATAAAAGAGCGCGAGGAGAGTGGAGACACAGGATAAAAGAGCACGAGGAGAGCGGAGACACAGGTTAAAAGAGCATGAGGAGAGAGGAGACAAAGGATAAAAGAGCGCGATTAGTGCAGAGACATAGGTTAAAAGAGCACGAGGAGAATGGAAACACAGGATAAAGGAGCGCGAGGAGAGTGGAGACACAGGATAAAAGCGCGCGAGGAGAATGGAGACACAGGATAAACGTGCGCCAGAGCGGAGACACAGGATTAAAGAGCGCGAGGAGAATGGAGAGACAGGATAAAGGAGCACAAGGAGAGCGGAGACACAGGATAAAAGAGCGCGAGGAGAGTGGAGACATAGGATAAAAGAGCGCGAGGAGAGCAGAGACACAGGATAAAAGAGCGCGAGGAGAATGGAGACACAGGATAAAAGAACGCGAGGAGAATGGAGACAGAGGATAAAAGCTCACGCGGTGAATGGAGGCACAGGATAAAAGAGCACGATGAGAGTGGAGACACACGATAAAAGAACGCGAGGAGAACGGAGACACAGGATAAAGCAGCGTGAGGAGAGTGGAGACACAGGATAAAAGAGCGGGAGGAGAGCAGAGACACAGGATAAAAGAGCGCGAGGAGAATGGAGACACAGGATAAAGGAGCACAAGGAGAGCGGAGACACAGGATAAAAGAGCACGAGGAGAGCGGAGACACAGGTTAAAAGAGCATGAGGAGAGAGGAGACAAAGGATAAAAGAGCGCGATTAGTGCAGAGACATAGGTTAAAAGAGCACGAGGAGAATGGAAACACAGGATAAAGGAGCGCGAGGAGAATGGAGACAGAGGATAAAAGCTCACGCGGTGAATGGAGGCACAGGATAAAAGAGCACGATGAGAGTGGAGACACACGATAAAAGAACGCGAGGAGAACGGAGACACAGGATAAAGCAGCGTGAGGACAGTGGAGACACAGGATAAAAGAGCGGGAGGAGAGCGGAGACACAGGATGAAGCAGCACACGGAGAGCGGCGGAGATACAGGAGAGAGGAGCGCGAGGAGAGCGGAGAAACAGGATAAAGGAGTGCGAGGAGAGCGGAGACACAGGATAAAAGAGTGCGAGGAGAGTGGAGACACAGGATAAAAGAGCACGAGGAGAGCGGAGACATAGCTTAAAAGCGCATGAGGAGAGCAGAGACACAGGATAAAAGAGCGTGAGGAGAGCGGAGACACAGGATAAAGAAGCAAAGGAGAGCGGAGACACAGGATAAAAGAGCGCGAGGAGTGCGTAGACACAGGATAAAAGAGCGCGAGGAGAGTGGAGACACAGGATAAAAGAGCACGAGGAGAGCGGAGACACAGGTTAAAAGAGCGTGAGGAGAGAGGAGACAAAGGATAAAAGAGCGCGATTAGTGCAGAGACATAGGTTAAAAGAGCACGAGGAGAATGGAAACACAGGATAAAGGACCGCGAGGAGAGTGGAGACACAGGATAAAAGCGCGCGAGGGGAATGGTGACACAGGATAAACGTGCGCCAGAGCGGAGACACAGGATTAAAGAGCGCGAGGAGAATGGAGAGACAGGATAAAGGAGCACAAGGAGAGCGGCGGAGACACAGGATAAAAGATCACGAGGAGATTGGAGACACAGGATAAAAGAGCGCAAGTAGTGCAGAGACATAGGTTAAAAGAGCGCGAGGAGAATGGAGACTCAGGATAAAGGAAAGCGAGGAGAGTGGAGACACAGGATAAAAGAGCATGAGGAGAGTGGAGACACAGGATAAAAGAGCACGAGGAGAGTGGAGACACAGGATAAAAGAGCGCGAGTAGAGCAGAGACACAGGATGAAAGAGTGCGAGTGGATCGGAGACGCAGGATAAAAGAGCGCGAGGAGAGTGGAGACAGAGGATAAAAGAGCGTGAGGAGAGTGGAGACACAGGATAAAAGAGCACGAGGAGAGCGGAGGCACAGGATAAAGGAGCACAAGGAGAGCGGCGGAGACACAGGATAACAGAGCGCGAGGAGATTGGAGACAGAGGATAAAAGAGAGCGAGGAGAGAGGAGACAGAGGATAAAAGAGCATGAGGACAGTGGAGACATAGGTTAAAAGAGCATGAGGAGAGCGGAGACACAGGATAAAAGAGCGTGAGGAGAGCGGAGACACAGGATAAAGAAGCACAAGGAGAGCGGAGACACAGGATAAAAGAGCGCGAGGAGAGCATAGACACAGGATAAAAGAGCGCGAGGAGAGTGGAGACACAGGATAAAAGAGCACGAGGAGAGCGGAGGCACAGGATAAAAGAGCACGAGGAGAGCAGAGACACAGGATAAAAGAGCACAAGGATTGTGGCAGAGATACAGGAGAGAGGAGCGCGAGAAGAGCAGAGACACAGGATAATGAAGCGCGAGGAGAGTGGAGACAGAGGATAAAAGAGCATGGGGAGAGTGGAGACACAGGATAAAAGATTGCGAGGAGCACGGAGACATAGGTTAAAAGAGCACAAGGAGAACGGAGACACAGGATAAAAGAGCACAAGGAGAGCGGAGACACAGAATAAAGGAGCACAAGGAGAGCGGAGACACAGGATAAAAGAGTGCGAGGAGAATGGAGAGACAGGATAAAGGAGCACGAGGAGAGCGGCGGAGACACACAATAAAAGAGCGCGAGGAGAGCGGAGACACAGGATAAAAGAGTGTGAGGAGAGTGGAGACAGAGGATAAAAGAGCACGAGGAGAGCGGAGACATAGGTTAAAGGAGCAAGAGGAGAATGGAGACACAGGATAAAAGAGCGCGAGGAGTTTGGAGACAGACGATAAAAGAGCGTGAGGAGAGTGGAGACACAGGATAAAGGAGCGTGAGGAGAGCAGAGACACAGGATAAAAGAGCACGAGGAGAGTGGAGACACAGGATAAAAGAGCCTGAGGAGAGTTCCAGGGAGTAGAGTCGGAGGGTGGAGTTCCAGGGTGGTGATTATAAAAACCTGACCTCAGGGATTCGCGGACCTCAGGTCTTAACTTTTTTTAAAAAGTGGCGTCACGGTAAATCTGTGACCTGATTGGCTGGTAGAGAATCTACACTGAATTTGAAACTAAACATTGTTAAACTAATTAATCCAAATAAATTAATCACTTAATTAATAAATATAGTGTATCTAGACCAGAATCGGGTGATTACTGTTATTAGAATTTAGCATTTACAGTAGAAATCTAGCCCTGGGGAATGTATAGTTAATAAGGAATCAATAAGCAGTTATTAGATTTAAATTAATTTATTAAGTAGTTCTAGAAATGGCAGTTGCTGGAGTGAAGTGCTTCACCTGTGGGATGTGGGAAATCTGTGATGCTTCAAGTGTCCCGGACAACTACATCTGCAGGAAGTGTACCCAACTGCAGCTCCTCACTGACCGCATGGATCAGTTGGAGCAGCAGTTGGATGCACTTAGCAGCATTCAGGTGGTGGAAAGCGTCATTGATAGGAGTTTTGGAGACGTGGTCCCACCCAAGGTACAGACAGATAGATGGGTGACCGCTAGGAGGGGCAGGCAGTCAGTGCAGAAATCCCCTGTGGCTGTCCCCCTCTCTAACAGGTATACCATTTTGGATACTGTTGAGGGGATAGCCTATCAGGGGAAAACAACAGCAGTAGCCAGAGCAGTGGCACCACGGCTGTCTCTGTTATTCAGCAGGGGTGGTCAAAACACAGAAGAGCAATTGTCATAGGGGACTCTATAGTCAGGGGCTCAGATAGGCACTTCTGTGGTCGTGAAAGAGACACCAGGATGGTTTGTTCCCTCCCTGGTGCCAGGGTCCAGGATGTCTCTGATCGAGTACGGGACATTCTGAAGGGGGAGGGAGAACAGCCAGAGGTCATGGTACAGATTGGTACTTACGACATAGGCAGGAAGAGTGACGAGGTCCTGCAGCGGGAGTTCAGGGAATTAGGCAGAAAGTTAAAAAACAGGACCTCTAGGGTTGTAATCTCAGGATTACTCCCTGTGCCACGTGCCAGTGAGGCTAGAAATAGGAAGATAGTGCAGCTGAACACGTGGCTGAACAGATGGTGTAGGAGGGAGGGTTTCCAATATCTGGATCAGTGGGATCTCTTCTGGGGCAGGTGGGACCTGTACAAGAAGGACAGGTTGCATCTAAACTGGAGGGGCACCAATATCCTGGCTGCGAGGTTTGCTACTGTCACTCAGGAGGGTTTAAGCTAGTATGGCAGGGGGGTGGGAACCAGAGCAATAGGTCAGCAGGTGAAATAAATGACTGGGAACCAGTGAATATGGCCAATAGGACTAACGGGAAGAGCAGGCAGGGAGAAATTACTGAACACAGTGGGACTGGGAGTCTGAAATGCATTTGTTTCAATGCGAGAAGTATAACAGGCAAGGCAGATGAGCTTAGAGCTTGGATTAGTACTTGGGACTATGATGTTATTGCTGTTACAGGGACTTGGTTGAAGGATGGACAGGATTGGCAGATAAACATTCCAGGATTTAGATGTTTCAGGCAGGATAGAGAGGGATGTAGAAGAGGTGGGGGAGTTGCACTGCTGGTTAAGGGGAATATCACAGCTGTACGACAGGAGGACACCTCGGTGGGCTCAAGCAGCGAGGCAATATGGGTAGAGCTCCGGAATAGGAAGGGTGCAGTCACAATGTTGGGGGTTTACTATAGGCCTCCCAATTGCTGGTGGGAGATTGAGGAACAGTTATGTAGGCAGATTTAGGAAAGATGTAAAAGCAATAGAGTTGTTGTGGTGGGTGGTTTTAACATTCCCTATATTGACTGGGAATCACTTAGTGCTAGGGGTTTGGATGGTGCAGAATTTGTAAGGTGCATCCAGGAGGGCTTCCTGAGACAATATGTAGATAGTCCAACTAGGGAAGGGGCAATACTGGACCTGGTATTAGGGAATGAACCCGGCCAGGTGGTTGAAGTTTCAGTGGGGAGCATTTCGGGAAAAGTGACCATAATTCAGTAAATTTCAAGGTACTGGTGGATAAGGATAACAGGAGTCCTCGGGTTAAGGTGCTTAATTGGGGGATGGCTAATTATAACAATATTAGGCAGGAACTGAGGAACCTAGACTGGAGGCGGATGTTTGAGGGCAAATCATCAACTGACATGTGGGGGAATTTCAAACGCCAGTTGATAAGAATTCAGGACTGGCATGTTCCTGCTAGGATGGAGGATAAGCATGGCAAGTTTCAGGAACCTTGGATAACGAAGGATATTGTGAGATTTGTCAAAAAGAGAAGGGAAGCATTTGTAAGGGCTAGAAGGCTGGGAACAAATGAAGCCAGTGGAGAATATAAAGAAAGTAGGAAGAAACTTAAGCAAGGAGTTAGGAGGGCTAAGAGGGGTCATGAAAAGTCACTGGCAACCAGGATTAAGGAAAATCCCAAGATCTTTTATACATATGTTAAAAGCAAGAGCGTAGCTAGGAAAAGGGTAGGCCCACTCAGGGACAGAGGTGGGAATCTGTGTGTGGAGCCAGAAGAAATGGGAGAGATACTAAATGAACACTTCTCATCAATATTCACCAAAGAGAAGGACTTAGCAGTTGATTTGTCTAGGGAAGAGTGTGTAGATAGCTTGGATCATGAGGGTAACAGTGGAAGGGTGCTTTTCTGAATGGAGAGCTGTGACTAGTGGTCTTCTGCAGGGATCAGTGCTGGAACCTTTGCTGTTTGTAGTATACATAAATGATTTGGAGGAAAATGTAACTGGGCTAATTAGTAAGTTTGCAGACGACACTAAGGTTGGAGGAGCTGCAGATAGTGAAGAGGATTGTCAAAGGATACAACGGGATATAGATCGGTTGGAGACTTGGGCGGAGAAATGGCAGATGGAGTTTAATCCGGACAAATGCGAGGTAATGCATTTTGGAAGGTCTAATACAGGCAGGAATTATACAGTAAATGACAGAACCCTTAAGTGCATTGACTGGCAGAGGGATCTGGGTGTACAGGTCCACAGGTCACTGAAAGTGGCAACGCAGGTGGATAAGGTAGTCAGGAAGGCGTATGGCATGCTTACCTTCATTGGCAGGGGTATTGAGTATAAAAGCTGGGAAATCATGCTGCAGCTGTATAGAACCTTGGTTAGGCCACACTTGGAATATTGCGTGCAATTCTGGTCGCCATGTTACCAGAAGAATATGGAGGCATTGGAGAGGGTGCAGAGGAGGTTTACCAGGATGCTGCCTGGTCTGGAGGTTATTAGCTATGAGAAGACGTTGGAGAAACTCGGATTGTTCTCACTAGAGTGATGGAGATTGAGGGGCGACTTGATTGAAGTTTACAAAATTATGAGTGGCATGGACAGAGTAGATAGTCAGAAGCTTTTTCCAAGAGTGGAAGAGTCAATTACTAGGGCACGTAGATTTAAGGTGAGAGGAGAAAACTATAGAGGAGATGTGCGGGGCAAGTTTTTTTACGCAGAGGGTAGTGAGTGTCTGGAATTCGCTGTCAGAGGAGGTGGTGGAAGCAGCTTGACAAATACATGAATAGGATGGGAATAGAGGGATACGGACCCTGGAAGTGCAAAATGTTTTAGTTGACAGGCAATATGATCGGCGCAGGCTTGGAGGGCCAAAGGGCCTGTTCCTATGCAGTACTTTTCTTTGTTCTTTGTTCTTTGTTCTATACCTAGCAGTAAAGAAGATGTTTGTGGTTATTGGAGGCCAATTACCTCAACCCAAGACACTACTGCAGAGGTTCCTCAGGGTAATGTCCAGACCTTCAGCTGCTCCATCAATGACCATTCTGTCCATCCTAAGGTAAGAAATGGGGCTGTTTACTGATGATTTCTGCGCAGACTGAAGAAAATACACAAGCACATGTCGGTGGCGGGTGTGGGGGGTGGGGGTTGATGGTGAGGGAAGGGGTCATGCACTTGGAAAATTTTCTCTTAAGTGAGCTTTCTTCCTCAGCTGGGACCTTTCAGCTGCAACTCCATTGACAGGCTTGGAGCTGGGCCTCTGAAGCTTTTCTGTCCACTTAAGCAATGCAAAAGCATGAAAGTGCCACCAAACGCTCCAGAACCTTTCACCCCTCCGGCGCAGGCTGCAAATTAATGTGCATTTTAGGGGCAGCAGAACAACTGGTCAACTGGGCAAGTTGTAGAATCCCCTTGTGAAAAGCGGCCATGGCGCAGTCATTGGTGGAGGTGCTCACAGCCCCTTGCAATGTCTTTATTAAGGTTTGGACCAATATCCATCATGGTTCAAGCTAACAATGCAGCCTTGCAGTACGGGTTAGGAGAATGCCTGTGCCTGAGCTCAGAGCACAGCCTGCAGTCCAGTGGGCAAAGCTGCTGCCAATCGGTCAATTGGATGGGGTGTTGGGTAGCCATGCAGCTCACTTAACTCTGGATATCCAGTGGAGGCCAGCACTCTACTTATGCGTGAAGGGGCTTTCAGACTTAACCAAGAGAGGTCCCATGTGTCCTTCTCTTTGATCCTGCAGGAGGAGAACATCAGGATTATGGACCCTGGTGATTTAGCGATATGCCTAATGGCTTACAGAGAGCAGAGAAGAAGAAGGAGCTGCTTGGCTTAGCAAAGGGAGGAGCACCTACCTCAAGCAGGGCCAGCTGTGCACGGAGCTGAAGACCCACAGCGAGCCGTTGTTAGTAGTTGCCTCGCTAGGCCCAGGGCCTACAGGTGGCGCCTGTCATTCCTGCAGATGACTGAGAACCAGTGTTGCCGAAGATGGTGCATGTCTAGCGAACTGGTCAGTCACATATGCCACCTGCTGTGGGACTGGCACCACAGAGGACATGGAGGGCATTCACTGCCAGTGGCCGTAAAAATGAATGCGGTGCTCAATTTTTATGCCAGTGGCTCCTTCCAGGGCTCCACAGGTGACCTGTGCAGGGTCTCACAAGCCTCCACGCACAACTGTATCCAGAAGGTCACAGATGACATCTTCACAAAGGCACAGAACTTTGTGCATTTCACCCAGGATCAGGAAAGCCAGGAAACAAGAGCGCTGGGATTTGCCCAGATCTCAGGTTTCCCACAGGTACAGTGTGACATCGACTGCACTCAGGTGGCGCTTAGATGTCCATGGCAACAAGCAGTCAACGACATCAACTGCAAGGGTTTCCACTCGCTGAATGTTCAGCTGGTCTGTGACCACCACAAACTCATCCTGCAGGTCTGCACACGATTCCCAGGGAGTGTCCATGACTCTTACATCCTTAGCAGGTCACAGATCCCTGACCTCTTCCAGGGTCCACAGAGGCTGCAGGGTTGGGTCCTCAGGAACAAGGGCTACCCACAGAGTACGTGGCTGATGATGCCCGTGTAGTGGTCTCAGACTGCAGCAGAGCGACGGTCTGATGAGTCTCATGCCGTGATCCGGACTTTGGTGGAGCAAACGATAGGCATCTTGAAAATTAGGTTCCGGTGCCTCAACAGGTCAAGTGGAACACTGCATTACAGTCCCCAGAGAGTGTAAGCACATTATCATAGCTTGCTGTGCGCTACACAACCTGGCATTGCAATGGGAGGAGGACTTGGCTGACGAGAAGATAGAAGAGCTGCAAGTTTCCTCTGATGAGGAGTATGTCGAAGGGGATGCTGGCAATGAGGCCATCACACTGGCCAGACAAGGCAGGTGGGAGGCCCTCATAGCCGCAAGATTCATGGAGGATGATGACGAGATGCAGTGAGGACAGTCCTGACATCCCCACCTTGCATCTGTGAATGTTTGACTCGTGTGTGGCTGACAGCAGTGCACACACCCTCTATGATAAGGGTCATGTCATGGAGACACAGCGGAGGCCCTAATAGTCTCTAGATTCCAGGAGGATGATGTTTACATGCAGTGAGGACACTCCATAGATCTTCACGTAACCTCTGAGAATGTCTGACTCCTGTCTGGCTGAGGGCAGCTCGCTTGCACTCTGTGATCAGGTTCATATCATGGAGTGGCAGCGGTGAAATTTCTTTATGATTCTTTGACAGCCTGAGATGGGGGCCAGCCCTACCTCAAAGTTGCTGAGAGCACACAGAGAGAATAATTAAACTCTGTGATGCCTGCCCACAGCCTTCTGGCAGCACCATCGAGGTGCAGGCTTCTGTTATTCAGGAGTCCACCGCATGCTTGAGCTGCCTCAACACCACAAGTTCAGTTGTGACCAAGCACCACATTTTTGGTGGCGATCCTGATTCTCTTTATATTCTCTTTTGAATGCCAATAAAAGAAAATAAATTAATTGTCAAATAAACTAATGGTCAAATTAACAGCCTCTTAAAGGGACTCTGTAACAAAAAGACAAAACTTTAAAGGAAACTTATCAAATTAAATTAAAATAATGTTGCTGAAGAAAAGAAACCTTTCTTTGGCAAAGGTTTTCATCTCGTACTCATCAGAACAATTTGCAAGAATACCAAATGCAAAGGAAGTCACAATTTGTACTGTATGAGAAGTGCAGAGTGCTGATTGGTTGAAAAATGGACTCTGGTTGATAGAGACATTGTCACAAGTGCAGTTGAGGCTGAGCACCACAGTTTTAAAGCTCTGGATGACTTTGTTGGTGAGCCTGACTCTCTTTATATGTGCTCTAAGTCCTTGCATCACCTGTGCATCTTTAACAACATAATTAACCAACCACTAACCTGTGCAACTGGCCAACATGACTCACCCTCTTCAATCGCCTTGTTAACAAGCTTAAATGCTTGTTAATTACATTTTTAAAAAATGGTGGGTGAGCTGCTGATTTGAGTGCCCACCCAATTTCCATATTATGGCAGACTGGCATGTTGATGTATGTTTCATGACCCCAGTGTTATCCAGACAGGTTTTATGCATGTGCGGCACCACTTCAGTCCCAATTCCAGCACGTAAAAGTCTGCAAGTCTACAATTAAAACATTTTTTTTTCATGGAATGTGAGCATTTCTGGCTGGGCCAGCATTTGTTGCCCATCCCTAATTGCCCTTGAGAAATTGGTGATGAGCTGCTTTCTTGAACCACTGCATTCCATGTGGTGTAAGAA
The DNA here is from genome assembly GCF_017639515.1 of Carcharodon carcharias. Lineage (NCBI taxonomy): Eukaryota > Metazoa > Chordata > Chondrichthyes > Lamniformes > Lamnidae > Carcharodon > Carcharodon carcharias. The sequence goes on along the minus strand of NC_054484.1, from coordinate 96,071,603 downwards.
CACCCACAGTACTATTAGGGAGGGAGTTCCAGGATTTTGACCCAGTGACAGTGATGGAATGGTGATACATTTCCAAGCCAGGTTGGTGAGTGGCTTGGAGGGGAACTTGCAGGTGGTGGTTTTCCCATGCATCTGCTGCTCTTGTCCTTCTAGATGGTAGAGTTTGCAAGGTGCTGTCGAAGGAGCCTTGGTGAGTTGCTGCAGTGCATCTTGTAGATAATGCACACTGCTGCCACTATGCATTGGTGGTGGAGGGAGTGAATGTTTGTGGAAGGGGTGTCAATCAAGTGGACTGTTTTGTCCTGGATAGTTTCAAGCTTCTTGAGTGTTATTGGAGCTACACTCATCCAGGCAAGTGGGGAGTATTCCATCACACTCTTGACTTGTGCCTTGGGGAGTCAGGAAATAAGTTACTTGCCACTGAATTCCCAGCCTCTAACTAGCTCTTGTAGCCATAATAGTTATATAGCTGTTCCAGTTCAGTTTCTGGTCAATAGTAACCCCAGGCTGTTGATATTGGAGGATTCAGTGATGATAATACCATTGAATATCAAGGGGAGATGGTTAGATTCTCTCTTGTTGGAAATGGTTACTACCTGGCACTTGTGTGGCATGAATGTTATTTGCCATAATCAGCCCAGGCCTGAATTTTGTCCAGGTCTTGCTGCATGTGGGCATGAACTGCTTCAGTATCTGAGGTGTCACATGTAATCACCAGCGAACATCCCCACTTCTGGCCTTATGTTGGAAGAAAAGTCATTGATGAAGCAGCTGAAGATGGTTGGGCCTAGGACACTACCCTGAGGAACTCCTGCAGTGATGTCCTGGAGCTGAGATGACTGAACACCAACAACCACAACAGTTTTCCTTTGTGCTAGGTATGACTCCAACCAGTGGAGAGTTTTCCCCCTAATTCCCATTGACTGCAGTTTTGCTAGGGCTCCTTGATGCCACACTCAGTCAAATGCTTTCTTGATGTCAAGCGTAGTCATTCTCACCTCAGCTTTGGAGTTCAGCTCTTTTGTCCATGTTTGGACCAAGGTTATAATGAGGTCAGGAGCTGAGTGGCCCTGGAGGAACCCAAACTGAACGTCGGTGAGTAGGTTATTGTTGGGTCAGTGCTGCTTGATAGCATTGTCAATGACTCCTTCCATCACTTTGCTGATGATTGAGAGTAGATTGATGGAGCGGTAATTGGCTGGGTTGGATTTGTCCTGCTTTTTGTGTACAGGACATACCTGGGCAATTTTCCATATAGCCAGATAGATGCCAGTGTTGTAGCTGTACTGGAACAGCTTGGCTAGGGGTGTAACAAGTTATGGAGCACAAGACTTCAGTACTATTGCTGGAATATTGTCAGGGCCTGCAGCATTTGCAACATCCAGTGCCTTCAAACATTTTTTGATACCATGTGGAATGAAACAAATTGGTTGACACTAGCATCTTTGATGCTGGGGACTTCAGGAGTGGGCCAAGATAGATCATCCATGATTATGATCCATGTTGAAGTAAATGTTTGAGAAAGTGAAACCCTGATCGGTAATTTCTTCCCTTGGGGATAAATTTGGTTCTCCTGGTTTACAGACCTCCAGGGGAATTATAACAAATTAAAACGTGAGTGACATTACCCTCCTAACATAGCTTGAAAGAATTCAGAAATATTTAAGAAATAGATTAGCCTGAAGATTGCTTACTTTATATTTATTGGCTTCATTAAATGATGGGTGAAGAAAGATAGTCCACATACCTGGAAAGCTCACCTGGTTGTATTTAATGCACCCAAGTCTGAGAGGTGGTTCAAGGTTTTGAAGAAAGCCCAGTGAATTGATACTTGAGGGATTTGACATAGCTCAAATGTACCCAGTCGCTGATGATTTTTCTTTCCGCTATATCCCTCCTTCCTTCCCTGCATTAAATCTCAACTGGCCTGAGAATTTTTACAACATGGACATTTATAGGCTGTTGCTTCAATTTAAATAAAATCAAATGCTTGACCTTCTGTTTAGGTTCAAGGGGAATGGAAATAATGGATGGGACTGATTTCCAACAGCGACCTGACTTGATTTGGGATTATTCGAATGGTCTTTGTCATACAAATGCGATTATAAAGCTGCCTCCCTCTCACAGTATGAGATTATTGACATGTTTCATTATTCATACAAGGTGGGCACTGCTGGTAAGGCCAGCATTTATTGCCTATCCCTAATTGCACGTGAGAAGTTGGGGGTGGCGAGGGGTGGGGGGGATGAGCTGCCTTCCTGGCAACTGAATGTCTTGCCAGGCCATTTCAAAGGGCAGTTAAAAGTCAACAGCATTGTCTTGTGGGAGAGGCCACATTGTGCAAGTTCCTTTTGTTTTTACCTAAGAAGGTTAAGTTGTTTCCTGCCATGAGTGCTTCCTGCCACAGCTTATTTTTTGCAAAGGCTTGTAGCTGCAGAAGCTTGATCTGCAGAAGCTTGTGTATCATTACATGCTTTGCATGTTTTTGTCAGACAGCAATAAATCCCTTTACCCATTAATCATATCCAAATGCACCAAATAAAATTAGACCCCATTGCCTGTTGATTGTAACTCAGTGAACCAAATGACATTAGACTTTGTTGAAATCTTAAAGTTTAGAACAAAACATTGTGGCTCCAAGACTGTTAGACTGTCTGACTGAGCGACGTTAAGTTAAAGGGCAGAAAGTAAGAACCGGGAAGGACCCCGTAATAGCAAGGGGTAAAAGAAAGGAGCATGAGCCCCCACGATCGAAGGGGGCTGCAGATGCAAGGGAAAAATGCAGAGATGGAAGACCCAGAAAGAGAGACAAAGGGTGGACCCGTGTCATGGCAGCTGTGAGCCAACAACATGGCAGGGAGGCCGAAATTCAGTTTCACGCTGTCGGGAAAACTGTTTGCAATCTTCTGCTCCACCCCTCAATGTCGGGCCACGTTTCCTGCTACTGGACATCAGGAACTTCACTGTAATGGAATATCATTATAAACCCAATCTGCCGGCATCACCCTCCCTGCTCCCACCCCACCAAAGGCTGGATCATTCGAGCACAACAGCAAGACTGCACACCGGTGTGTTTCACAACAGCATTTATAAGGCGTGCACCTGGCGGGCTGCACTTTGAGGGGAACTGGAAGGTGAGTGCACAGTAACGTTGTGCAGCATTCGCAAGGGACGCCTGTTGGACCTCGAGGTTAAGGCCCCGCTCATTCAGGTGAGGGCACCTGAAAGTCACATTTCCCTGGGCTGGCTGACAGTGGCTGGCTGGTGCTGGAGCTAGGGCTGCACTGTGGCTGAGGCAGCTTGTGGTGGGGGGAAGGCAAAGGCACAAAGGCAACATTCCAGTTAAGATGAGTGGTGGGGGGGGCGGTGGGGGGCAAGGGCTGCACTCGGGTTGAGGGTAGTGCACAAGCACATGTGGAGGTTTTGGGTGGGGGGGAGAAACGTGGCCACACATTTAAGGAAACCTTGTATAAAGTGACCATTCCTCTGCAGCTGAGACAGTTCAGGCGCAGCCACATTGATATGATTGGAGACGGGTCTCTAGCTTCTCTGTCCACTCAAGCAAATCAGAGGCAGGAAAGTGGCACCAAGTGCCCCAGAGCTTTGGACCCCTCGGGTGGCAGGGGCTCCCGCACACGCTGCTAAAGAGCTCCAGCGAACCATCGCTGGTCGGTGCCTTTCATTCCTGCTGATGACCGGGAACCAGTGTCTCTGAAGACTCTGTATGTCTAGGGAACTGGTTGGTCACATCTGTCAGCTACTGCAGGATTTGGCGCCACAGGGACATGGAGGGCATTCACTGCCAGTGGCCGTGGAAGTGATGTGGTGCTCAATTTCTACACCAGTGGCTCCTTTCAGGGCTCTACATGTGACCTCTGTGGGATATCGCAAGCCTCCGCCCACAAATGCATCCATGAGGTCACGGATGCCATCTTTGCAAAGGCACACAGCTTTGCCCGGGATCAGAGAGCCAGGCTGCACGAGCACTGGGATTTGCCCAGACCTCAGGTTTCCCACTGGTGCAGGTTGCCATGGATTGTTTTGCTGCGTCACAGTGGCATCCTCCTCGGCCTACGGACTTGGAGCTGCTAGGGTCACAGGAAGAGGGGATCGGATAGGCCGGGCACTCCCAGAATCACCTAGGTGGATGGCCCTTGGGTGTGCACCTGCTGCTCCTCCTCCCTATGGGTGCCTGAGGGCTACTGGCTGGCTCCTTGAGGAGGAGGGGAATCTGCCCCACACCCCTCTTGCACTCACATTGTTGGAGGCCACCTATGGCGTCAACGATGGAGTTCTGCCCACAGAGCAGTGCAGGAGCGATGTTCTGGACCAAGGTCTCCATGGAAGCCTCCAACTTAGCATTGGTGCGTTGCAATGCCAGCGCTTTCACGTCAGCCTGAAGGTGGACAGACTTTTCTATCGCGCCTTGCAATCTGAGGAGTGCAGCGGACATCCCTTCCTGTTATTCCCGAGCTTGCCTTTGTTACTGTGACATGACTGAGACATAACCAGACTCAGCTTACCCAGACTCAGACTTCTGACCTCCAGCAGCCCCTTGAGTGCTGGAAAGCTGGGAAGTTCCCAACACCGCCTGCTGTGGGTCAGACGCTGTAATGTTCTCACCAGATTGTGACCCCAAGGCTACTCTAAAGCTAGGTCTCTACATGATTAATATGATTGTTAAGCTGCAGGCTTAGGACATGGATATGCCATAGTGGGACTGACAGAGATCTGGCTCAAAAAAGAATGAATTAGAAGCGTAATATTGCTGGGTGCCATATATTCTGTTAATTGCCAAATGTTGATTCTTGACACAGTGTACTTGTTTTTACAAAGGTTTATTTTGCAGAAGTTGGTGTTGCAAAAGCCTGTGTATATTATGTGCGATTGCTTTATATGTTTGCAAGCAGGCAATATTAAACTCCATTACTTGTTAACCTTATCGGAATGCTGTCCGTTAATGTAGCTCAGTGCACAAAGAACTGTATCCCAATTTGGGGGGGGGGGAGGTGGGGGCTGCAGTTTTCTGTGCAGCAGTCCTGGGCTGGGAGTGCTGAGATGTGTGCGCGGGGCTGCACTTAAAATATGGCATCCGGCGTGAGAAAGCAGTGAGGTGACGGCGTGGCGGGCTAATGACAGCCTGCCCGCCATCAAAACGGCATGTTTCATAGGAATGCATAATTAATAAGGTGCAATTGGGACGACACGGTGTGAAAAGCTGCTCTGGCAGCCACTGGGTAAAACACTACCGCACTTACTGCAAATCTGGGATGATTTCACCCAAGGGGGACGGAACCACCGACACACCTCGCTGTTCAGTGCTAAACAGGTGCTATGAGTCCTGTTCGATGTTGTAAACTATTTCTTAAACAGATTAATAGTTTAATTGTAATGGAGAGGGGAGGAGACATAAACTGAACCCCCCAATCCCCTTCCTTTACCATCCGTAATTAGTGTGCTTTTGGAGAGGAAGATATCTGTGTTTCTCAGTCCCGAGATTGTGTGGTCAATTTTAAAATAACAGCAGCTTAGCTTTTGTTGGGTTTACATAAACAGGATTATTATTCACACATTCAACCCAAATGTCTAAATGCTATGTCAATCTTTCCCACACGCACGAGAAAGGTACAGTTAAAGAAAATAGTATACTTTTACAAGTCGTAAAGCGAAAGAATAGTTCATAGTTCAAGAGTTGTGGAAGAACAGTCACTGCGGGCCCAATAAAGAGAGGAGCCTTTTTCCACCTCTTGAATTGTAGTTCAGATGGTTTCAAATAATTAAAGTCAGATATCAGGATTATTGCAGGATTCCCTCAAAGAGATGAAAGCAGGTCACGAAATTAGGCACTTGTGGTTTTCGTAGCAGGAGGTCCAATTTCTTTACAGATTGACTTGGAGTTTTGGAATCAGGCTATGAGGCTCTTTTAAGATGTATAGCCCCCAGATTCTTAAAGGCGATGGTGATGGCCTTTTGCTGCAGCTGCTGTCACTTTCAGTGTTTCCCACAGGCTGCTAGTTTGAATGAAAAGGGGCAGGCCAAAAGCATGACTGCCTCACCATGAGGCTGCTTACAGATCCCTTCCAAATGTGGTCTTGGTATTACTTTGATTAGACACATCCTGGGCTATTATTTCTAGCAACAGCACCCCGACTTCCTACTTTGAGACCATTACACTTTTGTTTCATGAAAGGTACATTCAAGTCAGGAATGCAATTCTGGATGGTTTCAATATCTGGGTATTGACATTTCTTAGTCTGAAATGGGTCCCATTATCTTTCTGAGGCAGTGAGATTTGGACAGAGGTGTGCTGTTTGGGCTTGTTTAGTAAAGGGGGGATCTGATTAGGAACATTCTGGAAGCATAAGATAGTCAGTTGAAGTTGCAAAGATCACCTGACCCTGAGCTGGCATCTTATAAGTTCATCAGTGCCCATTTTAAATTAAAGACAGTTCCAGAAATTTCTATACAAACACAGAGTCAATATTTAAAGTTATGAATATGAGATGCTTTTACTAAGCATAAAACCATTGTGACCAATTGGTATTTCAATCCACTCAGAATGTTCCAATAGGGTTGTTGCACACTGCATCCATCATCCGAAAAGGGCTATCATTCATCAACTTGGTGTGACATTGAGCACCAATGATGATGTGAAGACAATCCAGTGCACAGTGCAGCAGTGTATTGTGATGAATGTGACTAGAATTTACTGTGGGTTAATAATCATGGTATGCCTTTTGAGATGTTTAAGAAGGAAGTTGGGATCTAGCTATATTGATTCAGAAGTAATTTATATAAGGGGGTCAGAGAAGTCTACTCCCAGCAAGGCAGGTTAACTTTTATTCACAGAGATAAAAACAAAAAAACTGCGGATGCTGGAAATTCAAAACAAAAACAGAATTACCTGGAAAAACTCAGCAGGTCTGGCAGCATCGGCGGAGAAGAAAAGAGTTGACGTTTCGAGTCCTCATGACCCTTCGACAGAACTTGAGTTCGAGTCCAAGGAAGAGTTGAAATATAAGCTGGTTTAAGGTGTGTGTGGGGGGGGTGGGGGGGAAGAGAGAGAGAGAAGTGGAGGGGGTTGGTGTGGTTGTAGGGACAAACAAGCAGTGATAGAAGCAGATTCTGTTAATTGCCAAATGTTGATTCTTGACACAGCTTATTTGTTTTTGCAAAGGTTTATTTTGCATAAGTTGGTGTTACAAAAGCCTGTGTACATTATGTGCAATTGATCTGTATGTTTGCACCAGACAATACTAAACTCCAAAACTGTTTACAATATTCTAAGTGTGGTCTAATAGTGCCTTGAATAGTTTAAGCAAAACTTACCTTTTTTTTTTACTTGGTTCTGTTGAAGAGTCATCCGGACTTGAAACGTTAACTGTGTTCCTCTCCGCAGATGCTGTCGGACCTGCTGAGTTTTTCCAGGTATTTTTATTTTTGTTCCCTATTTTTAGACTCCATTCCCTTTAAAATAAAGACCAACATTCTATTTGCCTTCTTTATTGGGACTGATGCACAAAAATTCCCAAAACCCTCTGTGCTGCAGCCTTCTTCAGTCTTTCACCATTTAAATTATATTCAGCTCCTCTTCTTCCTGCCAAAGTGCATAACCTCATATTTTCCCACATTATATTCCATCTGCCAAGTTTTTGCCCAATCTGTTAACCTGTCTATATCCCTCTGTAGACTCCTTGTGTCAGCCTCTACACTTGCCTTCCCATCTATTTTTGTATCATCTGCAAATTTGGTGATAGTACATTCACTTCCCTCATCTAACTCAATAACATATATAGTAAAATAATTGAGGCCCCAAAACTGATCCCTGTGGCACTCCATTAGTTTCACAGGCTTTCATCCTGAAAATTCCCCTTATCCTAACTCTCTGTCTTCTATTAATTAGCCAATCATCTATCCATGCTAATACACAACACCCAAACACCATAGGTTGTTAGCTTATTAAGTATACTTATGTGTGGTACCTTATCGAATGCCTTTTAGAAATCCAAATATATTACATCTACTGGTTCCCCTTTATCAATCCTGCTTGTTACCTCCTCAAAGAATTCTAATAAATTTGTCAGGCATGATTTCCCCTTCAGGAAGCCACAATGACTCTGCTTGATTAGATTATGTAATTCTAAATGCTCTGCTATTACATCCTTTATAATAGACTCTAACATTTTCCCAATGATAGATGTTAAGCTAACTGGCCTACAGTTACCTGTTTTTTGTCTCCCTCCCTTTTTGAATGAGGGTGTTACGTTGGCAGTTTTCCAATCGTCTGGAACTTTTCTAGAATCTAAGGATTCTTGGAAGATTACTACTACTGCATTCACTATCTCTGTAACTACTTCCTTGAATATCCTAGGGTGCAACCCATCAGGTCCAGGGGACTTATTGGCTTTTAGCCCCATTAGTTTCCCATAGTGTTAAAGGGTAGAACGGGTCCTTTTTGATGCTATAAACTATTGTTTAAACATTGTAATATTTTGATCTCTGTCAGCTGTCAATAAATTGTATCTGTGACCAATTAGTGTTAAATCAAACCAATCAGAATCATGCCATGGGGTTGATCAACTTAATTTTATAGATGTGGTGAGTCAGGCACAGTATCAGCAGCGTGTACTATACACAAGATGCACTGCAACAACTCACCAATGGTCCTTTGACAGCATCTTCCAAGCTCACAACTCCACCACCAGGAAGGGCGGGGGCAGTAGACACACGGGAACAACACCACGTGCAAGTTCTCCATCAAGATAGACTTCAAGCTAGATAGCCATTACTTCACTGTCACTGGATCAAAATCCTCGAACTGCCTTCCTAACAGTCTACACCAGATGAACTGCAGTGGTTCAAGAAGGCAGCTCACCATCTCCCTCTCAAGGCTAATTAACAATGAACAACAAATGTTGGCCTTGCCAGCAATGCCTACATCCCATGAAAGAATAAGGAAAGGGCAGGTCATAGAGTCATTTACAGCACAGAGGAGGCCATTCAGCCTATCGAGTCTATGCCAACCCTCCACCAAGGAATCCGGTCAATCCCCTTTCACCATTGGATCCCCATAGTCCTGCGATCTTATTTCCTTCAAATGCCCATCCAATTTCCTCTTGAAATCATTGATTGCTTCTGCTTCCACCACCCACATGGGCAGTGAGTTCCAGGTCATTGTCACTTCCTGCATAAAAAGGTTGGGCCCGAGCTGATCGCTGCCAGTGAAGCGGGCCACACTGCCATTTTACATGGGCGGGCCAATTAAGGCTATGCGCTCCGTGTGTGGGTGTGGGGGAATCCCTGAAAGCGAGAGTGCGCATTTTTGCGCATGTGCATGAAAGAGCGCACATCTTCTTGAGGCTAAGTGCAGCCTCAGGGAGATCGCCGAGGCTTTGAAAAATATTAAAAATAGACAAAAAAAAATCCCTTACATGTCCCCTCATGTGATGAGTTGGGACATGTTCATAATTTACAGAACATCCTTGTTACAATTTTCAAAACCCTGCATGAAACTTCATCCCGCCGCTGGATGAGGTTTCATGTTTTCTCTATTTACCACCGGGGCTCCTGGCTGACCTGCTGACCTTAAGGTTGGATGGGCAGGTCCTTTAATTGTTTCAATGATCCTATTAATGGCCTCAATTGGCCAATCACAGGTCGGCAGGCCCGGAGCTGATTTTGCTGCTCTCCCGCCTTCCTGAAAATTTAAATGGGGCAGGGTGACATCAGGAGTTCCACCCAATGTCATCCTGTGTCATTTTACACATCGGCGAGCAGGCCCCACCCCCTGCTCGCCGATGGCAAAATTCTGCCCTGTAACCTTCCATTGCTGGAAACATTCTGGTAAATATCCTCTGCACTGTCTCAAGGACCCTCAGATTCTATGTAAAGTGTGGTGACCAGAACTGGATACAATACTCTAATTGGGTCCCAAACAGAGTTTTATAAAGGTTCAGTATAGCTTTCCTGCTTTTGTACACAATGCCTCTGTATGCAAAGACCAAGACACTAGATGCTTTATTAACCTTTCAAAAGATGGGCTTGGAGTTGCTGAATTTATCTGTAGACTTTCTTTTGAACAAAGGTGTAATTTTTGTAATTCTCCAATCCTCTGTCACCACACCTGTATCTAAGGAGGACTGGGAGATTTTCCAACTCCCTTCACTGAAAAAGTTAAGTAAACTACAAGCTAAATGTGTCTTTGAATAAAACACAAGTCCTGTGATCAAGTGTGGTTTTACAGATAGCTTTAAAACAAATTAGTTTTGTATTTAATGGGCTGAGTCTTTAAAAATAAACAAGACCAAATTTTGATATTCAACAAATTTTCTTCCACTAAGCAAAGGAAAGTAACTACAATCTTACCTGCCCAAAAAAATGACTTTCGAACTGTACTGTCCTGCACTGTGAATCTTGATGAAGTGGCACCACTCAGAAGAGACCAGGCATTTAAAATCTCCTAAGGAAATGACTCAGTTTCTTCTGACCCTTTCAACAAATAAGGACCAAATTATCACCACCAACTTTAAATAGCCTGCAGCCTTCCTTTTATGATCATTTTGGACATATTTGCTGCAGCTATGGTGCAGAAATCTCTCGTCTGTTTTGCAGAATTGTGAAGAATGAAAGTCATCACTCAGAATAATCACATTCAGTACAGGAAATGCAAAATTTGGAAATTTCTTGTGAGGAGTACTGTGCAAAGATTTGGCTTGCAGTCCTCACATTCTGTGACATACTGGCGTGGGGGGAATCGAGCCAGATTTGCACAAACTGCAGTAGCAGGCAGGAAAAAAGTCATTTTACCCGTTGGCTACAATGGTGGGTTTTAGTGCCGGATTGTCCCATTCCTACCTCAATAATTATGCAGCCACAGGAAACACACTGTCTCGCTGGCTGGTGGTCTTGGATTTGCCCGTGTATAGGAAAGATCATTTTTTTCCCCCTAATATTACAGTGGGATACTTAAAAGCAGGCTTGTGGGGTTGTGTGTGTTTGTTTGTTCTTGCGCACATGTGTATCCGATTTAATTAAACTAGAGATGGCCAGACTGCAAGGTTTAAATTATCAAAGGGTTTAGGTGTTAAACAGGCATTTTTGAAATGCAGATGGTGTAAGCTAAGATGAGGCCCCAGCGGGTGCAGCGGGAATGGAATTTAAGTTCGGAGGTTGTTTGATTTTCAAAGGGACCTGGTAAGATCTTTACAACTGGCCAAATAAATAAGGCAAAGTTACGAAGTTAATTTTTTGCTGAAAGTGCTGGCCATAATGACGACATGAAAGATTTTTATATTCTGGGAAAAGTAACTTCTAATGAAATGGGATTTACAGATCAAAAGGGGGATGGAAAGCTGTAAGGCGTGTGACTGTGTGAGATGAGTAAAACAGACTTGTGAAAAATAGCCTGTAGCCTACCTGGAGAATATTCCAGTAACCAAAGTTTTGTTAAAGGCCTTTGGGGTTCCACTGTCAAGTGAGATGGAGAGAGAAACTGTTGATTTTGGTGAGCAGGGCTTTTAATCAGATGCAGATGTATTAAAATGGCATTCTTGATGTGTGGTGGTGGGAAATGCAGCCGACCATTGGTGGGTGGAATGGATGATCGCAAACTGGCCTCACGATGGTGTGACATTGATTTTTTGGCCTTCTTGCCATATTGTCATTACCCCCCCCCGCAACCTCCCCCACCCCCCGCCTGCCATAAGGCCCGACACCAACAAGGCCGGAACATTCCGGCTAATAATACTAAATACATTAATCTTACTCCAGGGTCAAATTTGGACAGATACGAACATGAGAAAACTTATTTGCAATTGGCAATATAGAAAAAAGTTCACAAAGCGATACGGGGCAGAACTTTAATGGCCTTAATAGGCCTGTTAATTGTTGGTGGGCGTGCTACTGACTCCCGCGCGTGACCCCCCCGCCGATTGGATTATATTGCGCGAATGCGCGATGACATTGGGACGCTCGCCTGACATCATCACGTGTCATTTTACGCTCGAACAGGTCGGTCATGCGCCTGCCTGCTCAGTGAAACATTCAGCCCCATGGGATATGGAACCAATAAGCGCTGTGACAAGTCAGAAATTAGCTTTTGATGCTTAAACTGCAACAAGATCTTGTATCATAGCAGAGTATTGAAATTGTGTTCACCGTTTCTAAAAACTGAATTTTGTCTTTTTCACCTGTCTCACCTCAGTTATGAGGACCTGTGTTAGGAAGTATAACGCGATAGGTAAGGAACCACATTCACACTTGTAGTGGGTTAGGTGAAGAAATATGTTCAGGTTTATAGTGGGCTTCGTGAGGAACTATGTTAGGGTTTATAGGGGTCATGTGAGGAAGTACATAGTAGGTCATGTGGGGGACTATTTTAGATTTATAGTGAAGTAGGTAAGGAACAATATTTAAGTTTATAGTGGGTTAGGTGAGGAACTGTGTTAATGGCTGCGTCTCAGATCCTGGAATGTGGTTGGGAGAAAGCTCAGATTTGGGAGTATTGTTTCTGTAATATGATTTGTTAATAAAAAAAATATTATTATTATCAAATAGAGGAATCATTAATCTACATGATGGGATACCTGAATTCAAGCACTGAACATTCAAATTAAATTCATGTCAGCTATGGCTTAGCTGGTGTCACACTCACCTCTGAACACAAGGTGCCGGGTTCAAGTACTAAGGGCTTGGGCACAAAAATCAAGGCTGACAATCTAGTACAGTACTGAGGGTGATTTGCACTATTGGAGGTGCCATCTCTTGGATGAGAGGTTAAACTGAGGGCCCACCTGCCTGCTTGGTTGGATGTAAAATTCTCTAGGTACTATCTTAAGAAGAGCAGGGGAGTTATCCCTGGTATCTTGGTCAATCTTTATCCCTCGGTGAACATCACAAAAAAACAGATTATCTGGTCATTATTATTTTGCTGGTTGTGGTGGTTTGCTGAGCACGAATTAGATATTGCGTTTCCTACACTAGAATAGTGACTACACTTCAAAAGCTCTGCGTTGGCTGTAAAGTGCTTTGAGATATCTGGTGGTCATGAGAGGCACTATATAAATCAGGGGCTCCTAACTATGGGTTGTGAGCCCTATTGGAGTTGTAGGGTGAGTTTTTGGAGTTCCGAGCTACATGAAAGCAATGGCCCCTGTGGAGCTCAGACTGAGCTTTGGCAACTGCAAGGCTCCTTTAAATGTTATCCTTTTCTCTGTTGGTGGGTGTGGCTTAATCGTCTTTTCTCTGAGGCCCAATTGCTGTGACAACCACAGCCTGTAAAAAGGTGGGTCTTTGCTTTTCACAGGGCAAACTTGCCCTCTCCCTCCACCCACTCATCTACTCTCCAGCCTCCAAAACCATCGCTCTCTGTCTCTCCTTTCACTCACCTAACAACTCTAACCCTGCCCACCCCCACCACCCCCCAGTTTTCATTCTGAGGTCACACAAAGTCTGAGGCATTAAAATGAGGCAACATTGGGCAAAAGTTTTAAAAGCACCGATATAAGTGCAAGTCTTTCTTTATATAAATACATCCCAGAGTGTTGAAAGAGGTTGCTATGGAAATAGTGGATGCATTGGTGATCATCTTCCAAAATTCTAGAGATTCTGGAATGGTTCCTGCAGATTGGAAGGTGGCAAATGTCACCCCACTATTTAAGAAGGGAGAGAGAGAGAGAAAACATGGAAATACAGACCTGTTAGCCTTATATCAGTAGTAGGGAAAATGCTGGAATCTATTATAAAGGATGTGGTAAATGGACACTTTGATAATAATGATCTGATTGGACATAGTCAGCATGGATTTATGAATGGCAAATCATGCTTGATGAACCTGTTGGAGTTTTTGAGGATGTTACGAACAGAATTAATAAAGGGGAGTCGGTGGATGTAATATACATGGATTTTCAGAATGCTTTTGAAAAAGTCCCTCGCAGGAGGCTGGTTAACAAAATTAACGCACATGGGATAAGAAGTAATATACTGGCATAGATTAAGGATTGGTTAACAGACAGAAAACAGAGAGTAGGAATAAATGGGTCATTCTCGTGTTGGCAAGCTGTGACTAGTGGGATACCACAAGGATCAGTACTTGGGCCCAAGCTGTTCACAATATATAGCAATGATTTGGGTGTGGAGACCAAATGTAATGTTTCCAAAACAAACACAAAAATACCTGGAAAAACTCAGCAGGTCTGGCAGCATCTGCGGAGAGTTAACGTTTCGAGTCCGAATGACCCTTTAACAGAAATAATATTATAGTAACAGTAATATTTCCAAGTTCACAGATGACACAAAGCTAGGTGGAAATGTGTGTTGTGAGGAAGATGCAAAATAGCTTCAAGGGGATTTGGACACACTTAGTGAGTGTATAAGAACATGGCAGATAGAATTTAATGTGGAAAAATGTGAGGTCATCCACTTTGGTAGGAGGTACAGATGCGCGGAGTATTTCTTAAATGATAAGAGATTAAAAAGTGTAAAAGTACAAAATAACCTGGTTGTCCTCATCAATCAGTTACAGGAAGGTGCAGCAAGCTATTATGAAGGCTAGTGGTATGTTGGCCTTTATTGCAGGAGAGTTTGAGTACAGCAGTAATGAAGCCTTGCTTCAATTGTATGGAAGCTTGGTTAGACCGCACCTGAAGCACTGTGTGCAGTTTTGGACCCCTCACCTTAGAATGGATATTATTGCCGTAGAAGGAGTGTAGCGAAGGTTCACCAGACGTGTTCCCAGGATGGCAAAACTGTCCTACGAAGAGAGATTATGGAAACTGCGCCTGTATTCTCTAGAGTTTTGAGGAATGAGAGATGATCTCATTTAAACCTATAAAGTAGTTAAAGGAATAGACAAGGTAGATGCAGGTAAGATGTTTCCCCTGTTGGGGAATCTAGAACCAGGGGACACAATTTCAAACTAAGGGGGAAACCACTTAGGGCCGAGATGAGGAGAAATTTCTTTACTCAGAGCATTGTGAATCTTTGGAATTTTCTACCCCAGAGGGATGTAGAAGGTCAGTCATTAAATATGTTTACAGTAGAGATTGACAGATTTCTAAATGCCAATGATGTAAAGGGATATTGGGATAGTGTGGGAGAAAGGCATTGAAGTGGATGATCAGTCATGACCATATTGAATGGAGGAACAGTCTCGATGGGCTGTATGGCCTACTCCTGCTCCTATGTTCCATTGTTCCCATGAAATTTATGCATGCAATTCCAATTTTCACTAATTCTAACTGAGGCCTAATCCATAATATTAAAGCCAGGTCAACGCATAATCAATAGGAAGCAAAGCGACTGATGCCTTGTAGGTCATGACATTTTGGAAAATAAACACATGGTGCCAGCCATTCATTAAAATTACAATCTCCCATAATACGTTCTCTGGGCTTTTGCATGGCAAGATCTTGTCAGCCAACAATAGCACACCTTACAGAGAATTTGGGACTTTTTTGAACTAGGCCTAACAAATCAGACTGAAAAAGTGTTTACAAGTAAAGCAGTGTCTAATCCACAAAGTATCAGATGCAATATTGAATTCAATGTCGGGTTCAGAAAGCAAAATAAAGAGAGGGAATGAAATATAGGATTCAGAGAGAATAATAGTTTCAGGTGCAGCCTTTCATCTTTGAATTCCAGCATTTTTTGTGCAAATACCTCCTAGGTAACACTTAGTCTAATGTTTTGAGAAAACTCAAATACACTTCCTCCACTCTACCCTCTCACCTTACTATTTGCATCCTCAAAAACTCTTCAAAAATCCCTACAGGTCTACTTCCCACAAAACTTAATTCTGAATTATCTGTAACTTTCGAGACCCCAATCACAATGCAACTGAAGTTGAGTGGATAGTTTTCAACTGATAGCTGGAAGATTAGGTTTCCAGAGTAAACACTCACCCATTTACATAGATGTAAATTTGTGCAAAATACTACAGCACTCCATAGTATTTATAAAACTCAGGATGCTACTTTTAGACTTTCCAGACATTCACTATTTATTATAAACACTAGTAAGCATTAAGAAATACAATAGCTTACCTTTCAAGCCTACGGTGTCTAGATTCTTCACAAACACATGCAGCAGCTCTGCTCTTAGTTAAGCTGCTTACGTTTTCAGGAAAATATTAAGTTCACAAGTACTTATGCCTACATATTTAAGGAAGAATGTTCTAGTATTTACATAAAACCCATATGGAATGTGGGAAAGTAAAATACGCAATAGTAAGAGTTCTTGAAGGCTACTTTATTTATTATGCTCCAACAAGGACTTAAAATACTTAATCTCAAACTACACCCTGAAATAAAACAAGTTGCACAATGTCCCAATTGCTGTCTCAATCTTTTTTAAATCTTCGACAATAATTAAAACCTGAAGGACCAAGATTCCAAACTTGTTTTGGCTCCGTATGACATGAAAAGAAATCCAAAACTTTATTCTTTGCCACGTTTAAAAAATGGACTTTCTGCTGAACCAAAAAAGATGGCTACTACAAGTCACATGACCACAGAACTGGCCCTTTGTTCTGGGAGCTACCACCAGGAGTTACAAGAACAAAAGAATTGCTCTCTCAGTTTGTGGAACCTCACACCTCATTGTACAGGCCTCCTGTAAACAATGAAAGCAGAAGAAGTGCAGACGAACTGGCTCCTCAACCTGTGAACTATCACAAAAGAGAGAGATCAAAACTCATTATGCCTGCAGAGCTGTTAAAAGACTCATCTCATACCTGAGACTGTACAGGTTCATTTCAAAGGAGGGCCATTGAAGGGACAATGGAATTCTGGCCAGAAGCGCAGAAATCAATTGTTAAGCTGCAATTAACCATTAATGGACCATGTTACATGATCCAAGCCTCTGTCCTTTTGGACAGTTTTAACATAACGTCTTTGACCCAATGGGCAGATTACTGTTTCAACATCAATTGGAAAGGACTCTAGCCATCCGGCGGAGAAAGTAGTTGGTTTCTGTCTTGCAACTCCTTGAAGCCTGCTTTATTTTAAAAGTCTCTGCTCAATGCCTGCCAAGTGGTCTAAGCATAGAAAGCCCATTGTGCATCAGCATTGTTCATTTCAAGGATTTTCGTGTTGTCGGCTCCAACCAGAACTGCATTGGGATCAAACTCCACCATGAAGGAAACACCCTCTAGGGCTTTGACTCTGGAAATCATGTGAACTAATATTCATTTCTGTGGTACGTGTTACTATCCATAATCATAAAACCTTTTTTTATAGCCTCCCCCTTACTCTGTGTGTGTGTGTGTGTGTGTGTGTGTGTGTGTGTGTGTGTGTGTGTGTGTGTGTATGCATAGTAGAGTGGGAAGTTGCGAACTATCCTCCCCTGAGTTTTGAATGTGTAATAAATTACCTTTCTATAAGTTAACTATAACATGAGTTTGCTTTGAGTTATAAGTAAATTGGAATGTACAATCTGAGAGTTTGGAAAAACACACCACAGCATACTTTAAGAATAATTCAAAACACTTTCTGCTTATGGGCAGTTGGTGAGAGGAAATAAGTACAGTTTGCCCATTTCTCTCCCGTCTTTAACATTTGTAAAAATTAATTTTCAGTGCCAGATTTAACAGGCCTTTAAAATGGTTACTTCTACTAGGATGGACAAGCCCTAAAGTTTTCTGGTGAGTTTAATTTGTATATATCGGGCTAGTGCAGCAAATTCATGCAATTCCAAAGGTGATTCATGCAGAGAGATAACTATTGGAGGTGCATTGCATCCTGAGGTTTCCTGATTCATGTGTTTGCAATCCCCAGTGTTTGCTGTTCAATTTCCACACAAACAACGGTGTGAGCTTTGACCCTCATCATCATGTCTATTGCAAAATCCAGCCCAACATTTTTCAATGATGGTAAAATAAACCTCTTCCCTGAGTTTGACTCCTTTCGAATTCAGATGCCTTTTAAATTGAAGCTAGCAACAAGCTGCTGGGGAAGGAAACAGAGATTTTGTTAACACGCAAGAGTGTATTTGAGAAATGATTTCCCCTTTAAGTATATGGAAAAAAATACATTGAAATTCTCTTTCAACCTCCTCTTCCATGCTCCTTGAAACAAACCTGAGTAGCTTCCAAAACAAAAATAAAAATGCCTGGAAAATCTCAGCAGGTCTGGCAGCATCTGCGGAGAGGAATACAGTATCTGCCTCTAAGGCTTTTCTTCATTTTTTGTACAATAGCCTTGTGAACTCTGGCTTTTTAACCCTTTCTGACTGTGTTCCTCAGCCAGACCTGCTGAGTTTTTCCAGGTATTTTTATTTTTGTTCTGGATTTCCAGCATCCGCAGTTTTTTGCTTTTATCTGAATAGCTTCCACTCTGGTCATTCCATGGTTCCAGCCAAAAGCAGCGGGCTGCCCTATGGACATCCCAATTCCATCCTCAACCTGCCAGCTTGATGCTAATCAGGCCTGGTCCTTGAAATGCATCAGGCTTGCTCTCGGTCCTGTCTGGCAGTCAGCCAGCGTGCTATTGAGAAATCATTCGGTTTGCTATCGAGCGGTCAGTGTGTGTGCTAACAAGTGGTTAGCCAGTGTAATGTTGAGCTGTCAGACAGTGTGCTATCGGGTGATCATCCACCATTCATTTGGATAGTAAGTCTGTCTACTTTTGGGTGGTCATCCAATGTACACTTGTGGTTTTTCGGTGTGCTATTGGGCGGTCAATCAGTCTACTATCAGGGGGTCAGCTGGCTCATTCTGCTAATCAGCCATGCATTAGTTAATAAGTCACATGAA
Organism: Carcharodon carcharias; assembly: GCF_017639515.1. NCBI lineage: Eukaryota > Metazoa > Chordata > Chondrichthyes > Lamniformes > Lamnidae > Carcharodon > Carcharodon carcharias. Next base: position 96,052,855 of record NC_054484.1, on the reverse strand, counting down.
TATCGTAGAGCTACAGGCATGTACTTTATTCAAAAACTTAATTGTATTAATACAACTTTCTTGGTTTTATGGCTCAGATAAGATTTAGTTCAACAAGACTAAAATCAATAAGGCAACAGGAGATATTTTTATGGAATAAACCAGGACATTTATTAAGTAACAAGAGTTATATATTAACAAGCCAAGGCAGTAACTTGACCACTTTCCTGGCTTTTAGTTTCTGTTTGAGATTTGGACACAGGTAGATATGCTTAACTCCTTCAAGCTTTCTTTGATTCGAAGACATCTTTGTTCTGTTTCGTCACATACTGTACCTTCTCCATTTCTGCCTCTAAGGCTTTTCTTCATTTTCTGCACAATAGCCTTGTGAACTCTGGCTTTTTAACCCTTTCTGTTTGGCCTGAAGGTTGGCTCACACCTCATGATTTCAGCTGCTAGCCCATGTTAATTGGGACTTGCCTGGAGCTGTGAAAGGCCTTATGCAATCTGCTGGAAAGAAGTGGTTTGAATTAGAGTTATACTAGTTCCTTGGTTCTGCATTGAGCAAGGTCATCAGAGTTCACAGCTCCTTTATTCTAAGCATACAGCCTTTAACTGGAGTTGTTACGATCAATTTAAAGACAGATTCTGCAAGCTATTTGCATAATTAAAACCACATAATTAATACATACATGACTTAAAGATTTAGGACTAATCAGAGAAATGTGACTGATTGATCTCTTTTAACACATTAATACAAAATTAAATTGATTCCTTCAGCTAAAGTATCTATATAAGTTGGAAATAAAGTGAAACTAATACTAACTGCTCAAAACTACCTACAATTCTCCAATTTGAGGGTGAAATATAGAGGAATATTGCAATGAACTTAAGGTACCGGACAGGTTTCTTACTTGAAACAGATAACTTTATTACAGAGCTCTTTTAGAAGCTACATGCTTGAACCAAGTCCACAACTAGAAAGCCCTACCCCTAAGATTACCCGCACTTTGGGCTCATTTGTCAACACAATCACGTGATCCCTAAGGGCAGTAGAAAAGGTTGTACCTTCAATCACTACATTTCCTCCCGCTTTTGTTTCTTTCTACATTTCCTACTTACAAAGAATATTTGAATCTACAACATATTCATGTACACACTGGTCATGTGACTAAGGATTAAATTTCCGAGGTGGTTTTTTAATCTGGTTAGAGCGGTGTAGCTCTACTGCTTGAGATTCTCCCACTGGATCGACATGATCAGGAACTGCAGCATCAAGGACAGCCTTAGAAAGTGGCAGCTCAAGATTGGATAATCCAACAGAGACATCAGGTATGTCTATTCTAGGTTGATTTGTCACCTCAGGGATTAAAGGTTCGACATCAATTACAGACGGAATAATTTGTTGTTGGAATGTTTCTCTGCTCCTTAGATGATCCACATGTTTTCGAACAATCTGGAATTCCACTTCCATTTGGAATGACAAGGGTCCAGTTTCTGAGACAATTATACCTGGAACCTAACTAGGACCATTTCCAAAATTCTGCATGAAAACACAGTAAATCTTTGAGCTTTGCTATGAATATTGTGATTCAATTTCTGACTACTCTGGTTCTTCTCTACCTTCCCCTCTAAGTTTGGAAACATCAGACTCAACCTTGTACGAAGGTGGCACTTCATCAGTGATTCAGTGTCGGACCTGTAGTTGCATGAAGAGTCATATGATAATTAGAAGGAAACATGGAAGGTGAGTTTCTTAAGTACCTTCAGATAGCTTCTTCATTTCTGATCTGGAAGTTTCCATTGCTCTTTCAGCTAACCCATTGGATGAGGGTTAATATGGTGCTGTTTTAATATGCATAATTGCATTTAAACTCATGAATCTCTGAAATTCTGTATTAGTGAAGGCAGTACCGGTATCTGAAACAATGACTTCCGGTAGGCCATGTATACTAAAACATTGGCACAGCTTTACAATAGTTGCTCACGATATCAGTGATCTAACTTCACACACATCCATCCACTTAGAATGCACATCAATGATCAATAAAAACACGATACCTAGAAATGGGCCTACATTGTCAGTTCTGATGAAGAGTCAAACAGACTCGAAACGTTAACTGTGTTCCTCTCCACAGATGCTGTCAGATCTGCTGAATTTTTTCAGCTATTTTTGTTTTTGCTACATTGTCTATATGTAGTCTAACCCAGGGTCAACCAGGCCACTCCCACAGATGCAGTGGAGCTGAAACAGGCAACTTCTGTTGTTGCTGGCAATGGAGACAGTGCTTAACCATGCTTTCAATGTCACTCTCTATGTCTGGCCACCAGGCATACCTTAAGTAAGCAGCTTCATTTTTGATATGCCTGGATGCCTACTGTGAAACTCTATCCAGAGTGATTCTCTCCCTTGCAAAGGGACAACGGCTCTTGATCCCCATAACAAGATTCCATCTTGACAACTTAACTCTGGTATACAGGCATGGAATCGTCTTATCTCATCAGACATTGGCGAATTCAACCATCCTTGCAATACCTAGTTGAAGAAATTAAGCAAAGCACAGCTTCTTGTGGCACTGGAGCATGTACAATGCTATCTGGTAAAAGAAGACGACTGAGTGCACCTGCATTTGCAGTATGCACACAAAGACAGTGTATAAAGGTATACTCATACGCCAATAATGTCAAAGCCCAATGTTGAATTCTTGCTGATGCCATTGGTGGAATAGCTTTAGCCTCACTGAATAAACTCAATAATGGTTTCTGGTCCAGCTCAATGGTGAAATGTCATCCATGTAGGTACTGATGGAATGTCTTCACCTCAAATATCACTGATAAACCTTCCTTTTCTAGCTGTGAATAACCCTTCTTGGCTGCAGACATGGTTGTGGAGACATAGCCTATTGACCTTTCTGATCTGATTTCTGTCTTTTCTTCTTCTGTTCGTCGCAGAGTTTTGTCTCATCCTTCATTTTGATTTCACACTCGGCCAAGTTTCTCTCTGGAGAAATATTAACTTGGTTCAGTTTGGTGGTTGAGTTACCCATGGCTCCGTTACCCTCTTGCATCTTGGAAAGTTCCACGACTTTTCCTTCCAATGCCTCTTTTGATTCAATCAGCTGATTTAGTCCCGCAACATGTCATTGAGTGTATCTTTGAAGTCACAGTGCTCAATCAACTGCTTCAACTTTGCTATAAAAGTTGCAATGGACTCACCTGGGGCTCCTGCTCTGGAGTTGAACTTAAATCTCTGCATAATTACCCATGGCATTGGCTGAAAATGCGTCTTCACGAGGTCTACCAATTCGTTAAAACATTTAGAATTGGGCACGTTCAGGGCTGTCCAACCACTATGGATGAAGTTATTTGTCTCGCTACCACAGACGCTTAAAAGAATTACTTTCTGCTTCTCCTCCGCATTTATTTCATTTGCCGAAAAATAAAAACCTAAGCGCTCTAGGTACTGGCTCCAGTCTTCCATGGACATGTCACCAAGGTTGATTCTGCCCAAAAAGTGGCATGCCTGGTGAGTATATTTTTATTTCTTTCCTTAAGAATTGATGTACTTACATTCACGAGGTGAGGTGCCAGCTTTGGATCTATTTTACCTTGGCCGCCAAATGTAATGAACTTGAGGTACCGGACAGGTTTCTTACTTGAAACAGATAACTTTATTACAGAGCTCTTTTAGAATGCTTGAACCAGGTCCACGACCAGAAAGGTCCTCCCCGAAGATTACTCACACATTGGGCTCATTCGTCAACACAATCACGTGACACCTAAAGGCAGTAGGAAAGGTTATACCTTCAATCACTACAAATATATTGACGCTTCAATGGTTTCTTTGGCCATCACCCTCTTCTTGGCATAAGAGTTGGGTCCAGCTCAATTCAGCAATGTGCCTCTGCAATCTTGAGGTGCGATTCCTCAAGTAGCAGAGGCTAAATATTATTACAATTGTTGTTACCACTAAAGCAAATAGAGTAAAATGAGTTCTGAGCCAGGGTTGTCAACTAACACTCATAACCATTTCCCACCAATGTCTGTTGCCCAGATCTTTAGTTCCTCCCTCTCTTTGCTCATTATCTTGTTGCATTTTAAAGAGGTGTTTCTGAGAGGTCATCTTTCTTTGCATTGTGAATCTTAAATCTAAGGACAGAGGGGATATGGAGTCTCCCAGTTGGATTACTGCCTTTAATGCATCTTCCATCCCAAATTAATGCTCTTGCATCCCAAAGCTAACTCTGAGCTCAGTGGTGTTATGGAATGGTAGGGGGAACATGACACTATTCCCTATTTAGGTGACCCGGGTAGGTTTGAAACAAAAGGTGGGTATCAAGGTGGGGCACCATTTCATCCCATGCTTCAATTTCAAAGAGTCGGTGGTGAATCAATAAATTCCTCTACTCAAGCACAAGTCTTCCTCCCAACACTGAATGCTCATTTCACAGTTTGGTGATTCTGTATCTAAGGTAAACTCACGAGCTGGCTTTTCAGGATCCTTAACAGCACAATGGCACATGTAAACACCTCCTCTCTCTGAGCAACATTCAGGCTTTGGGCTATCCCAAGCATAATTCCAGTGGATTGAGAGGGTTGGTGGGATATATAGGACACCTGGACATCTTGTTTCGGAATCCCTGTGGATTCTACCTTAAACAATTCTCACTCTTGCAGGTGGGGCAACAGGAAGAATATGGGTACCACAGCCTTTTCTTGGTGGTTTCCATATCCCAAAAAGGCTACGCCACAGGGAGAATTTTCTCCCCGTCGGGCGGGCTGATCGGGAGCGGGTGCAGGCAGGCACGGAGCCGATCGCTGCCAAAGATCAGCTGCACACTGCCATTTTACATGGACAAGCCAATTAAGGTCCACCCAGCATGATGCACGTCCAGTAGCACTCAGCGCTTCCTGTGCAGGTGGTGGGAGCAGGGAGAGTCAGGGCCTGCACTCTTACATGCGCATGCATCCAATTTTAAAGTTTAAAATAAACAAAGTTTAAAATCTTTAAACTTTAAAATTGAACTTAATCTCGCATGCACATGAAAGAGCGCAGGCCCCAACTCTCCCTCCTTCCCGCACCTGCACAGGTAGCGTTCCATCCACGGGTGGGATGAGGTTTCCTAAAGCAAATAAAAATCAAATAAAAATTTTACACTTGAATTAAAAACGTGTCCCTGCTCATGTGACAGAGTCACATGAGGGGACATGTTTTATCACATTTTTATTTTCTTTATTTTTTTTAAACAGCGCTTCACTCGTGCGCATGCACAAAGTTCACACTCGGCCTGCTTGCCCCCCAGCTCTGGCAGCATTCCATGCCGGGCGGGCGTTAATTGGCCTGGCAGTGTAAAATTGCGGTGCAGTGCTGACTGTTGGCAGCAGTCGGCTTCCCACCTGCCCCTGCCAAGGCTGCACGCCAAGTGCCAAATTCTGCCCATTGTGTTTATTTGTTCTTCGTTCTTTAGTTCAGTTGAGGTTTTATTATCTCAAAGGTAACCCACTAAATTGTCCCTGATTTTCTTTTCCATTTCAAAGTTATCCCAAAGCCAAGTAGCAGTGTTGTTGGGCTGACAGGCTTAGTTAGTATACAATATATGTTCTTACCATAATAATCTTCCCATTTTTTAATACCCAGGAATCACCTAGACTTATTCGTTTAGTTTATTTTTTCAAAAATCAGAATTATGTTTACTTCCTTAAACTTCAAGTAAACCTGCCTTTGAGTGCTTGGAATAGCAACTCTTATCAACTTATTTTATCAATTCCAATTTCAGAAACAATCATGCAAAGCCTTTGGCCCAAATCTGATACTTGTATAAATTTATAAATTCTTAAATCTTCTAGTTCTGTTGCAGTGGGTCAGTCTTCCTGAGGATCCGGAAATCATCATTACCCGTTTTTAAAGAAATTAAAACAAAAAAATCCATTGTGGTTCTGGTTAGGAGCCCAATGAATTAGTATGTTCAATCATATCTGTCAATTTTAGAAACTTAAAATTTAATTATGTCCAATATATAGATTTAGTAATACAAAAATTGTGTGGTGAATTTAAAAAGCAGCTGTCAGCAGAAAGGGTTAACTTTTCATCTTGACGTCAAGGGGGGGAACAAAACATTCGCAGATGCACAAAATTGAGTCACTTTATGCAACCTTTTTTGAAAAGATTTTCTCGATCGACAAAGAATCAAATTTCATTTTAAATTTTGTTCCCCCAATTCTTTGGTATCTTTTCTTCAACTTAACACAAATGTTATCCTTAGGGATTGAAAACAACAAAGATCATTAGTAAAACATTATCAATTTTGAAAGAAAAAATTCTGATTGGTGAAGACAGCATTTTAGATTAAAATCCAATTCTTCCCAAACTTTTTAGCCTTTTGTAAGAGAGTTCTCACCCAAGATGACTTTTCTGGGCACAACCAGGATAATTAAACAACCAGAATAAATTTCCAATTCACATAATCAGACATTTAAAATTCAAAACTGCGAATCTTCAGATGTGTGACTTTTATTAGCTGGAATTAAAGACTCCAACAGACACCTTGACATATTAACTAGAATATCACTAATGAAATTCTAGCTTTTGCACCTTAACAGGTTAGTTGACCTTAATACTCCCAATTTAATTCAAACCAACATTTATTAACTAAACACAGGACATAATAGCACATATTCTAAGGAAAAATAAATTACTTCAATCTCCATTGTTCTTCAGGCACCTTGACAAGCAACAGTAATAAAACTATAGATGAAACAAAACTAAAGAAAAAGATAGCTTTCACAGTTAAACAAAACCTTCAAGATGTTACAGCAGAAAAAGAGACAGTATCTGCCCCCATCCCCTCTATTTATCCTTCTTATTCCCCTTAACTAATTTTCATTTTCTGGTGTTTGATATTTAACCTCATTTGAAAGAAACAATCAGTGAAATCTGTCTTTAATTTGATTTTCCTAACAGTTTTTTCCCTCTGGTACAAGTTTTTTGAAAAGATCAAATTGGATTTCTGCCAGAATTGTCGGCGTGACATAGTCGTCTCAATTTCTCTGCTCCTCTCACCCTCTCTAACCTGTCTCTCTCTGAACTTGCTGCACTCTGTTCTCTCAGGTCCAACCCTGACATTGTCATCAAACCTGCTGACAAGGGTGGTGCTGTTGTTGTCTGGCGCACTGAACTCTACCTCGCAGAGGCTGAGCATCAACTCACAGACACTTCCTCCTACCTCCCCCTGGACCATGACCCCATCGCTGAATATCAAGCCATTGTTTCCAGGACTGTCACTGACCTCATCTCCTCTGGAGATCTTCCCTCCACAGCTTCTAGCCTCATAGTCCCCCAACCATGGACGGCCCACTTCTACCTCCTACCCAAAATCCACAAACAGAACTGTCCCGGCAGACTGATCGTGTCAGCCTGTTCCTTCCCCACGGAACTCATTTCTTGCTTTCTTGACTCTGTTCCCTCTTCCCTTGTCCAGTCTCTTTCCACCTACATCCGTGATTCCTCTGACACCCTACATATCCTCTGACATATCAACAATTTCTCTGGCCCCAACCACCTCCTCTTCACCATGGACGTCCAATCCGTCTATACCTCCATCCCCCACTGGGATGGTCTGATGGCTCTCTGCTTCTTCCTTGAACAGAGGCCCGAACAATCCCCATCCACCACTACTCTCCTCCGTCTGGCTGAACTTGTTCTCACACTGAACAATTTCTCCTTAAACTCCTCTTACTTCCTCCAAATAAAAGGTGTGGCTATGGGTACCCGCATGGGCCCCAGTTATGCCTGTCTCTTTATGGGGTATGTGGACCATTCCTTGTTCCAGTCCTACTCCGGCCCCCTCCCACAACTCTTTCTCTGGTATATCGATGACTGCTTTTGTGCCGCTTCATGCTCTCGTCTGGATCTGGAAAAATTTATTAATTTTGCTTCCAATTTCCATCCCTCCATCATTTTCACGTGGTCCATCACTGACACTTCCCTTCCCTTCCTTGACCTCTCTGTCTCAATCTCTGGTGATAGACTGTCCACCAATATTCTTTACAAGCCTACCGACTCCCACAGCTACCTCGACTACAGCTCCTCACACCCCGCTTCCTGTAAGGACTCCATCCCATTCTCTCAGTTCCTTCGCCTCCGTTGCATCTGTTCTGATAATGCCACTTTCCAAAACAGTTCCTCTGACATGTTTTCCTTCTTCCTCAACCAAGGTTTTCCACCCACGGTGGTTGACAGGGCCCTCAACCGTGTCTGGCCCATCTCCTGCGCATCCGCCCTCACACCTTCCTCTCCCTCCCAGAACCATGATAGGGTCCCCCTTGTCCTCACTTATCACCTCACCAGCCTCCGCGTTCAAAGGATCATCCTCCGCCATTTCCGCCAACTCCAGCATGATGCCACCACCAAACACATGTTCCCTTTACCCCCCCTGGTGGCTTTCCACAGGGATCGTTCCCTCTGGGACACCCTGGTCCACTCCTCCATCACCCCCTACACCTCAACCCCCTCCCATGGCACCTTCCCATGCAACCGCAGAAGGTGCAACACCTGCCCCTTTACTTCCCCCCTCCTCACCGTCCGAGGGCCCAAACACTCCTTTCAAGAGAAGCAGCACTTCACTTGCACTTTCCTCAATTTAGTCTACTGCATTCGCTGCTCCCAATGCGGTCTCCTCTACATTGGAGAGACCAAATGCAGACTGGGTGACCGCTTTGCGGAACACCTTCGGTCTGTCCGCAAGCATAACCCAGACCTCCCTGTCGCTTGCCATTTCAACACTCCACCCTGATCTCATGCCCACATGTCCATCCTTGGCCTGCTGCAATGTTCCAGTGAAGGTCAACGCAAACTGGGGGAACAGCACCTCATCTTCCAACTAGGCACTTTGCAGCCTTCCGTACTTAACTCTCTCCTCCATCCCCACCCCCTTTCCGATCCCCCTTTTTCCAATTATTTATCATTTTTTTACACACTATATTTTTTTCTTTTCCCTCCTATTTTTAAATTTATTTCGATCTATTGTTTCATCTCCACCTTTAAGCCCATTTCAATCCCTTACCCCCACCCCACCCCCACTAGGGCCATCTGCAACTAGCTTGCTTCCCTTAATGTCCCCATTAGCACATCCTTTAGATAATATCACCACCGTCAACACCCCTTTGTCCTTTTGTCTATGACATCTTTGGCAGTCTCTTCTTGGCCTCCACCTATCACTGGCCCCCCATCGAGTTCTCCTGTCCCACCCCCTTCTTATATTTCATCTCATTTCTGGATGTCTTCATTCTGATGAAGAGTCACACGGACTCAAAACGTCAACTGTATCCCTCTCTGCAGATGCTGTCAGATCTGCTGAGTTTTTCCAGGTATTTTTGTTTTTGTTCGGGATTTCTGCCAGACTTCTTTGAAGCTGAAGCTTGTCTTTTACAAGACAAACAAATACTTTCGCAAAAGTAACTTCCTGAAACTGCAACACAAGTTTCAAATTAAAGATGCTGTTGTAATTCAGTTCATATGCCTGACTCAATGATCGAATTCATACAATTTCACACAAAGATATCCATATGTCTAAGATCTGGGGTTTGCTTTAATTTAATTGTAAGACTTAGGTCAAGTACAGTTACAGACTAAGTTGGGAGAGCTGATCTAAAAGGGACTATCAGCTCAGACTAGTTGCAAGCCACACTGGCTGCGAACATGGTTTCATAAGCTTCAAAGAATTTATTGGGCAGAATTCTCCTCCCGTCGGGGGGTGGGGGAAAGTTTAGGAGCGGGTGCATGGAAGCGCCCCCCAATTGGCACCCCCCACCGATCAGAGGCCATTTTACGTGGGCGGGCCAATTAATGCCCGCCCAGCGTGACATCTGCTAGGAAGCGCTGTGTGCTCCCTGTGCGGGTGAGGGGGGATTCCCTGAGCCGAGAGTGTGCTCTTTCACACATGCGCACAAAAGAGTGCACTCACCTCTCTGAGGCTAAGTGCTGCCTCAGGGAGATCGGCTCCACAATAAAAAATCTTAAAAATAGAAAAAAAAAATTTTCCTGACGTGTGCCCTCATGTGACACTGTCACATGAGTTGGGACATGTCCATCACTTTAAAAGACACTTTTATTACATTTTTAAAAACCTACATGAAACCTCATCCTGCCCGTGGAAGAGGTTTCATGCTTTTTCTATTGCCCGCCAGGGCTCCGGGCCTGCTCACCAACCTTAAGGTTGGACGGGCAGGTCCACTAATTACTTCAATGACTTTGTCAATGGCCTCAATTGGCCATTGACAGGTCAGCGGGTGCACTGCTGATTCTGCTGAGTCTCCGCCGACTTGAAAATTGAAGTGGGGCGGGGTGACATCGGGAGTTCCGCCCAATGTCATCCCGCGTCATTTTACGTGTCGGCGAGCGGGCCCCGCCCCCTGCATGCTGACCAGGAAATCTTGGCCATTAAGTTTCTCACAATAAGTACAAATCATGATACTTCATAAAAGGCAGTGGTAAGCTGTCGCTGTGGAACACCGGTCCTCGACCTCCAGTTGACTGTGGTGCTCACCTCTTGATTGAAGTCTATCTTCTTCTCTTCTTCTCAATGATCCTGATGCACGCTTTGGTGTCTAACAAATCCTTATTTAATACACTTTCCCCAGCTTGGCTCTATGCCACATTAGGTAAAACTCTTTTTCTGGCCATCTGATTGGTCAGTAATTACCTAAATGCCCTTCATTGGCACATTCCCCACAATTTTGATGACCTCTTAGCACCTAATTCATTGTTATGCAGGGAGCCTCCAGATTCATGCTTCCTTGACTCTATCAACTTCTTCACAAAGCCTAAGAGGTCATACCTTGATCCATTGCCACCCTATTACCCTGTTGTGGCTACTCACCTACGTTGACCACTTAATGGAATTGATGTGCACTTATCTCATTTTACAGCTTCCTGACTGGACAGAGCATCTTTACTCATCAAAACGCTAACAGCTTCCCTGGAGTTAATCACAGTTTAACGACTTTCAAACAGAAGTGTTTGCATAGGCTGAATTAACCCTGTTCATTGCTTCTTGGCATGTAATGACTTGTGCAAAACTTTAGCTAACGTTCAACTGAACTTATCCATCATGCTTTGTGATTATGTTACATACAAAATACAATGTTAACAGATAAACTTAAGGGCATGACAACTAAATTGTAACAGAACTATAATTATAAAAAGAAAGCCTAATCCTACACATGCATAGATGCACAGATCGAACCAGTAACAAACTTATGCTTTCAACATTAAGAGCCAGATGACAAAGGTTTATAACGACTTTAAGTTCTCCAAACTAGAGCACAAGCATAAACGAATATAGACAGACTTTCTCACAACAGTTTTAACATCTAAGATAAAAGCAAAAATCTGCGGATGCTGGAAATCCAAAACAAAAACAAAAATAAAAATACCTGGAAAACCCAGTAGGTCCGACGCATCTGCGGAGAGGAACACAGTTAACGTTTCAAGTCTGTATGACTCTTCAACAGGACAGTTTTAAAATCTTGTTGGATTTTTAGTTTTATTTATTTTTCTCTTATCCATGCTCCCTCCAACCATGCTTCACTATGTTCCCATAATTAAAGCAATATCGGCTTTTACTTGAATTCAACATTTCCTTAGGGAGATGCATTACTGCAGGAACCATGTGAGATGGTGCTATGGTGTGCCCCTTATTTGAATCATTTCTAAGCATTCATTCTTTCAGACATAATCACGAATGCCCTCCTCATCTGGGTTGTCCTCCTTTTTAAAGAAATGCTGCTCCCTTCCTGTCGAGGGGAGCTTGGCTCCTCTTGTGGCAATGGACAATCTCTTGTCCAGAATGAGCTTGGTCTTGAATCTAAACTGGCTATCCTGGTTGGAGTTCTGTTAGGTTACATGCTTTGTGCTGTTTTAAGAGCCAGATGACAAAGGATTATAATGACTTTAAGTTCTCCAAACTAGGGCACCAAGCATAAACAAATATATATATACAGACTTTCTCACAGCTGTTTTAAAATCTTGTTGTTGGATACTTAATTTATTTATTTTTCTCTTAGCCATGTTCCCACCGACCATGCTTCACTACGTTCCCATAATTGTAGCAATGTAGGCTTTTACTTGAATTCAACATTTCCTTAGCGAGATGCATTACCACAGGGAACGTGTGAGACAGTTACTGTTCACAGTTCCACATCTGGCTGGAATGATACCCGTCTTCTTTCTTAGCCCCCCCTGCCAACTTTTCAAAGTCATCAGCTTGTACTCATGTCATCAGTGTGTGGGGGAGCATGGGGAGATGAGTTCTCAGTCTTCTTCCCATGAGGACTTCACATGGGGCAGGATCATCCCCCCCACCATGTCGGGAGGGGGGGGGGGGGGCCGGTTTTGCGGGAGCAGGCCCGAGCGGGTGGGTTCCCGATCGCGCAGCCATTTTAAGCCAGTTAAGGCCCGCCCAGCGTGATGTCCTCCTGGAAGTGCTGTGTACTCTCTGTGCAGATAGCAGGGGCAATCCCTGTGCGTGGAAGAGCACGCGGCAAAGTGCTGCCTCAGGGAGATCAGCTCAAATGTGAAAACCAGTTTAAAGAATAGAAAAAAATTTCCCTGACATGTCCCCTCGTGTGACACTGTCACATGAGCTGGGACATGTCCATAACTTTTATTTTAAAATATTCTGAAATTTTAAATCCCTCATGAAACCTCATCCCGCCCGCTGTTGAGGTTCCACGCTTTTTTGGAAGGTCGCCTGTGTTCTTCGCCTGCCCGCCTACCTTAAGGTTGGACGGGCAGGTCCATTAATCATTTCAGTGGGCACACAGCCGAGTCGGGCGCGTGCCCGCCGAACTGAAAATCTAAATGACACGGGGTGACGTTGGGATGCTAGGTCATTTTAGGCAATGGCGAGTGGGCTGCGCCCCAGCTCGCCAACAAGAAAATGGAGCCCACGGTGTTAAATCATCTTGGAATGGAGTTGAAAAATTTCAGAAGTACAAGATGGATGTCATTACTCTTCTTGAGTAAAGCGATCACTGTACGCATTTCTCTTTCAGCTTCACCATTGGCTTGAGGGTATCTTGATGAGCTGGTAGTATGGATAAATCCCTATAATGCCATGAATTCTTTAAGTATTCATTGTAAAACTGCATTCCATTGTCTGAGATTAGAAGCTTTGGGATTCCATATGTTGCCAGTATCTCCTTCAGTGATGTAATTAATGTTTCAGAAGTGTAACCCTGCAGTTGCTTGACTTCTATCCATCTTGAGTAGTAGTGTACTATGATCAAGAATATTTTACCTCTGTGATCTTGATGGGAAAGAAGATAACATCAGTGGTTCTCTTATTTCCTGATGATGAATAGCACAAGAAATACAGTTTCGTAACAACTCTTCCGACGACTTTGAGCGACCTGCTACCAAACAGGATATCTTGCTCTGGGTCGACATTTTGTGAAGCATATATCGAGTCACAGAACTCTCGGAATGACCAACCTCTTGTCATAGATGAGTAAATCATTAGCTACACCGAGTTGTCCTCTCTGATTATAGTACTGCCTGAGAATGGGATTGTGTGACATGTATGTTGGCCATTCTTTGATGCAGCGCTTTCTGACCTGAGCACATTCTACATCAGATCTCTGCACATCTTTGATTTTGTTCAGTCGCTAAGTTGTTGCTGGTAGAGTTTGTGGTTGTTGTCAACACAAATGTTTCTACCTCTTTGACAAGGGGCTCATCACCTTGTTCAGGCCTTGCCACTGGGCATGGGAAAAAGAGCTGCCATTGTCAGCTGCTTTCCTGGAGCGTACTCGATCTTTGCATCAAACCTCATCATCCTCAGTCTGAATCATTGTATTCATGGTGACATTTTTGCTAACTTCTTAGAATTTAAGAGTGTCACCAAGGGTTTATGGTCTGTTTTTATCTTGAAGTGAAGACCAAGATTATATCTGCAAACTTTTCACAAGCCCATGTGGCAGCTAACACTTCTTTCTCTATCTCTGCATATCTGTTCAGTCTCTGTCAGTGAACGGGATGCATATTAAACTGGTCTATGTTTTCCATCTGTCTGTAACTGAGAGGGCACAGTTCCAAATCCTGAAGGAACATCTGCAACAACAATAATGGGTAGCTCTGAGTCATAGTGAGCTTAACCATCTCGTGACGTCTGTATCTCTTTGGTTTTCTCGGTAGGCTTCAGTTGTGCTTCTTCGGAGCACCATGTAATATCTTATATAACAGCTGACTCAATGGCTCATTGACAACAGCTAGGTTGGCAGGAACTTCCTGGCATGGTTTACCATACCCATGACCCTTTGGAGCTCAGCCACATTGTGAGGGTCTGGAAACTCCTTGATTGTCTGGCAAAACTACTGCATCTGTGTCTAACTTAAAGTGTGAATTGTTTCTCTCTGCTGGGATTCCTGCACTCGAGTGGCTACCGCTTGGTTCCTGGTTCTCCCCAAGGAAAGACATCTCATTATCACTGATATCTTCTATTTCATGGATCTTGCCACCTTATGAAAGCTTTTCTATTTGCTTATTCTGTACAGGCTTCTTACTGCAAAACACAACCCGGAGTGGCCCTCCTTTCTGCAAAGATGGCATTTGGCCTCTTTGGCAGGACAATTTTCACACCTGTCTGTTCTCCTGCCACACAGATTGCAGTTAGCTGGGGTAGTGGTTGGATGCTCTTTCTGCCTCCCCTGCTTTTGTATGGCCACTTCTCTGCTTTTAACTTTAACACACTTCAACAAGTCAGTTGATTTTGGGATGTGGTTCTCCCTGTCACCCCAAATCACCACTGCTAGACTGCTCAGTTGAATTGCCTTTAAATTATCTCTTGGCTGCAAATGGTCAGACAATGCTTCCTTCAAGACTCTGACAACAATTCTGCCTCTGGTTAATTCATTTTTTAAGCTGCCATATTCACAGTTCACTTCAAGTCTATAAAGATTGTTGATAAATGTATCAACACTTTTCCCTTGCCATTGGGTACGCTTGTTAAACTTAGCTTGCTCGACAATGGTATTCGTTCACAGATTGAAGTAGGCATCAAGTACTTTAATTACTTCATCGTACGTAGCTTTATCTTCATTGATCCCTTGCCTTACTAGGATATTGTCTACATAGTCACCCATCGCATATTGATCTGCTCACTGCTCTCCTTTGTAGCGAGGCCCGATGCAATGTGATAGCTGCCATATCTGTGGTGCCAATTCAGCCACGTGTCTACTTGGTTGACACCTGCTACCTGCTCACCGGTAATGGCAGAAACTTTTCCCATACTTGCTGCCATCATATAATGTTCTTTGTCTCGTTGTGCTAATACAGAATATTTACAGAGTTTGCTGAAGTAAGGAAAACGCTAACTTTACTGAAGCATCTCTTATTGTGTCTACATCTTACCATGAGATTCTAAAAGAGATAGTAAGACCATGAGATGTTGCATCACATCCTGTGATGATGTAACACTGTCTTATTAGCATATTACACAGTTAGAATGAACCCCTTATACTGTACCTCTCCCTTTTAATTTTTGCTTTGACTTATTTGCTTCTGCTGCTGTGTCTCCAGTGGTTGAGCCAGGATACCTCTGCTGTCACAGCAGTCATTTTAAGTTCTCTAACTCCTGCTCCTTCCGTTGTTCTTGCTTTTGTAATAAAGCTTGTTTTCAATTTTCAATCTCTTCCTCTTTTCTCTCGGTGATCTTATCATCTTTCAGGATACAATAATGTACCAGGCAGTCTTGCGCTTTCATGGCTTTAAAGTCTTACTGCCTACTCACTCTTGAATAAAAGCTATTACTTCCTAAAAGGAGAATCGGTCCTCCTTTGCTGGACATACTGTTTTTATTGGCCCTACTTTGAGGTCGGACATTTTGTCCAGCCTTTAGCTGTATTGAATGGATACTGTGCTAGGTGTCATTTTAAAAAGTATTAATCACCAAAACTACCTACAGCACCATGAACTGTGTAAAGAAAATATGGAAAGGACACTATAATTCATTGTATGCTGATTCTATATTCATTGTTATTGAAATATTTATGAGCCATCAGTATACAGCTTGCTGCATTACACAGCTTTTGGAGTAGCAGGGCATTGTGAACAGCAGCTTACTGATAAACTCATTTTTGCAACCGCCAGAAGCTGCTGTCTGATTTCCATCTAAATAAGGGCAATTATAGTTCTTGTATTAAACATATTTTTAGTTTTAACTCAAATGTAATGGCCCCGAGAGTTTTGTATTTATTAGTTTTAGACCACCTAGTGAGCATTTTATGAGATCCCCAGTGCATCTCCAGAATTAACAGAAAATTGTTAACAGATAAAAAGAAACAAGGGCTTGATATCCCACTCACACACATACTTTATGGAGGGCACTGTTTCATAACAAAATTTTAGGCTTCTATAAACTCGTTTTTCTGTGATTGTTAAAAGATTTCAGTGGAAATGAAATATCGTGGATCCTGGAAATTTGTCAGAACAGATGGTCTGTTGTTTATGTGGTTCTTTGCTGTAACTTGTGTTATCGCTCATATCAGTCCCCACAGCTCTCTGTTGGTGTATTGGGTCATCAAACTAAGGACATAGGCATACACTGGAATAAAATCAATAATGCCAACCTATGGTTTAGGAGCTTCTCCAGGGGTGGGATTTTCAGCTTGGTGTGCGGGTATGCATCTGACATGCACAAGTGGGAAATAGCGCACAACGACGCTGAGCGAGGGTTCTGCCATCATTGTGCACTTGGGCAATATTTCAGTTGGCGGGTGTGCGCGAGAGTCAGCAGCGCACCCACCAACAATTACGGGAGCTATTATGCCCATTAATCAATTAATTAACTTGATTTTCCGACAGTGAGGAAAAAAAAGCAATCAAAATTTTTTAAGCTCACTTTTCACGCATCCCTGTTCATGTGACAGAGCCACATGTGGGGACATGTTTGCCCTTATTTTTTCAAATCTTTATTTTTCATTTTAAAATTTTCAGGTCTCTGAGGCAGCTCTGAGCCTTCAGGGAATTTTCACTGAGCGCACCCCCCTACGCATGCGCAAACTTCAGCGCTCACCCTCCTCCCGCCCCTACCCCAACAGCGCCGAGGCTCTCAGCACGTGTTTTCATGCTGTCTGGGCTGTTAATTGGCCAGCCGGTGTGAAATCGAGGTCGGAGCCCGATGGTGGGTGGCCTGAATTTTCCCGTCTGCGATTTGGGGGCGGGGCCCGCTCGCCGCCGGGCAAATGACGCAGGATGATGCCGGGAGGAACTCCTGACGTCATCCCGGTCCCTTTAAAAATCAGCGAAATCAGCTGTCCGCCCGCCGACCTGTCAATGGCCAATTGAAGCCATTGATAGGCTAATTAGGATAATTAAAGGCCCTGCCCGTCCAATCTTAAGGCTGGCGGGCAGACCAGGAGCCCCAGCAGGCTGCAGATTATTCATGGCGGGATGAGATTTCATGTCCGTTTTTAAAAAGCAGAATAAAGTTTATGTCCTTTTATTAGCATGTCCCATCTCGTGTGACATTGTCACATGAGGGGGACATGTTAATAATATTTTAATTTTTCTATTTTTAAAGTTTTTTGCACTGTCAGTAGACTCCCTGAGACAGGACTTGGTCTCAGGGAGCAGTGCACTCTTTCGTGCGCATGCGTGAAAGAGCGCACTTTGACAGCTGGGGATTCCCTTCCCCCCCCACCGGCAGAGGAAGCGCCCAGCGTTTCCTGTCAGGCAGGCCGCTGGGCAGGCCTTAATTGGCCCGCTCACTCAAAATGGCAGAAGGCCTCGTTTCGGCGG
The DNA here is from genome assembly GCF_017639515.1 of Carcharodon carcharias. Lineage (NCBI taxonomy): Eukaryota > Metazoa > Chordata > Chondrichthyes > Lamniformes > Lamnidae > Carcharodon > Carcharodon carcharias. The sequence continues at coordinate 96,035,079 of NC_054484.1, read as the reverse complement.
CGGGGGTCAGCTGTCCGTTCGCCGCCGAGCCGGTGGGGTCCGCATGCCAACCAAGGGCAAAATTCTGCCCCATGTTTCTGAATCGAAATCATTCTTTCCCTTTGAAGTCACTAATGGCTTTTCATGCCTCACAATACAGATGAATTAATTTAGTGATGATTTGCACTCCAAAGACCAAGGCCAATTCCAGCTCCTTTGCATGCATTAACTGGTGATATGATGAAATGGAGTCTATTGTTGTTGTAATTGTCTGAAACAGAATAAAACTATTGCAGAAATTCTAAAATCAAACATTCAAACCAACCGCACAGAGATAAGCAGAGTGTTTGTCAGTTATTTCACAGAGTCACAACATCACAGAATTGTTACAATGCAGGAGGAGGCCATTCAGCCCATCGTGTTTGCACCACTCTCCAAATGAGCATTATGACTCAGTGCCATTCTCCTGCCTTTTCCCCATAACCCTGCACCTTGTTTCTATTCAAATAATCATCTCATGTCCTCTTGAATGCCTCACTTGAACCTGCCTCCACCACACTTCCAGGCAGTGCATTCCAGACCCGAACCATTCGCTGTGTGAAAAAGCTTTTTCTCATGTTGTATTTGCTTCTTTTGTAAATCACTTTAAATCTGTGTCCTCTCGTTCTCGGTCCTTTTACGAGCTGGAACAGTTGCTCCCTATCTACTCTGTCCAGCCCCCTCGTGATTTTGAACACCTCTGTCAAATCTTCTCTTAGCCTTCTCCTCTCCAAGGAGAACTGTCCCAATTTATCCAATCCACCTTCAATACTTAAGTTCCTGATCCCTGGACCCAATTTTGTAAACCTCTTCTGCACTTTGTCCAATGCGTTCTCATCCTTCCTAAAGTGTGGCACCCAGAACTGGACACAATACTCCAGCTGAAGTCTAACTAGTGTCCTAGCTCAGCATGACCTCCTTGGTCTTGTACTCTATGCCCCAATTAATAAACCCAGGATACTATATGCTTTATTAACTGCTCTCTCCACTGGTCCTGCCATCTTTAATGACTTATGCACATATACACCTGGGTCCCTCTGTTCCTGCACATCCCTTTGAATTGTACCCCTTATTTTATATTGTCTCTCCATATTCTTCCTACCAAAATGAATCACCTCACACTTCTCCGCATTGAACTTCATCTGCCACCTATCTGCCCACTCCACCAAACTGTTTATGTCCTTTTAAAGTTCTACACTGTTCCCCTCACAGTTTACAAAAGCAAGGGTCCCAATACCAATGCCTGGGGAACTCCACTATAAACCTTCCTCCAACCTGAAAAATATCCATTAACCATTAGATGCTGTTTCCCATCACTCAGCCAATTATGTATCCACTTTGCTACAGTTCCTTTTATTCCATGAGTTACAATTTTTCTCACAAGACTGTTGTACACCACTGTATCGAATGTCTTTTGAAAGTCCATATACACCCCATCAACACCATTAACCTCATTGACCCTTTCTGTTACCTCTTCAAAAAGCTCCAGCCAGTTATTTAAACATGATTTTCTCTTAAGAAATCCATGTTGGCTCTTCCTAATCAACCCACATTTTTCCTTGTCACTGTTAATTCTATCCCAAATAATTGTTTCTAGAATCTTGCCCACCATGAAGTTAAACTGACTGGTCTGTAATTGCTGGGCTTATCTTTACAACCTTTTTTGAAAAAAGGCAAAATGTTTGCAATCCTCCAGTCCTCTGGCATCTCCCCTAAGTCTAGGGAAGACTGTAAGATTATGGCCAGTGCCTCTGTTATTTCCACTCTCACTTCCTTCAATATCCTTGGATGCATCTGGTCTTGGTGCCTTCTGAATTTTAAGTACCGACAGTTTATCCAATACCTCCTCCTTATCGATTTTGGACCCTTCTAGTGAGAGAGTTTCTTCCTCCATCACCATGATCTGGGTAACGTTGGTTCCTTGGTAAAGACAGATGCAAAGTATTCATTTAACACCTCAGCCATGCCCCCTGCCTCAATGTGTAAATCCCCTTTTTGGTCCCTAATCGGTCCTACACCTCCTTTTACTACCCTTTTACTATTTATGTACTCATAGAAGACTTTGGGATTCCCCTTTATTTTAGCTGTCAGTCTTATCACATGACCCCTCTTTGCTTCTCTTATTTGCTTCTTCACCTCCCCTCTGAACCTCCTATATTCAGCTTGGTTCTCAATTGTATTTTCTACCTGACGCCTGTCATAAGCACACTTTTTCTTCCTTATCTTAATTTCTATTTCCATTTTCATCCAGGGAATTCGGGATTTGTTTGCCCTACCTTTCCCTTTTGAGGAATATACCTTGACTGTGCCTGAACCGTTTCTTTGAAGGTAGCCCATTGTTCAGCTACAGTTCTTCCCGCTAGTCTTTGGTTCCAGTCTATCCAGCCCAGCTCCATTCTTGCCCCATTAAAGTCAGCTCTCCCCCAGTTAATTATTCTTACTCTGGGCTGTCCATTGTACTTTTCTACCATCATCCTAAACTGTATGATGCAATGATCACTGTCACCTAAATATTCCCCACTGACACTTGGGGGAGAATTTTCTCCCTGTCAGTGGTGGGTGGGGGGGGTTGTGCAGGGGCGGGCGCTGGCCAGCCGCCGCCATTTTACGTGGGTGGGCCAATTAAGGCACATCCAGCGTGATGCACGCCCAGAACCGCTGTGCTCTCCCTGTGCAGGCCGGTGGGAGGGCAGGGGGTGGGGGGAGGGTTGACTGAGTCGGGGCCTGCATGCACACAAAAGAGCACAGAAATCTCCCAGAGGCACAGAGCTGCCTCAGGGAGATTAGTTTTAAGTTTAAACAGTTGAATAAAGTGTTGAAAAAAAATTTGCGACACAGTCACATGAGTTGGGACATGTGCATTAATTTCAATAAAAGCTTTCCTGAAAATTTTAAATCATTCATGAAGCCTCATCCCGCCCGTGGATGAGGTTCCATGAAAAATGTGAAGGCCGCCTGGGCTCTTCGCCTGCACCCCCCACCACCCCCCCCCACCCCCCTGCCAACCTTACGGTTGGACGGTTAGCTCAGCCAATTGGCTTAATCACTTTTTAACCGGCCTTAATAGGCCTTTGACAGTTCGGCGGGCATGCAGTTGACTCAGCTGTGCACCCACCGAACTGAAAATCTAAATGATGCGCGGTGACTTCGGGACGCATTCCCGATGTCACCCCAAGTAATTTTACACCTTGGCGAGCAGGCCCCGCCCCCACTCGCTGAGCCGAAGATTCTACCCTTGATGTGTTTGGCCCATCTCATTTCCAAGATCCAGGTCTAGCACTGCCTTCTTTCTTGTTGGGCTGGACACACACTACTGTAGAAAATTCTCCTGAATACACTGTGGGAACTCTTGCCCCTCCCTGCCCTTTACAATACCACTATTCCAGTCTATATTTGGGTAATTTAAGTACCCCATTACATCCCCCACTCCATAATGTTTGCATCTCTGCAGATTTGTTCCTCTACATCCTTCCCACTGGTTGATGGCCTGTAGACTACACCAAGCAATGTAATTGCACCCTTTTTATTTCCTTAGCTCTAGCCAAATTGATTCTGTCCTTGAACCCTCTGGGACACCCTCTTCCTCCAGCACTGCAATGCTCTCCTTAACCAATAATGCCACCCCTCCTTTTTTTCTTCTTGCCCTATCTTTCCTGAACACTTGGTACGCAGGGCCCTGTCTTCCTGAAGGGCTCAGGTGCTGAAGGTGGACAAAGGATCAGATGCTCTTAAAATTTCATAGCTGCTTCTCTATGATATGAGCCTGATCATGGAGCTCAAGCGAGCTGCCCTCGGTCAGACAGGAGTCAGACATTCTCAGAGGCCATGTGCAGATCTATGGAGTGTCCTCACTGCTTGTCAACATCGTCCTCCTGCAATCGAGTGACTATTAGGGCCTCCACTGTGTCTCCATGACAGGAGCATTCTCACAGAGGGTATGTGTGCTGCCATAAGCCAGACTGGAGTCAAACTTTCATAGATATAATGTGAAGCTCTTATGGTGTCTCCTCACTGCATGTTGTCATCATCCTTCACAAATCTAGCTGCTATATGGGTCTCTCAAGTGCACCTGCCTTGTCTGGCCAGTGCAAGGGCCTCATCGCTGTCATCATCGCCTTCGAGGTACTCCTCACCCTCATCACTGTCGACGTCCTCCGCATCAGAGGAGACGTGCAGCTCCTCCATCTCCTCCTCAGCCAGCTCCTCTCCCTGTTGCAGCACCAGGTTGTAAAGGGTGCAGCAGACGACGACGATGCAAGACACCCTCTGTGGATTGTATTGCAGTCTTCACCAGACCGGTCCAGACACTGGAACCTCATCTTCAGCATCCCGATGATTTGCTCCACCAGGGTGTGAGTTGCAGCCTGAGCCTCATTATCCCGTCACTCTGTTGCAGTCTGAGGCCACCACACGGGTGTCATCAGCCACGGCCTCTGTGGGTGGCCCTTGTCCCCAAGGAGCCAAACCCTGCAGCTTCTGTGGATCCTGGAAGATGTCAGGGGTCTGTGACTGACTGAGAATGTAGGAGTCGTGGACACTCCCTGGAAACCGTGCGCAGACCTGCAGGATGTGTTTGTGGTGGTCGCACACCAGTTGCACATCCAGCGAATTGAATCCCTTGTGGTTGATGTAGTCACCGTGTGTTACGATAGAGGTCTGAGCACCATGTGAGTGCGGTCAATGGCAACCTGCACCTGTGGGAAACCCGAGATCTGGACAAATCCAATCAATCATATCCTGGCTGTTCTGGTCCCGGGCGAAATGCACAAAGTTGTGTGTCCTCACGCATATGACACCTGTGACCTCATGGATGCATTTGTGGGTGGAGGCTTGTGATATCCCACAGGGGTCGCCTGTGGAGTCCTGAAAGGAGCCACTGGCATAGAAATTGAGCACCAAGGTCACTTTCACAGCCCCTGGCAGTGGATGCCCTCCATGTCATGTGGTGTCAAATCCTGCAGTAGCTGAGAGATGTGGCCGACCAGTTCCCTAAATGTGCACAATCTTTGGCAACACTAGTTCTTGGTCATCTGCAGGAATGAAAGGCTAGGCCCTGGGTCTAGCTGGGCGCCGACCAATGATGGCTCGCTGCAGCTCTTCAGCGGCGTGTGCAGCAACCCCAGCTGCCCCTTCTTCCAGTGGATGCTGCTCCTCTTCTGTGCAGCCAGGTGCCTCAGTCACTCTCTTCTCCATTGACTTCATTCTCTGTAGGCTGTGAGGCATACAGCTAGGTCACCAGGCTCCATGCTCCTGATATACTCCTCCTGCAGGATGAGAGAGAGAGAGGGGCATGGGTTAGCTTGTGTGTACTAAGAACCTCTCTTGGTTAAGCTGAAGGCTCCTTAACACATCCTGGAGAGTGCAGGCCACCACTTGGATGGTCAGAGTTTAGTGCGCTGCACAGCAGCCTGAAACCCCACCCTCCTCCACCCAACTCCAGCTGACAGATTGGCAGCAGCTTTGCCCATTGGACTGCAGGCTGTGCTCTCAGCTCAGGTACAGACATCCTCATACCCGCACTACAAGGCTGCACTGTTAGCTTGAACCATGGGGGAGACTGGTCCAAGCCGGAATGATGCAAGGGGTGTGAGCACCTCCACCAGTGACTGCTCCACAGACAGCTTTAGCAAGGAGATTGTGCCATGTGCCTAGTTGTCCAACTGTTCTGCAGCCCACTGTAATGCTCATTAGTTTGCAGTCTGTGCCCGAGGGGTGAAAAGCTCTGGAGTACTTGGTGGCACTTTGATGCCTCTACATTGCTTGAGTGGACAGATAAGCTAGAGGCCCGACTCCAATCATATCAATGTGGCCCCGGAACTGTCTCAGCTGCAGAGGAATGGTTACTTTATACAAGGTTCCTCTAATGCCTGGCCACTTCCCTCGCTCAACCACCTCCTCCCCCAACCCCCACCCTACCCCCCACCCATCAACGCGCCCCCTCCCCCCCACCACACCCCCACACCCCGGCACGTGCCTGTGTGCTGCCTTCAACCACAGGGCAACCCTTGCCCTCCCATCAAAGTCACCTCCACCACAGGGCAGCGTTTACACCCTCCCACAGCACCCCCAACCACAGGGCAGTGTTTACACCCTCCCACAACACCCCCAACCACAGGGCAGCTTTTACACCCTCCCACAACACCCCCCAACCACAGGGCAGTGTTTACACCCTCCCACAACACCCCCAACCACAGGGCAGTGTTTACACCCTCCCACAACACCCCCAACCACAGGGCAGTGTTTACACCCTCCCACAACCCCAACCACAGGGCAGTGTTTACACCCTCCCACAACCACAGGGCAGCGTTTACACCCTCCCACAACACCCCCAACCACAGGGCAGTGTTTACACCCTCCCACAACACCCCCAACCACAGGGCAGTGTTTACACCCTCCCACAACACCCCCAACCACAGGGCAGCGTTTACACCCTCCCACAACACCCCCAACCACAGGGCAGTGTTTACACCCTCCCACAACACCCCCAACTACCCAGCAACCTTTGCACCCCCCATCCCAACGTGCCTCAACCTTGAAGTCCAACAAGGGACACTCACAAGTGCTCTGCAACTTTACTGTGCACTCACCACCGAGTTCCCCTCAAAGTGCAGCCCGCCAAGTGCACGCCTTGTATATGCTGTTGTGAAACAATTCAGTGTGCAATCACGCCAACATGGATGGATGATCCAGCGCAGGGGGATTGAGTCCGGCAGGCTAACCTGATATAATGGTATGCTGATGTATTACAATGAGCTTCCTGATGTCCGATGGCGGGAAACTTGGCCCACCATCGATCGGATGAGCAGACGATCACAAACTGATTTCACGACGTTGTGAAATTGATTTTTGGCCTTCTCACTGTATTGTTCATTCACATCACCGAACACGTCTGATGTCAGCGGGTGTGGACGATTCTGTCGGTTGTATTTTAAATCCCATCCAATAAATAAGGACTGTATTATTCTCATGTCCAATATTTAGGCCATATATATTAATAGATATCAAACATGTTTTTGACTATTTGAAAGAACCACAAAGTGCGCATCAGTAAATTGAGACCTATCATTTATGTTGAAGGTTTATAAAATGCCTACATTAGTTCAACTTTGGACAGTCTAGCACTACCCAGTCCAAATAATATTAATTGCATTTTTACCAACATTATCATAATGAGAACTCAGTACAACTGTGGAGAGTGGAGACACATATTATGTCAGTGACCGTCTGCTCACTCTGTCCCACAAAAAAACTCTTACTGTGGATGACAACGTCTGTAGAGAGCGAAACAGTTTCCAATTTCTCCCTTTCTCTCGGCTTTACATGGTCCATCTTAGACTCTTCTCTTCCCTTTTTCAACTTCTCCATTCCTGGGGATAGGCCACTGACTCCCCATAGCTGCCTGGACTACACTTGCTCATACCCCACTTCCCGTAGTAATTGCATTCTATCCTTCCAGTTTCTCCATCCTCATTACATCTGTTCTGATGTTGCAAATTTCCATACCAGCCCCCCTGCAATGTGTTCCTTTTTCCTCAACTGAGGACCCCTTAACTGTGGTTAACCACACTTCTACACTCACCCACTATTCTCCTCCCTCCCAGGACCACGATAGGATTCCCCTTGTTCTCAACTTCCACCTCACCAGCCTTCACATTCAAAAGGCCTTCCACTGCTCTTTCTAACACCTCCAGCCACCACCAAACCCAGCTTCCCCTTTCCACATTCTGAAGAAACTGTTTTCCCCTGGTCCACACCTCAATCACCCCCAGCACTCTCTCTCCTTCCTGTTAATGTTGGAATCATGCTCCAATGGAGTGCATGTTTTAAGTTTGTAATTAAGAGAAGCTGCCACCAACTGGGGAAAGATTAGGGATTTACAGCAAGTGTATAAAAACCAGTTCACACCAGGTGTTGGGGGAAACAAAAGGAATTTGTGCCTTTGCTCTGTAGTCTTTGAAATAAAGCTGGATTAAGGAAAAAGACCTGCTCCAGGTTCATCCTTTCCTCAATGTATGGACAGTGGCTTTAACATGGTAGCAGAGGATGAACATTCGGCTCTGGTAATTGGCTGTCGAATAAGAAGTTTATTTGCCTCTATCTTCTGAAAAAAAACTACTCCTGGGAACCTCAGGTTCACAATGGTTAGGACCCGATGCCAAGCCACAAGCTTTGATTATCCACTAGTTTTTTCAGAGTCTGAACCATATGTGCAATGGAAAAATAAGGTGTAAGTGTAGACACGGGTTACTTCATCATCCCAGAGGAACCAAGGTATGGCTTTGGCTTCATCATTACTGAAAAAAGTACAATTGGCAGTATTTTCGGAACTGGATGCGGGTGACTCGGATACTGAAGAGGGATTAAGCCTTCTAATACAATTTTTGGATAAGTTTTACAAGAAAGATGATTTGTTGGAAGCATATAAAGTGTGGTCAACTTTTGATAAACTTAAGACAATCAGTCCGTGGAAGAGTATATTTGGACTTTGATAGGTGGTTTAAGAGCTTGACAAAGTTTGACCTTGAAAGTCTGGAGTCTGTGCTTGCATTCAAGTTACTGGATTGAGCACGGATTTCACATATAAGTAGACTTTTGGTATTGACAGGTGTTCAATTTCATGGAAAAGACGCCCTCTTGGACAAAATGGCTACTGCCTTAAAAAATTTGGGAAAGGAGTCATTTCCAGCTACTTTCCAATCAGGTACAGACTACTCTGCAGCGATGCAAAGAATGGAGGACTCCATGGTTCCTGAATTTCAAGATCACCCAAATACTAGAAGGAGGTGTCAGTACAAAGATAGGGTTGATGATAGGTAATGTGAAGATGGTCGCATTTTTAGCCTATTTAAGAATCAAGACAAAAAGTGAGTCTGGGATGGTGGCTGTAGGTGCTTGAATCTTAGAAACACACAGGGAATGATTAATAGATGTTATCATTGTGATTCCAAATGTCATTATGCAATGAATTGCCTGAAGTGAAAAAATCATGTCTTTGAGGTAGAACATGAAACAGACAATTGCGCCACTGAGAATAATGATGGCGATTGGCCTGAGGAATTGTATTGGTCAGTGGGAGTTTGGGTCTTTTGATCAGCACTTTTACCGCTGATTCGCTCAAGTGTGCAGGTTGGATAGTGGCTGCACTTCCGCCGTGTGTGGGGTGGATTGGCTCAATTGTTACCTGGAATCTCTTGATAAGGAAGATTGGCGTAGGGTTAAAGGATATGATAGCTCCACCTGCTTTAGGTTTGGGGATGACAACACTAATGTCTTTCAAAAAAAATAGTCCTCTCATAAGACATAATAGGGCCATTGAGTACAAGAGTAAGGAGGTCAGTTCCTTTGCCTCCGTCGCATCTGTTCTGATGATGCTACCTTCAAAAACAGTTCCTCTGACACGTCCTCCTTCTTCCTTAACCAAAGTTTTCCACCCACGGTCGTTGACAGGACCCTCAACCGTATCCAGCCCATCTCCCGCGCATCCGCCCTCACGCCTTCTCCTCCCTCCCAGAAACATGATAGGGTCCCCCTTGTCCTCACTTATCACCCCACCAGCCTCCGCATTCAAAGGATCATCCTCCGCCATTTCCGCCAACTCCAGCATGATGCCACCACCAAACACATCTTCCCTTCACCCCCCCAGTGGCATTCCGTAGGGATCGTTCCCTCTGGGACACCCTGGCACCACCCCATACCCACGCAAAAGATGCAACACCTGTCCCTTCACTTCCTCTCTCCTCACCATCCAAGGGCCCAAACACTCCTTTCAAGTGAAGCAGCATTTCACTTGCATTTCCCCCAATTTAGTCTAGTGCATTCGTTGCTCCCAATGCGGTCTCCTCTACATTGGAGAGACCAAATGTAAACTGGGCGACCGCTTTGCAGAACACCTACGGTCTGTCCGCAAGAATGACCCAAACCTCCCTGTCGCTTGCCATTTTAACACTCCACCCTGCTCTCTTGCCCACATGTCTGTCCTTGGCTTGCTGCATTGTTCCAGTGAAGCTCAACGCAAACTGGAGGAACAGAACCTCATCTTCTGACTAGGCACTTAACAGCCTTCTGGACTGAATATTGAATTCAACAACTTTAGATCTTGAACTCCCTCCTCCATCCCCACCCCCTTTCCATTTCTTCTCCCTGCCTTTTGTTTTTCCAATAATTTATATAGATTTTTCTTTTCCCAACTGTTTCCATTATTTCTAAATCTATACCTTTTATGCCCTGTTAGTCTTATTTCACCCCACCCCCACTAGAGCTGTACCTTGTGTGTCCTGCTATCCATTCTTAAGTAGCACATTATTTTAGATAATATCACTACCTTCAACACCTCTTTGTTCTTTTGTCTGTGACATCTTTTGATTATCTGCTCCTATCACTGCTTGCTTGTCCCTACAACCACACCACCCCCCACTTCTCTGCCCCCACCCCCCTCCCACCTTAAACCAGCTTATATTTCACCCCTCTCCTAATATTCACTCAGTTCTGTTGAAGGGTCATGAGGACTCGAAACGTCAGCTCTTTTCTTCTCCGCCGATGCTGCCGGACCTGCTGAGTTTTTCCAGGTAATTCTGTTTTTGTTTTGAGTAAGGAGGTCATGTTAAACTTGTGTAAGACTCTAGATAGGCTGCACCTAGATTATCGTGTCCAGTTCTGGGCACCATACTTGAGGAAGGATGTGAAGGCATTGGAGACAGTACAGAGGCGATTCACAAGGATGATTCCAGGGTTAAAGAACTGTAGCTATGAGGATAGATTGGAGAGGTTGGGACTGTTTTCCTTGGAGGAAAGAAGACTGAGAGGAGACTTGATAAAGGTATTCAAGATCCTGAGGGGCATGGACAATGTAAATAGTAGGGAACTGTTCCCACTCAAGAAAACATCAAGAACTAGAGGGCACATATTCAAGATAATTGGCAAAAGGAGTAAAAATGATCTAAGGAAAAAAATTTTCACCCAAAAGCTGTTTGTATTCAAGAAAGGCAAGGATTTACATTTCACTCAATTGGGGCATTACTGCATAACATTGCGGGAGCTAGTTATTTCTTGTCAGGAATTCAGGCAGTCTTGTTGATTTCAGAGGATAAGAGGTTTGTTGGCAAGAAAAAAAGTTATTTGGAAGTTACACGGGCAAGTTGCACACCTTTCATCACAGAAATTAGAAGTTCTGCTGCAGGATGCTGGAGTGGTAGAATAAAAAACTTATTGAGCAAGTTATGATTCAATGTGACTTTTGCATCAAATATCGGAGGACACCAACACTCCTGTTGTAAGTCTTCCACTGGCCAGGGAGTTTAATGATGTAGCAATGGATATAAAAGTATGGGACAAGGATTAACATTTTTTTGTTACAATTTGTGGATATCGTGACTAGATTTAGCCTATTTATGGTGATAAATGGCAAGGACAGATATACCATTGTAGACAAGGTCATGGAAAATGGATTGGTACTGGACTAGGAATGCCAACGAAATTTTTAATGGATAATGGAAGAGAATTTGCAAATGTTGAATTTCAGGACGTGTGAGATTTGAATATTAAAGTCATGAATACTGCAGCTGAGAGCGGTTTATCAATGGTTTATGTAAGAGGAATCATGAAGTAATTGCCAAAATGTTGTGTAAGATGCTGGCCAACCAACCAGATTGCAAGTTGCAAACGGCGCTGGCATAGGCAGTACATGCTACAAATTCTTTGCAAATGATTCGGGGGGTGGGTATAGCTCTACCAATTTGTGTATGAAAGGAATCCAAAGGTGTCTTCAGTGTTGTCGGGTGCTTCCCCTGTTCTAGAGGGGGCTACCATTAGTTCTGTTTTCTCTGCCCACTTGAATGCCTTACTTGCAGGCAGGAAAGCTTTTAGCAAGCCTGAAGTTTCAGAAAAAAAATCAATAGTGCATTGCGACATCGCAAAAGACTGCCTGAGGTCAACTTTACTTCAGGTGGTCTGGCTTATTACAAGAGACAGGGGCAAAGTGAATTGAAAGGCCCAGGGAAAGTTATAGGTCATGAGGGGAAGACTGATTATCCAACATGGGAACCAAACAATAAAAACCAATTCCTTGCAGGTCATTGGAATGAATTATGAATTTGTAGATACTGACAGTGTAATGGAGGATGATGCACATGCGATGACCACATGCATTGCATACTCATATTTGCAGAGCGGAGCCAGAGGGACAAGGTATGATAGATCAGGAGTTGGATACCTATAGAAAATCTGAATGAGATGAACAGGAAAGGGCTATCTTGTCCAGAGGCCAGCTGCCCAAAATGGGTTCACAGGTATTGTACCGTCCAGAAGGTTTGGGTAGCTGGAGGGAAGCAACAAAAGCAGGATGAGCAGGAAAATCTACTGGAAAATATAAGAATTGGTTGAATTTCCAGAGTGATGGATAAGCAGTGAAGGTCAAGGACTGAAAGAATGGAGTACAAGAATGTAAAATAAGGAAGTGTAGCTCGAGTTATAGTAATGGGTCAGGTGATGAATCCCAGGTGAGGAAGTGTTCATGTACACTGGGTAGGACATCAGATAGAGTATAAAGGAGATCTAACAATAATAACCCAGAAAGACTTCAATGGGCAAGTAGGTGTCGGCGTTTGACTAGATGACAGAGTAAAATGAAAAATGCAGAGCCGCCACGACAAAAGAGTAGAAGCAGAAGTCCCCATGGCCAAGCAGTTTTTGTAACGGCCAACAAATTAAAGAATAAAAGCTGTATGGGAAGCTAAACAAAAGGAGTTGGCTAGTTGGAAGGAGTGTGGTGTGTATTCAAAGATCCCAAAGAGGGATCAGCCAGCATTATTGCACACGTGGGTCTGCATGTTGAAGGTTCTGCTGGATGGAACCTATAAGGACAAGGCCAAGTTGGTGGCCTGCAGTTTTGAAGAATGCTTAGCAGATAAAAACAGCAGAGTGGACTTTCCCACATCAGGGAAGGTAATTTTGAAAAATATTTTGGCCCTTTTGGCAGTTTTTTCTTGGGAATGTAAGTCAATTGATATAAAAGTTGCATTTCTGCAGGGAGGTGTTTCTCAAACCTCCTAAGGAGGCACCAGAGGTAGAGGGAAAACTTTGGAAGTTGAATATGTGCATATACGGTTGAAACGAAGCTTCCAGAGTGTGGTACTTTTCAGTTCGACCGATGTTGTTAAAGTTGGGATGTCTCCAATTTATTGGTGTCATGGTGGGAAAGTTTTGGGCATCTTCATGATGCATGCTGATGGCTTCCTATGAGGTGGCACTAGTGAGTTTCAAAGTTATGTTATTGTCAGGATTAGCACAGACTTTAAGATTGGAAGTCAGGTTAATGAGGCCTTTAAATATGTTGGATTAGAAATAAAACAGTATGGGTCTGAGGTTACTTTGCTTAGAAAGTGTTAGCCCTATCACAGTTAATCAGGCTGGGGTCCTCACAAATCGATGCAAATGCTCCCACAGGTGAGACGGAGCAACTGCAAAGTCTAACTGGACAATCAACCGGCTGGGCACACAGACAAGGCTGGATGCAAGTTTGATGTCCTTAAACTGAGTGTGACAATGAAACATTCCAAGGTCAAGGACATCTTACAGGTGAACAAAACATTTTTAAAAAGTTAAAGTTTATGAAAAGTATCCTGAAGTTTCCATTTTCGGGTGATCCAAAGAATATAAAATGGATTGTCTTTAATGATGCCCCTAATGCACAGCTTGTTGATGAGTTTTCAAGTGCAGTGGATTTCATAATATTTCTTGCGGCTGAAAATGGGAAATGTTGCCCCTGGGATTAGGGATCCAAAAAGATGAGGTGAATAGTAAAGAGCACCCTGGCTGCAGAGACTGTTGCACTAGTAGAGGTGGTGGACATGGCAATCTTTTTTATCTAAAACATTAGGGGAAATACTACATGCGGGAAATGACGAAGGAAATGTCCCAATGCTAAACATTGTCCCATTATTAAAAGAGGGAGGTAGGGATAGACCAGGAAATTCCAGGCCAGTCAGTCTAACCTTGGTGGTGGGGAGGTTACTAGAAAGAATTGAGACAGAATATACCTGCACTTGGAGAGACATGGATTAATCAGGATTAGTCAGCATGGATTTGTTAAGAGAAGGTCATGTTTGACAAATTTAATTAAATATTTTGAGGAGGTAACCAGGAGTGCTGATGAGGGTAATGCATTTGATGTCATCCACATGGACTTTAGCAACGTTTTTGATAAGGCCTTTCATGGCAGACTGGTCAAGAAAGTAAGACCTCATGGGATCCAAGGCAAAGTGGCACGTTGCATCCAAAATTGGCTAAGAGACAGAAAGCATGTTTCTGTGACTGGAAGTCTATTTCCAGTGGTGTTCCACAGGGCTTGGTGCTGGGGCCTTTGCTGTTTGTTGTGTACATAAATGATTTAATGTAGGGGGCATGATCAAGAAGTTCGTGGATGACACAAAAATTGGCAGGGTGGTAAATAGTGAGGAGGATAGCCATAAACTGCAGGAGGATATCAATGGACTCGTCAGGTGGGCAGAGCAGTGGCAAATGGAATTCAACCTGGAAAAGGGTGAGGTAATTCACTTGGGGAGGGCTAACAAGGCAAAGGATTACACTATGAATGGTAGGACTCTGGAAAGTACTGAAGATCAGAGGCACCTTTGTGTGCATATCCACACATCCCTGAGGTAGCAGGGCAGGTAGATAATGTGGCTAAGAAGGCATATGGGATACTTGCCTTTATTAACTGAGGCATAGAATACAGGAGCAGGGAACTGTATATAATGCTGGTTAGGCCACAACTGGAGTACTGCGTGCATTTCTGGTCACCACATTATAGGAAGGATGTGAGTGCACTGGAGAGGGTGCAGAGGAGATTTACCAGGATGCTGCCTGGGCTGGAGGGTCTGAGCTATGAGGGAAGATTGGATAGGCTGGGGTTGTTTCCCTTGGAGCAGCAAAGGTTGAGAGGGGACCTGATAGAGGCGTATAAGATTGAGGGGCATTGATAGGGTGGATAGGAAGGCACTTTTTCCATTAGTAGAGGGGCCAATAACCAGGGGGCATAGATTTAAGGTGAGAGGTAGAAGGCTAAGAGTGGAGTTGAGGAGAAATTTTTTCACCCAGAGGGTGGTGGTAGTCTGGAACTCACTGCCTGAAAGGTTGGTTGAGTCAGAAACTTTCAAAACATTTAAGAAGTATTTAGATATTCACTTGCATTGCCATAGCCTCCAGGGCTATGGGCCAAGTGCTAGAAAATGGGATTAGTGTAGTCAGATCTTTGTGGTCCAGCATGGACACGATGGGCCAAATGACCTCCTTCTGTGCTGTTAATGTCTGAGTCTATGAGAATGTTACATTGACAATCGATCCCTTTGGGATAATGTTGTTAAGGACTGAGGTGGGAGGAGTACGCAGTTAATTCTAGCCTCATTTCTCCACAGGTCTTTTTAAGAGTTTAAAAGTTTAATTCACCCACAAAATTTGCCAATTGTTACTCTTCAATACTGTTATTCCCAGCATAACAAGACTCTAACTAGGCTTCTTTCAGTAAACGCACAAAAAATGATTTATTATAAAACAAACTACTTTTTAAAAACAAATTAATGAACTACGTCTTGTATATTAACCAGCTTAGAAATGTAACGATTTCCCCCTTTTTTCATAAAACAGATATTCAAACCCCTGTGCACTCTCACACAAGCACAAAACAGGACAAAACAAACACGGTCTCCTGCAGAGGCTGGAAGATGGGAAGTTTATTTTAAAAGGATAAAATTCAAAGAGATCTCGATGCTGTTGATTTAACAGAATTCTGGTAACAATAGGTCTGGAAGTTCCTTCAGACAGATTTTTTTGTGAAACTGTCATTAATGACTCTCATTTATCACAACTTGGTAGACTTTAAAAAAAACAGATGAGCTACCCTGATGGGATGTTTCTGAGGAAGGTTTAACACAAAGGTGAAGCAGAGAGACGAAAGAGAGTCTTTGTCTGGCAGCCTGCTTCTATGGCACACATCCACTCACTCTGAGAGTTTTAATGACTAAGATGTTCAAAGCATACTTCTCTTAGGCCAGGTGTTTTTAACCAATCAGTAACAGTCTTTAGCCTGGCAACAGCAGTTCTTTGTTAACTTAGATATACAAAATATCTCTTCCCTCAGCAGGTGTTCCCCTCTGGACTGCTATCTTGACCTGTGGTTTCTTAAAGAATGGGATAATCATAGCCTTAAATTAATATTGCAAGCTTTAAAAAATAACTCAGGAGGAAGAATGTCCAAAATCCAATGTCTTTCAAATTTCCCGAAGATGGGTTCCTCACAACGTACATCCCACAAAGACTGTGAGTGAAAAAAGATCGTGAATTGATATCAAAAGTCTAAAACAAATGATGGAGACAAAGGAAATCTCTAAACTCAAATTGGCTGATACAAGCCACCAGTTGTCAGATTCTTTCACCAAATGGAATGCTTCTAGGGAAAAACTACAGGGAGTATTAAAGGGATGGTTCAGGTCTTAAATGTGTGATTTATTTCCCTGTCTTCAGTTTTTTTATCTGAAAAGAAAGTGCACTTGTTATTTCTTGTCCTTTTAAGAAGTGAATGTTGGAATCATGCTCCAATGGAGTGCATGCTTTAAGTTTGTAACTAAGAGAAGCTGCCACCAATTGGGGAAACATCAGGGATTTATAGCAAGTGTATAAAAACCAGTTCACACCAGGTGTTGGGGGAAACAAGAGGAATCTGTGCCTTTACTCTGTAGTCTTGGAAATAAACCAAGATTAAGGAAAAGACTGGCTCCAGGTTCATCCTTTCTTCGATGTGTGGACAGTGACTTTAGCATGGTCCATGCAAGCACAGGAGATGCAACACCAGCCCTTTTACCCCCACCCTCCTCACCATCTGAGGCCCCAAACACTCCTCCCAGTTGAAGCAGTAATTTATGTGTGCTTCTTTCAATTAAGTATGCTATCATGGACATTTTAAAGGGTGCTTCTCAAAAGTCACCCGTGAACAATGTATTTGAGAGTGTATTCAATTTAAAATACTCGGCAGCAAAGCCTTTTTACTTAAAAAGAAAAGGTTAGTTTATTTTGCACTATTCCTCTGGAAGCTACTTAAGATAAAGTTACTAAAACATATCCTCAAAAAGATGAGTTGCAGAGCAAGATAAAAATGATATTTTTAAAAAAAATTGAATCAGTTCAGTTTGTATTTGTACAGTATTCACTGCTCAAATGTGGTCTGCTCTACACTGGGGAGATGAAACGTAGATTTTGAGACTGCGTTGCAGAATAGCTCAGTTTGCAAGAGTGACTCTAAGCTTTTGATCACCTATCATTTAATTCTTCACCTTGCTCCCTGACAAGGTGTAAAGGTTCTGTGTGCAAGTAATTGTCATTAGAAGAATATAATCCATGTTGTAAAATACTGAGTGATGCCCTCCCCCCCACCTCCCTTAACCAACCAACACAAGAATTAGGAGCAAGAGAAGACCTTAAGCTGATCCAGCATTCGAGAAGGTTAAGGCTGGTCTAATTTTGGCCTCAACTCCACTTTTCTGTCTGTACCCCCCATAACCCTTGCCTCCCTTGTCAGTCTAAAATCCATCCAACTCAGCCTCGAGTAAAGTCAATGATATGGCCTCTGTTAATGGTTGGTTGATTCTGTTGTTAAAGATACACAGGTGATGGATTAAGGACTGAAAGCAGCTGGGATACTGGGTTAGTAGCTCGGAAAGCATAGATCTATAATGCTGCGTTCTTTGTTTCTTGTTGGATGATGGGGGGATTGGAGCGAATGAAAGCGAGGAGTTGTTGTAGGAGTAGATCTGCTATTCTGTTTACAGTCTTGTGAATTCAACCAACTGAGTTGAGTCAATGGGCAGAATCATCCCAGATTTGCACAAAGTGAGGTAGCGGGCACGAAACATGACATTTTACCCGCTGGCCAGAATGGTGGATTTTTGTGCCATATTGTCCCCTTCCCGGTGCGTCCTGCCTCATTAATTATGCATTCACAGGAAACATGTCAGATCACTGGTGGGCAGGCTCGGATCTTCACGCTACGCCATGACCTCAGCGCTTCCTCACATTGGGCGCCATATTTAAAGTGTACCAGAGTGTAGCCTACTTCATATCTACAGACCAGGTCTACTCCAGGCAAAAAATGGCCCAGAAAGCAAAGGGGACCGCAGCCCTCAAATTTAGTGACACCTCTCTGGAACACCTGCTGGATGCAATAGAAGGCTGCCATAAACACCTCTAGCTCTGGCCTGGCCACTAGAGGTCTACAATCCAGCCTGGGAGGTGGTGGCAGCACCAACGGAGCACAGAGCAGATCAGCCATCCAGTGCTGGAAGAATGGTCTCATCCGCTCCATCAGGGTGAGTCTCATCACTCTCAACACGTACTCCCATAGGGATCTCACTCTTCAAGGGACAACACCACTAACTCTCACACACACCCTCGCATCTCCATCGGGCGCATATCCTCTGGAGCTCGGGTCCTCATCCTGTCCATGTCTCCGCTCACCACACAAACATGCCACACAGTGCCATGTGTTCTGCTCACACTCTCTCCATCTGTTTCCATACAGGAGAACCGAGCTCACAACAGGAGGGAGAGGTCCCAGACCCACGGTGGAGTAGACCCCTCATTCACTTTGAAAAGTGTGCCATCACGCTGGCTGGCGAGGTTGGCAGCAAACACCCACATGAGGATCATGCACCACTTCACCCCTCTCTCAATGCAACTGTGAGTGCTCTCGCTCCTGCTTTTGACTCTGCTGCCATGCACTAATTATCTCTATTTTGGTTCACAGGGAGCTCTGCCAAGCGACCAGCACTCTCAGCCAGTCAGTCCCTCAGCTCCATCCAGGTCCTCGCCTCAGCGAAGAGGACACCTTCTTTGAAGAGCTGGAAGTAAGCAGCCTGTGGGGCAGATCTTCCAATTTTGGCACTAACCCCCAGTTGCTGGTAAGGAGGATTTTACAGGATTGACAGGGCTGGGTTTACTCTTGTCATTTCCAATGCTTGGGTCGACGCCAGGTGGTCTGTCTGATTTCGTTCCTTTTTGACTTTGTAGTGGTTTGATTCAACTCCTATCAGAAGGTATTTAAGAACACATTGCTTTAGGTCTGAAGTCACCTGTTGGACAGACCAGGTAAGGAGATTTCCTTCCCTCATGGACACACACAGTCAACAATGATTTAGTTGTCACCACTACTGAGAACTTGCTTTTCATTGGGATTTGAACCCATTTCCCCAGAGCATTAGCCTGGGCCCAAAGATCACTAGTCCAATGGTGATACCACTACGCCACCACCTCCCCTCATCAATCATGCAGCACTTTTGGCTGAAGATGGATGCAAATGCTTCAGCTGTGTCTTTTTCACTGATTTGCTGGTTGACAATGGGGATATTTGTGGAGACTGCTCCAGTTAGTTGTTCAATTGTCCACCGCCATTCATGACTGGGAGTAGCAGGTCTGCAGAGCTTTGATCTGATCCTTTTGTGTAACTGCATTTTGAAGGTGCAGTACCTGAGAGCCGATCCTCCCGCCCAAAGTCAGGTCTCTCAACAATACCTTGCATGATAATAGCAGCTGTATTGGAACAGCTTGGTTGGAGGTCAACCAGGCTTTGATGAGTGTAAGGAGCAGAATCCCCAGCTGGTGTAAGAAAATGGGGTCTTGAATAAATAAAAAAGAACTCTCATTTAAGCGGGCATCTGCTGCATTTTATAGGATTTTCTAAGCAGTATTGATTGCCTCTCTTTCTAAACACTTTGACCTCTGAACAGCCTTAGTTCAGGCTGCCATGTTGACATTCCTGAGTTGGTAGAAAGGTGTCATGTGCACCCCTTATCTATGCAAGTGTTTAGAAAGGGCCAGGATATGACCCTCAACATGATGTAAACTAAAAAGCTGACCTCAAGGAGAGTGAAAAACAAAGGGGTGGTAACCACCCTGATGTTTTGAGTATCTATCCTGTATCCATTGGTCAGAAGAGTTAGGTAGATGATCGACACTGAGTAAGCTACCAGCCTCCAAAAAAGGGTATATATATTGGTATTATACTGGTGGTAGGGGGCTAAGGTGCTGGTGAGGTGGCAGTGCTTGTTGGCAGCTGCCCCCTTCAGACGGAAGATGGAGCAGAAGAGGAGGAGGATGATCGAGGGAAGCCTAACACTTCGACTAGAGAGCCAAATGCTGTTATCACAAGCTGTATACTTTTTCTTTCTGTCTAATTAGTTAATGTATCATATCTAAACAATAATAAGCTTAATAAGCTTAAACAACCTTAAGATCACTTATGACTAGTCGACTGCCTATTTAGATATCTGTGGCCCCGAACCCCATAATCTTACAATTGGTGTCAGGAGTGGGATCCACAGTGGTTGAAGTAAAATTGGCTTCGAATTTGAGAAGCAACAGCCTTAGATTGTAGTTAACCGCATGGAGTGGTTATTAAGTGAAGCCAGGAGTCACAATGGCATACGCTGGGAACCGACTAATAAGAGAGTTTGAATGTGAAAACAAGCGAGCCTGGAGTGAGATAATACAAGTATATTTTTGATAAGCTTTCTAAAAACATTCAGAAAGGAAAGATTGTGCTGGAAAAAGTTCAGAATAGGTTGGTCTACGGTGCACATGTGTTTTCCTTACAGCTGAATATAAAGTATAAGGAGTTAAGAGAACAGGTCAATAAGTTAGAAAAGGGATTGACCTGTTCGATTGGTTCTGCTGTGAACAGGAGACACATGACAGAGTATTATATATGAGGTGAAAAATTGGACCAAACGCTGGAGCGCGTGAGGGTTGAATTGGCTCCGGAGAAGCCGTGTGAATCTTTCTTTTTTGGGTTAAATAGAGACATAGGAGGTTCCAAAGCAGAGTTGGAAAGCAATGATTTTAAACAGATCCTAGCTGTAGGCTCCCTGGAATCAAAGAGATGGACTGGGACTCTCACAAGGTCCTAGCTAGCATCAAGCAGGTCCCACCGAAGGTCCAAGCGTATCACTATCAGTGGACTCTGACTTCTCCGCCTTTATCACCCATGGCCCTTACCCTGATACCATAAAGTTGGCAGCAGCAAATTGCCCAGCTGAGAGTATACCATACTTTTGAGTCAAGTCATTGTTAAAGTAGGATGTTGTTTGCAAACATCAAAGGTTCAAAAAACTGGGTTCAAGGAAGAAGCTAACATGTTTAAACTTCAAATGACATGTTTTACTGAATTTAAACTGCTGTGACTGGTCGGGAGAAGATTCCAAACTGCACTAGTTTACAACGGTGAAGATCAGGCTGTTCCAAAAATATAAATCTAAGTCTGGGGTTTGGCAGCATTTAAAATGACCAAGCCTGAGCAGAACTGTTTCTGAAATTGGAATTGATGACGAACTGGACATGAGTTGCTATTTCCAGCATTAAAAGAGGATAAACAAATTCTATTTTTTTCCAAAAAAAACTAATGGAAAGATAGTTTAGATGGTTCCTCGATATCAGAAAAACAATGTTTTTGGAAGAAAAACATTAAACTCAAAGAAAAACCTGTCAGCGAACAACACTGCTATTTGAATTTGGGATAATTTTAAAATACAAAAATATTCAGGCACAATCTAATGCAGGCTTGCCCAACCTTTTTACTTGGGCAGGGGGAGGGGGTGCACATTTCAAATTTTCTCTCAATTGTGGGGGCCAATACGCAACTTTTGGAATGAAAAAGAAACAGGCTCTGAGGGACAGAACAAAAACAAAGATAGCTGGAAAAACTCAGCAGGTCTGACAGCATCTGCGGATAGGAACACAGTTAACGTTTCAAGTCCGTATGACTCTTCAACAAACTAAGGAAAAATAGAAAAGAGGTGAAATATAAGCTGGTTTAAGGGGGGGTGTGGGACAAGTAGAACTGGATAGAGGGCCAGTGATAGGTGGAGATAACCAAAAGATTTCATAGACAAAAGGACAAAGAGGTGTTGACGGTGGTAATATTAGATAAGAAATGTGAAGAGTCATACGGACTCGAAACATTGACTGTGCTCCTCTCTGCAGATGCTGTCAGACCTGCTGAGTTTTTCCAAGTATTTTTGTTTTTGTTTCGGATTTCCAGCATCCGCAGTTTTTTGCTTTTATCAGAGGGACGGAGATCTGCCCTTAGTTTTGCCTGTCATGAAAAGTCAATGCTTGCCCATGTATTTGATGTAGCGCCACGATGCATCCCAGACCTGATGCCCACCTGTCAGCCCACAAAGAGCCCTCCATCCCCATCCCACCCCCATATGCTGTATGAGGGCCCTGCCCGAGGCCCAGCTAAGTCCAATGGCACGGCTGGCTGGATCAGTCCGCCTTGGGGGCCGGCCCTTGCACAAGCCTGAACTAGTGGGTTGATTTTGAGAAAATAAAATGTTGTTGAAGTGGAAGAACAAAAGGATAAAATGTCAATGCCTGGAATCAAACAGAAATATTTGATTTCTGTTTTAAATATATTATAAGAACATTTTATTAGATTGTAAAGTTTCTCCAAAGCTCCTGAAAGAGATACAATGACAGTTAATGGGATGCCTCACTTAGAATAAGAGATAGAGTTAGTGAAAGATACACAACTTCAAATGGGAATTGGAATAACTTGCTTTTGCGTGGTTCAATGGAATATATAAATCAGGTATTGATTCAGGTTCTAATGAAAGGAAAGTGCACTTGAGATGAATAAGGTGACAGCTTTCTCTTGGAGATATTTGTTTCTTTGCCTATGAACTTTTTAAGAGAACAGAATTTGATAATCTGGCCACCACCTGAAACATTATCGAATGGTGCATCCTTTTAAAGACAGTGAAATCCCAGATGATGAAGCTGATTGGCAGAATACACAGCATGATACCTAGAGACCTGATAAACCTTCCACAAATGCAAAACAAGAATTTGTAGG
The DNA here is from genome assembly GCF_017639515.1 of Carcharodon carcharias. Lineage (NCBI taxonomy): Eukaryota > Metazoa > Chordata > Chondrichthyes > Lamniformes > Lamnidae > Carcharodon > Carcharodon carcharias. The sequence continues at coordinate 96,012,167 of NC_054484.1, read as the reverse complement.
AGACAGCAGAGAGATTACCACCACGCATGAAGAAGTGACATGTAGCGGAAGGAATGCTGCCTGAGTCGAAAATGTAAAAGAGATTCACTAGAGACCACATCCAGTAGATAGAGGAATGTGTGAAGATGACTAAAGAATGTGAAGTTCCAACAAAGGATTAAAGAAGGAGTGTGCAGAAGTGATTTGTAACTTGTGAACTAACAGGTGCAGCTGCACTGAAGAACGGGTCCCAGATTTGCTGAGCTACTTGACAAACCACGTGACATGAAATGGTTAATATGGCCTGGAGAGTAAGAAAACATTTTTTCAGTGAGCAAGGCACTGCCGCATACTCCATTGAGAAACTCACTTTAAGACAATTCATTTTATTTCCTCTGACCATTACCATCATAGAGTAACATTAAAGTAAAAGGAATTTTGGATTGACACAACTGAAGGGAGAAATAATACTTAGTAAGAATTATCCACAAGATGGATACGGGTGAAGGGAAAACTGGAGGATCTTTTAGTCCAAGCATAATCTATTGTCTCAATCACATGTACTGATATACAAAGAGCCTGGAAATTAGCAGCCCTCCTGCAAAAGAATAGGGCTGGGATTTTCCCGCCCTGCCATTGGTGGGATCAGCTGCAGGGACCAGTCAAGAGTCCATTGACTTTCAGCGGGACTGAACAACCCCAATGGCAGGCAGAACTGGAAAATCCCACCTTAAGGATATTTCCCTCTCAAAGGGGGGAACCATAAGATCTGCAGGTGGGGATGCCAAACCAAGTAATCAGATAATTCTAGGAGCTTTAATATGTTACCTATATATGTAATCAAGAAATTAGGGAAATGGCTTGTATTTTAGAAATGACTGTGTTATCCAAAAATTAATTGCGAGAAGTGAATAAGGATATTTCCTTCCCAAAGTGGGGAACTATAAGAAATTGGGGTCTTGAATAAATGAAAAAGAACTCTCATCAAAGCAGATATCAGCTGCATTTTATAGGATTTTCTAAGCAGCATTGATTGCCTCTCTTTCTAAACTCTTCTGAACAGCCTTAGTTCAGGCTGCCATGTTGACATTCTTGAGCTAGTAGAAAGGTGTCTTGTGCACCCCTTGTCTATGCAAGTGTTTAGAAAGGGTCAGGATATGACCCTCAACATGATGTAAACTAAAACGTTGACCTCGAGGAGGGTGATGGACAAGGGGGTGGTCACCACCCTGACCTTTTGAGTACCTGTCCTGTATCCATTGGTCAGAATAGATAGATAATTGAGACTGGGTAAGATACCAGTCCACCCAGAAAGGGTATATATATTGGTATTATACTGGTGGTAGGGGGCTGAGGTGCAGGTGAGGTGGCAGTGCTCACTGGGCAGCTGCCTTGTCCAGTTAGAAAATGGAGCAGAGGAGGAGGAGGAAGATCGAGGGTAAAGTTTCCCAACACTTCGACTAAAGAGTGAAATGCTGTTATCACAAGCTGTTTTTTTCTGTCTAATTAGTTAATGTAACTAACGTAGTTAGCTAGCCCTAACCCTAACCCTATCCCCTAACCCCTAACCCCCAACCCTAATCCTAACCCTAACCTTACACTGGTCCTAGGGTAAGTGGTTGGAAATGAGTTTTGTGATCTCGGAGTATCCTTGAAAGAGGACAGAGCCGTCCATGTTTGCCAATTCTTGGCCAATTCTTTTCAGAATTTCTCCCTGCTCATTTTGATCTTCTAGACTCAAAATGTCCATGGCACTCCGCCATATGGGAAGAATGGGATCAGCACATGGTGTCAGCAGCAGACCAACTACAGACCGTGAGACAATTAGGGCCAATATATTTCTAATATTGAGCTCCTGGCAGTAGAATTTCAGCCACTCAATGGTTATGTCAACTGCTCTCTCCCTTTCATAATTCCTTGGTGATTTTATCCACTTTCCCACATGCTTGTACTCAGTCTAGTGGCCCTCAGCATTGAGCTCCTGATAATAAAATGTCAGCAGTTTAAAGGTTGTGTTGACTTCTCTCCCTTTCGTAATCCCTCGGTGATGTTGTCTAATTCTTTACTTTTTTGTACACAGTTTGGAAACCTTCAGGGGACAGGCTTTGAAGTGAAACTTGTTTGAGGAGACTGTGGAGAGCAAGCATACTTCTTGAGTGAAGAGTTCCATCTCCTTCTGGGTTAACATGTCCTGCTGTGTTCCACAGGAGCCGAAAATACTCTTCAAGCCAGCTATGACAGTTATTAAAAATAAAAACAAAAATAAAAACAAAAAAAAAACTGCAGATGCTGGAAATCCAAAACTAAAACAGAATTACCTGGAAAAACTCAGCAGGTCTGGCAGCATCGGCGGAGAAGAAAAAAAGAGTTGACCTTTCGAGTCCTCATGACCCTTCAACAGAACTGAGTAAAATTCTCTCCTAATTTTACTCAGTTCTGTTGAAGGGTCATGAGCTCTCGAAACGTCATCTTTGTTCTTCTCCGCCAATGCTGCCAGACCTGCTGAGTTTTTGCAGCTAATTCTGTTTTTGATCACAGTTATTAACTCCATTTACCCATGAGTCTAGTTGGACAAGATGCAGGCAAGCATTCATTGCTGACAGTCGACTAGGAGTCTGTGGCAACCCTGTTTGCTCAGCCTATAAGTTTTGGCATGTACTTCAATAGCTCCATTTTCCTGCTGAAAATTATGGGCAATGTCCAACCACTTGAATGAATAGCTCTGGCCATCAGTGTCACACTCTTTATTAGGCTCAGCATCAGAGTAAAGCCTTGGGGTTCCTCTTTCAGCACCTGTCCAACTTGACTGAGTTGGTCATTTTAATTGGCAGATTGTGGTCCTGTATTCTGGATCGTCTCAGCAGACTGCTTGGCACTGTGCCAATCAACACTGGTTGAAGATCTGCAACAGCGTACAATCTACAACTTAATCTGGGCATGGATGTATGAAGAAATTAAGAAAGCAACTGGCTGCAGTTGGACACATCAGGAGTCAACGTGGAATAGACCTCTTGGGCCTTCCCTGTCAACTGCCCCTGCATCATAAAGGTCCACATATCTGATGGCCATTTTACCTGTCCTGCTACTTTCTCAGAAGTGGTGAGAAAGGATTCCACATTACTCTCTTCAAACTTGAGAACGAATCTAGCGTATTTACGCGCTTTTCAGCTTGGTTCTGGAGTAGAGAGACTGATCAGTTACCAGGTGGAGAGGTTTTCCATAGCAGCTTCCATCTGTCTGAACAATCTCTCCCTTTGAACTTCTAATGTCTATTTCCAGTGTTCGGAGCTGGAATTCTCCCTCTCCCTTTCTCGCTCTCCTGAGACTCTAGCTGGATTCTGAGTTTTGGCTAGGGGAAGAGGTTTGGGGCCGGGGTTTAACTCCTTGTGAGCCTATTCTGGTTGATAAGTGGGGTTCGATTGCTCAATGAATGCTTGCCTGCATCTTGTCCAACTAGACTCATGGGTAAATGGAGTTAATAACTGTGATCAAAAACAGAATTAGCTGCAAAAACTCAGCAGGTCTGGCAGCATTGGCGGAGAAGAACAAAGATGACGTTTCGAGTCCTCATGACCCTTCAACAGAACTGAGAACCCCACTTATCAACCAGAATAGTTACTCCAGCATCTGGAGTAACTCACTCCTTTTTATCTTACTAGGCAGTTTGATTTGTAACTCCCTAGCTACAGCTTTCAATTGTTCTGTGCTTAAGGATGATAGTTCCTCGCTGTTTACGTCTCCTTGTTTTACAGTATCTGTGCATTGCAATTTGCTATTTCCCTATTGTTAAGGGAAGGGAATTTGCTGTGATCGTTTAATTGTATTTTAAAGATTGTTTCAGATACTGGTCTTCCCTTCTTGGCTTTCAATTGGTTCCTTTTGTATCAGATTCAGTTCATTTCTTAAATTTGGACTTTGGCCAAATTTTTGGTCAGATTTTGTCTCGCTTGTAATGGATCCAATGCAGGACCTGAGACACCAATTTCTGTTACAGACAGGAAAGAGAAGCAAAACTGAACTCTTTTATTATCTCGCTGTCTGCCCATAAGCAGAGGTCTTTTTTGTTTTAAAAATAGGCTTTGCATTTGGCATTTATTCCAAAAACCCTTTGTTTGTATAGTCAATTTTTAAAGTGACTCACAGCAAATGCTCTTGGGATTAATTCAGAAATGTTGGTTATTCGCACAATTGCAATTTCACACACACCCACATACCACACACACACACACACACACACCACAACACACACACCAAAACACACACACCACAAAACACACACACACACACACATACACCACACACACACACCACAACACACACACACACACACACACATACATCACAACGCACACACCACAACACACAGACCACAACACACACACACACACACCACAACACACACACCACAACACACACACACACACACACATATACACCACACACACACACACCACAACACACACACCACAACACACACACACACACATACACCACAACACACACACCACAACACACAGACCACAACACACCCACACACCACACACACACACACACACATACACCACAACACACACACAACACATATACAGACCACAACACACACACACACACACACAAATACACCACACACGCCACAACACACACACACATACACCACTCCACACGCACACACATACACCACAACACACACACACACACCACAAACACACACACACACACACACCACAATACACACACACACACACATATACACCACACACACACACACACACACACACACCACAATACACACACCACAACACACACACACACATACACCACAACACACACACCACAACACACAGACCACAGCACACCCACACACCACACACACACACACACACCACAACACACACACCACAACACACACACCACAACACACACACACATACACCACTCCACACGCACACACATACACCATAACACACACACACACACCACACACACACACACACCACAACACACACACACACCACACACACACACACACCACAACACACACACACACACACACACACCACACACACACATACACCACAACACACACATACACGCGCATACACACACCACAACTCACACTCACATACACATACACACGTATACAGTAAGGGGATAGGATAGAGGAATCTTACAGCTATGAATAACCTGCCAATAAAAAGATGGATATCAGTTCACATGATTGCCAGAGTCCAGAATGTACAGATCCAAAGGGGGTTCCTTCATGGAACAGCTTAACAAGTAGTTTCTGTGCTTGCTTCTGGCCAAACACCATTGTTCACCTTAGGAGCAGAAGGTGGCTGTCAGTGCCTCTGCAGGTATAATGAGCTACGATGTCACTCTCTTTATTATAGTCCAGGCTGAGGGAGCCATATTGTCTGCTAGTCCTTTGGTTTCAAGGGTTATAAGGTGTTCTTACCATGAGATGTGAGATTCCACATGGATGAGAGTGGAAATCTTTTGTCCTTGTAACTGCTGTTGGAAATTTCCAGAAACTGTGGCCAATCTAGTGAATCGTGCAACCTGTAGCAGCCATCTTTTGATTCCGCAAGTTCCATTTCTAAATAAGCAAAGAGTTTGATTTACACAGTTTATGTTATCTTTCATGCCTTGGGGACATGTCACATATTTGGGAGGAACAGGTGACTTTTGACTTACATTTCATGGTGGGAGGATGCATATTGCTTGCCAAAGGACCTAATAAAAGCCCATCCCACAGCTATAATAAGAGACTGAGTGTGGGTCTTGCACCCCTTAGTGGGAGGAGGGTCCCTAAAGAACTTCAATGGATCCTGGAACCAGGTAAGTCCCCAGCTTTTAGGGAGGGGCGGGTCCAGGCAGCCAGAGGAGGGGCTAGCAAGAGGGGTGGTGAAGCTTTTTGAAGGCCAGAATAGAGAGGAAAGAAAGGGAATAATGTCTAAGGGCGGTGACCATGATGCGCAAAGGGTAGCCCCCACCCCCCCATGAATGCTGTGCCCTTCCTGCCTTCCGAAACTTTTTTTCAGAAGTGGTCTCCCCATTCCCAACTGCCTGCCCACGCCAGCCATTTTATGGCGTGGGCTGCATGAAATATGGGTCAATTGGCTTGGCGACGAATTCAATTGCCCATTGATTCTTTTGATAATGATTTTAAATATATGACCTCTGGTTACTGACACACTCATCAAAGGGAACAGCTTTTCTGCACTGCCTAAATCTCATCATCTTGAAAGCCTCTCCGAGGTCACCTCTTAAACTTCTCTGTACCCAGGAGAACAGTCGTAATTTTTCCAAGCTCTCCTATTGACTGAAGTCCTATATCCCTGATAAACCCCCTCTTTACCCATTCTAAGGACTTCACAATTTCCCTGGAATATGGTACTCAGAATACTCCACAATACATGAGCTGAAGCATTACCAGTGATTCTGGCATAATATCCTTGCCTTTATATTCCGTTCCTCTCTTTATAAACCCATTTTTAACCAACTTATCAATTTTCCCTGCCACCTTTAAGGGTTTGTGTATATGGACAGCAAGGTCACTCTCTTGATGAACACTTTTCAGAATCATGCCATTTATATTAATTCTTTATATTAGTCCTTTCATATTAATTCCCCCAAAGTGCATTACTTCACAATTTTCTGCTCAAACTGCATCTGCTACGCCTTTGCCCATTTCACCCTCATGGGTAGAATTTTCAGGTCGGCAGGCAGACGCAATCAGCGGGCCTGGGAGCGGCTGGGAATGGGCCACCGCATGCAATCGGCTCCCGACCATGAACCCGCGCTGGCTGGTCAATTGACAGCCAGCAAGCGTGAAAAGCACCAAAAGCGAAAAACCTCTTAATTGATAATTTAACGGCCTTAATAGGCGTCTTAATTGTCGGCGGGCACGCTGCTGACTCTCACGCGCACCTGCTGACCGAAATATTGCAAGAGTGCGCAATGACGTTGGGACGCTCGCCTGACATCATCACGCGTTATTTCACGCTCGAGCATGTTGGGCATGCGCCCATATTCCGAGCGGAAAATTCAGCTCCGTGTCTGTGTCACTCTGAAACCTACAGCTACCCTCATTACTATCTATTACTTTGCCAAGTTTAGTATCATCTACTGACACCCAAGACCAGGCCATTTATAAAAAATGAAAAGAGTAATGGAGCCAAACTGTACCTTGGGGACACCACTGCAAAACACTTGCCCCCCACCCCCGCCATTCTGAAAGAAATATTGACCCACTGCCACACTTTGTTTCCTGTCATTGAATCAATTTCATATCCATACTGCCACCTTTCCCTTAATTCCATGGGTTTAAATCTTCTTAATAAGCCTCCTGTGTGGCACTTTGTTGTATGCCTTTTAAAAGTCCATGTATACATCAACTGCTGCACTACTTTGATTAATTTTATCTATTACCTCATCAAAGAATTCAATCAACTTAATCAAATGCAATTTACTTTTTCTAAATCTATGCTGGTTCTCCTTAATTAACACACGCCTTTCTAAATGGAAGTGTATTTGTCCCTGAATTCGCAAAATAAAACAAGTTCTGATTTAGTTCATTTGTCAATTATGTTAAATCTGTGTCCTCTGGTTGTTAATTCTCCAGCTAGTTTCTCCTCACTTAGTCTATTAAAACTTTCGTGAGTCTCAAAACTGCCATTAAATCTCCCCTTAACTTTCTCTGCTCTAAGGAGAACAATCCTAGCATCCCTCCACATAACTGAAGTGATCCATCACTTAGCCAAGATTCAATAAAAAATATAAATAATAAGAGGAAGAGAGTGGTCAGCTTCATTCAGTTCCTTTAGTAAGACCCAAGTTTGTAGAGCCAAACCTGTTGACTATATTTTTTTATTTTCAAGTTTTTTTTATGAATTGATAACATTACACACTTAACATAAAAGTAAAAAAGCAAATTTATAATTGCATTAAAACATTGTAGTGTTCAAGGTACAGATACAAAAGTGCATATTTATGAAATAAATATCTTTATATTTCTATGTTTTACATAATTCCATAAGCCTAAAGGTTTCAGTCATTGAAAAAAACTTTTGTAAGATAAAATATATACTCAGCATATTTATATATTTGAGCAGTGCCTGGAACTAAATAAATCTAGTATAGAACCAAGAGTTATTGGAACACAGCACACTGGCCAAAGAGTAAAATTGGGAATTTGGTTCAAAGTGGGAAATTGGTGCATAGGGGAAAAGAGGTGCTTTGGACAGGGTTTACTGCAAGCAGTGGAGTGTGCTGAGTAGGGAGTTCGGTGAAGGGTAGCAAGGAAGTGCTTTTCTCTTCTACTCTTTTTCAGCCTCCAGTGTTTGATTTCCACTTTGGTGCAGCAAAAGGAGCAGGTAAACCGGTAACTGGTATTATTAGAAACTGTAAGTTTTATCAGTATAGTAAAGTTTACTGGCAGTGCCAAAACCTATTGGGAGGTGTGTGCTTTAATAATTATTAATAAGCAATTATTAATGAATTAACACATATTGGAGATGGCAGGGCAAGATGTGGGAGCTTCTGGACACTGATGTGATCCAGGGCAAATGCATATGCAGTAAGTGTTTGCAGTTGCAGGAGCTTCAGCTCAGAGTTATTGAGCTGCAGGCTGAGCTGCAGACACTGCGGCACATCTGGAAGTGAGAAAGTTACCTGGGCACTTTATTCCAGGAGGCAGTCACACCCGTTAGGATAGAGTCTTCTGATTTGGTCAGTGGTCGGGGACAGGAGAGTGTGACTGCAAGTGAGACAAGTAAGGGCAGAAGTGCAGGAGCCTGTGCCTTTGCAATTGTCCAAGGGTTTCAGGTTTTTACAGCTTGTTTAGATGAGAGTGGGGTTGCAGGGTGGATGAGCTAACTAGCCATGGCATCATGGTACAGGAAGCCATTCAAGTGGGGCGAGTAACAGGGAATGTAGTGGTAGTAATGGACAGTATAGCCAGAGGGGTTGACACTGTTCTCTGCAGCAAAAAGTAAGAGTCCAGACAGCCTGCTGCCAGGGTTCAGGACACCAGCTCGGGGCTGGAGAGGAACTTGTAGTGGGAGGGGGAGGACCCAGTTGTCGTGGTCCGCATAGGCACCAATGGAAAAGGCAGGACAAACAAGGAGGTTCTGCATAGTCAGCATGAGGAGCTTGGCACAAAATTAAGAAGCTGAACCTCAAAGATCATAATCTCTGGATTATTCCCTGAGCCAAGTGCAAACTGACGTGGAACAAATCAGATTAGAGAAATGAATGCGTGGTTCAAAGCCTGGTGTGGGAGATGTGGGTTCCAGTTCATGGGGCGCTGGCACCAGTACTGGGGAAAGTGGGATCTGTACTGTTGGGACGACATACACCTGAAACATGCTGGGACTGCTGTTCTTGTGACCTGCATAACAAGGGAAGCAGAGAGGGTTTTAAACTAAGTAGTGGGGGCAAGGGTACAAATTTGTGAAGTTGTGGTAGATCAAAGAGTAGAGACGAGGCAAAAGAGAAAGGTATTATGGGAAATGAAAAACAGACCATGATAGGAAAGGATAGAGAGTACAAATCTAACAGTAAATCAACAGATGAGGCTAGAGGTTATAAAAAGAATAAAAAGATAAAACTAAAGGCTCTTTATCTGAATGTATGAAGCATATAAAGCAAAATAGGTGAACTGAGAGTGCACATAGAAATAAATAAGTACGATTTGATAGACATTATAGCTGCAGGAGGACATGGATTGGGACCTGAATATCGAAGGCTATTGTACATTTAGGAAGGACAGAAAGCTAGGGTAAGGTGGGAAGGTGGCTCTGTTAGTTAGTGATGGTATTAGCACAACAGAGAGGATGACCTAAGTCCAAGAAACCAGCATGTGCAGGTGAGAAATGGTAAAGGCAAGAAGCACTTGTGGGAGTTGTGTACAGGTCCCCTAATAGTAAGCACATGGTAGGGTTGAGCATAAAGGAAGAAATAATGAGAGCTTGTCAGAAAGGCTCAGCAATAATCATGGGAAATGTTAATTTACATATAGACTAGAAACATCAGATGGGCAAAGATAGCCTAGGTTAGGAATTCATAGAATGTTTTTGGGATAGTTTCTTAGAACAGCATGTTCTGGAGCCAACCAGAGAGCAGGCTGTACTAGATCTGATATTGTGCAATGAGATGGGATTATATAATGACCTCATAGTGAAGGCGCCCCTCGGTAGCAGTGACCATAATATAATTGAATTTTACATTCAGTTTGAGGGAGAAAGGAGTTGGTCTGAGACTATGTTTTTAAACTTAAATATAAAAAATTATGAGGACATGAAAGCAGAGATGGCTAAAGTGAATTGGCAAATTAGGTTAAGGGATAGGTCAATAGAGATGCAATGGTAAATATTTAAGGGGATATTTCAGAATACACAGAATAGATACATTCCAAAGAGTAAGAAAAGATCCAAGGGATGGACATACTATCTGTAGTTAACTAGAAAGTTTAAAGTTAGTACCAAACTTAAAGAAAAAGCATATAATTGTGCAAAGGCAGGTGGAAAGTCAGAAGATTGGACAGAATATTAGGAACAGAAAGGGATGACTAAAAGATTAGTAAGGAGGGAAAAATTAGATTGTTTTGAGAGAGTTAACCTGAAATATAATAACATAGTAAGAGTTTCTACAAATAGTTAAAAAAGAGAAGAGTTAACAAAGTGAGCCCTATAGAAAGTGAACCTGGAGAATTGATAATGGAAAACAAGGAGAAGGCAGATGAATTGACCAGGTATTTTGCATCAGTTTTCACTATAGCAGATACAAGTAACATCCCAGAAGCAGCTATAAATCGGGAAATGGAAGGGAGGGAGGAACTCAGGAAAGTTACAATCAACAGAAAAGTGGTACTGAATAAATTGTTGGAACTGCAGGCTGACAAGTGCCTGGGTCCTGATGGACTTCATCCTAGGGCATTAAAAGAAGTGGCTAGTGAGATAGAGTTTAGTGAGTAGTTAGTGAGATAGTGGATAGTGTGATAGAAAACAGCGAGAAAACTTCCTAGATTCGGGGAGGGTCCAATTAGATTGGAAGATAGCAATTGTAACTCCATTATTCGAAAAGAGAGACAGAAAGACAGAAAGTGGGGAGACTACAGGCCAGTTAGCTTAACATCTGTTACAGGGAAAATGTTAGAAGCTAAAGAAGCTATAGCTTAAGTTGGATAAGTTTAAGGTAATCGGGTAGAGTGAACATGGTTTTGTGAAAGGGAAATCAAGGTTAACCAACTTATTGGAGTTCTTTGAGGAAGTAACAAGTGCTATGGATAAAGGGGAACTGGTGGATGTACTGTCCTTAGATTTCCAGAAGGCATTTGATATAAGTGCCTCATCAGGGGTTTTTGGCATGGATAGAAGATTGGCTGGCTAACAGGAAGCAGAGAGTAGGCATAAATGAGTCTTTTTTCAGGTTGGCAAGTTGTAACAAGTGGCGTGTCACAGGGATCAGTGCTGAGACCTCAACTATTTACAATTTAAATAAATGACTTAGATGAAGGGATGGATCGGATGGTTATCAAATTTGCTGATGACACAAGGATAAGTAGGGAAGTAAGTTTTGAAGAGGACATAAGGAGGCTACAAAAAGATATAGGTAGATTAAGTTGGAGGGCAAAGAACTGACAAATAGAGTATGATGTGGGAAAATGTGAAATTGTCCATTTTGGCAGGAAGAATAAAAGAGAAGCATATTATCTAAATGGTGAGAGATTGCAGAGCTCTGAGATGCAGAGGGATCTGGGTGTGCTAGTGCATGAATCACAAAAGGCTAGTATGCAGGTACAGCAAGTAATTAGGAAAGCTAATAGAGTGTTATCATTTATTACAAGCGGAATTGAATACAAAAGTTTGGAGGTTATGCTTCAGTTATACAGAGCCCTAGTGAGATGACATTTGGAGTACTGTGTACAGTATTGGTCACCATTTTTAAGGAAGGATATAAAGGAGTTGGAAGCAGTTCAGAGAAGGTTTACCAGACTAATACCTGAAATGGGTGGATTGTCTTATGAGGAAAGGTTGGACAGGCTAGGCTTGTATCCACTGGAGTTTAGAAAAGTAAGAAGCAACTTGATTGAAATATATAAGATCCTGAGGGGTCTTGATAGGGTGGATGTGGAGAGGATATTTCCTCGTGGGAGAATCTAGAACTAGTTTACTGTTTAAAAATAAAGGGTCGCCCATTTAAAATGGAGATGAGGAGACATTTTTTCACTCAGAGGGCCGTGAGTCTTTGGAACTCTTTTCGTGAAAAGGCAGTGGAAGCAGAGTCTTTGAATATTTTTAAGGCAGAGGTGGATAGATTCTTCGTAAGTAAGGGGGTGATAAGTTATCAGTGGTAGGCAGGTTGCAGATTTGAGGTTACTATCAAATCAGCCATGATCGTATTGAATGGCAGAGCAGGCTCAAGGGGCTGAATGGCCTACTCCTGCTCCTTGGTTGTATGTTCATATGTTGAACTATTCACATGTTGTACCATTATTTACAAAAGGTGCGAGGCCAGGTCAGAAAATTATAGGCCGGTCAGTCTGACTTTGGTGGTGGGCAAATTATTGGAAACAATTCTGATACTGGATAAAATGTCACTCAGCAAGGCACTGATTGATCAGGGATAGTCAGCATGGTTTTGTCAGGAGAATATCGTCTTACTAACAAAGGAATTTTTTGAGGAAGTAACAAGGCGGATTGATGAGGGTAGTGCACTGAATGTTGTCTACATGGATTTCAGTAAGGAATTTGACAAGGTCCCACATGGCAAACTTGTTAGGAAAGTGAGATCCTATGGGATACAGGGGAAGGTAGCAGGTTGGATCCAAAATTGTCTCAGTGACAGGTAACAAAGGGTAATGGCCAATGGATGTTTTTGCGAATGTAAAACGCTTTCTGGTTGCATTCCACAGGGCTCAGTGTTGAGGCTCTTGCTGTTTCCCAGTTGGACAAAACAGTTCAGAATAAGTGTGCTTATTTCCCAGCTTTACTGGTGTTCCATTTTAAACTATACAAGACCAGTTGGGACCAGTATTCTTATTTCCCAGTTTTTACCATTTTTTACCTTCTGGGTTGTTGTATATGTTAATGATTTAGACTTAAATGTGGGAGGCATGATCAGGAAATTTGCACATGACACAAAAATTGGCCGTGTTGTTGATAGTGAAGAGGATAGCTGTCAGCTCCAGAATGATATCAATGGTTTGGTTGAGAGGGCAGAGAAATGGCAAATAGAATTCAATCTGGAAAAGTATGAAGTACCTTCCAAACCTACGACCACTACCACCTAGAAGGACAAAGGCCATCGGATAGATGGGAACACCACCACCTGGAAATTCCCCTACAAGTCACTCGCCATCCTGACCTGGAAGTTTATCACCGTTCCCTCACTGTTGATGGGTCAAAATCCTGGAATTTCCTTCCTAATAGCACTGCGGGTGTACCTACACCACATGGACTGCAGAGGTTCAAGAAGGCAGCTCACCACCACCTTCTCAAGGGCAGCTAGGGATGGGCAATAAATGTTGGCCCAGCCAGCGAAGCCCACATCCCGTGAATGAATAAAAAAAAAGAAATGCACTTGGGGAGGGCAAGCAAAGCAAGGGAATACTCAATAAACGGGAAGCTATTGAGAGGGGTTGAGGAAGTGAGAGATCTTGGAGTGCATGTCCACAGGTTCTTGAAGGTGGCAGGGCAGTTAGTCAAGTAGGTCAAGAAAGCATATGGAATGCTTTCCTTTATTGGACAAGGTATTGATTACAAAAGCAGGGATGTAATGCTGGAACTGTATAAAATGCTGGTTAGGCCGCAGCTGGAATTTTGTGTACAGTTCTGGTCAGGAAGGATGTAATTGCTCTGGAGACAGTACAGAGATTTACAAGAATGTTGCCAGGGCTTAAAAATTGCAGCTATGAGGAGAGACTGGATAGGCTGGGATCGTTTTCCATAGAACAGAAGAAGCTAAGGGGTGACCTAATTGAGGTGTACAAATTATGAAGGGCCTAGATAGGGTAGACAGGAAAGACTTGTTTCCCTGAGCTGAGGGGTCAATTACCAGGGGGAATAGATTTAAAGTGATTGGAAGGAGGATTAGGAGGAACATGAGGAAAATCTTTTTCACCCTGATGTAGGTGGGCATCTGGAATTCACTGTCTAAGTTGATGGTAGAGGCTGAAATGCTCAACCCATTTAAAAGGTACCTGGTTTTGCACCTGAAGTGCTGTAACCTGCAAGGCTATGGACCAGGTGCTGGAATGTGGAATTAAAATGAGCGGCTAGTTTCTTTTTTCTCTCTTTGGTCGGCACAGACACGATGGGCTGAATGGCCTCTTTCTGCACAATAATTTTTCTATGGTTCCATGGAATCAGGCATCAGCGAACCACCAATTCATAATACAAGGTGTATCAGGGGTGAATGCCGTAAAGTTATGAGATTTAGATTTATGCTTCCAATTCCGTTCTGGTGTTTCCTGTCCCAGTAAAACCAACAGAGAGAAACACAAAGTGCTAGAGAACACTTTTTCCTATTGGAATGAATAAAATTCAAGCATGCAGCTACAGAGTAGCATTGGGAGATACCTAGAACCAGATTTCTTGCCTGACTTGTGGCATTGTATCAAAGAAAAGAAAAAATAGTCAAGATTACCAAGGTCAATAGCTGATTTAATAATGCCAATCAGTGACTCAGTTACAAAAACAACTTGCATAAGTACAGCACTATTAATATAAAAAGGCAAAACATTCCCAGATGCTACATGTATTAGAGAGGCAGACCAAACAATGAAAGATTTAGGAGAATTAGCTGAGGGCACATAAGAGCTAAGGAAGAATTCCTTTTAGGAGACACAGATTGCTGCTTCACATCCAATGAAATACTTTTGAGGTGTACTTTCAGTTGTATTGTAAAAAATGCAGTTGCCAAGTTGCACAAAGTAAGGTCCCAACACAACAATGAGATGAATGATATTGGGCCAAATCACCTGGTCTCCGAATTCTTGAAGACGGAAGTGTGACCGGAGATGTATGTCGGGACATTGTGGAAGTCCTGATGCAATGACCTTCATGGGAATCGCCAGGGAAGTTTGAATTCCCAATGGGAAATTACTTTGTTCCCCAGGGCCTTTCATGAATGTTGCTGACTCTGAATTAGAATCATCAATTTGGACAGTTCCTCGCTACTTATCTGGATAGTTACACAGGAAATGTTAGACAGAACAAACCTAGTCTAACTCCTGGGTGGTTAAAGAAGTGACCTCCCACTCCCCACAGTCATTCACACTGATCCCACCCACCCCGTCTCTCCCTCCCCCCCCGCCCCCAACCTGACCCGACTACCCATCCTGAACACGTGATTACCCTGACCACCCGGCTACCCACCCCCCACCCCCCCCAACCCGGCCTGACTAGCACTTGACCTGACTACCCCCAGGCATACCTACCACCCGACCCACTTGCCACCCTACCCACTACCACCTCACTCACCTCCCACCGAGACCTCCCCACCACCACCGTACCCACCTGCCACCTTACCTACTCTACCCTACCAATTAAATCACCCACTTACCCCAGTTCTACCCTACCCATTCACTCGATAATCCACTCATCCACTCACTAACGTTCATCCATTCACCCACTCACTAACAGTCAAACTGGATTCTTATGGCAGCTGGTTGCGTCCTTTCTTCCCCCGACTCTACAGCAGTGTGACAGAGCTCCGGGAGGGATGCTGCACTCTCTATTTTTGGGAAAGCCAGGCTTGGAAGGCAAGGCAAGAGATGGGAAGAAATGTGGAGGCTGGGGAAAGTTCAAGCAGAGCGGCAATCTGATAATGACTGCGGCTCCTCAGCAGATCTGGTCAAAGGTTATCTTTTTTAGTGATGTCAGTTGAGGGGTTAAATGTTGGCCAGGATTCTGGGAGAAATCTCCAACTTGTCTTCAAAATAGTGCAATGTGAATGTTTTCATTCAGCTGAGAGGGGCAGCAGTGCCTTGGTTTAATGTCTTATCTGAAAGATGGCACTTCCAACAGTGTAGCACTCCCTCATGACTGCATTGGAATGTCAGCCTAGATTATGTGCTTAAACCTCTGGAGTAAATCTTGAACCTAACGCCTTTTCACTCAGATACTGATGCAAAATTGTCACTTGGGCTGTGATGAGGCAAAAACAGACAATGGTGTCCATTTGGGAGATATTGGGAAGTCTTTGTTTTATGCTATGCAAGACCTTGTGATAACCCAATGCAATAACAGGAAATTGCTAACAGATGGACAAAACTATAAGCAGTAGGAAATGCATTTAATAAATACAAAGCAACTTAAGTAGTCCAATGGAGAACTACTAATTATAATCATTATCAGCACTATGATTCTCCACCAACCCTTATCTCTCTGACGGCTTGTCTAAAGCATGTTACCTGAATAATACATCACTTCCACTTTGTCACAATTCTGTGTGAATCACAAGTGATATACCCAACAACTAATTCAATCAATGCATCAAATGTTTTAATATTCTTCATTGGCTTATACTTCCTCTTTCCTCTTGCCATCTACCTTGAGCTCTATTTGATCTCTTCTAGCTGGCAGATGTCACCATTTGTCCACATTTCTAATATCAACTTCAAGCTGAAGTAAAAACCATGGGAAAATCGTTTAAGTGCATTCCCATTTAGGTCATTGAAGTTGTCCCACTTGGACACATTTTATAAACTGAAAAATAACCTTAAATGAACAAGAGCATGAACAAGAGTGCTTTTAAGGAATCATCTGAAATGTTGCATAACAAAGATAACGCTTAGACCAATACAAATTGTTTCCTTCACATATCCAAAACTTTGAGCCATCTCCCAGGCATTTTTATAGATATTATCTCATCGTAAGTTGCTATGTTCCTATGAAGTGGCCCCGTGATAAAACGATTGTAACATCTCGGTCAGTGCTATCTAATTTGAATTTAATGCACTTCCTTTGCACACATCACCTAGCTGTGATTGGCCGATTGACCACTAAGCTATGTGCTGTGACCATGGATTGAATTCACCCTTCATACAATTGCTGTGAAACCAGCACAGCCCTCTCTGACCTTGTTACACATCATTCTCAGGCTTGATTCTATTGCCTCTTTTACTCATGTCAAAACATTGAACCATTTTAGCCTATCTCAATCCCATTTTGAGGATTGAAGCATTTCATTAATAGGAGTAAGAAATAAATCCAAATGTCAGGGCATTACAAGTGAATAGTGCTTGGAACTAGTTTGGTTGTAGTTCTCTGTTTCTAAGCAACTTCTGTAAATATGCTTTTAGGACAAAGGTGGATAAATGGAGTTGAGGTACAGAATCTCCATGACTTGGTTGAATAGTTCATGCACAGAGAGCTAGGGTGTCAGACTTCACTCAGTGGTAGCACTTTTGCATCAGAGCAATAAGGTCCACTCTAGAAACAAACATATAATTTAGGGGGACATCTTGGCGCCGTCTTTTGGATGAAATGTTAAACTGAGGGCATTTATGCCCCTCAGATAAATGTTAAAGATCCCATGGCACTATTTAAAGAAGAGCAGAGCAGTTGACTTGGTCAATATTTTTCCCTCAACAAACATTACAAAAAGGAAACAGAGCTTGAGGTCATTGATCTCCTAGCTGTTTGTGGAATTTTGCTGTGCAGAAATTGGCTGCTACATTTGCTACATCACATTTAAAAAGGTATTCCATTGGCTGTGAAGTGCTTAAGGTCTTCCAACGCTCATGAAAGATTCTATCTACAAGCGCTTCAAATGTATCTACGCATCTGAACCCAAATAAAGTGTGGATATATGTGAATAATTTTGAAGTTCTTCTGTTTCCTTTAAGCAATATTCTCTTAATCCTTCCACAAAGGAATGACTTGCACTGGTGTACAATTTAAACAGCATTGGCAATCTTCATGTAGCCTGCTAAAGTGTTCATTTCCCATATGTGAATATAGGGCCTGGTTGTTGCAGCTTATTTAGCCATATGGGTAGCACTTATCAAACACACATTTTACAATAAGTGTCATTGGGTTTATAGAGTTCTGGCTAAGCCACAATGAGAGTATTATGTCCAGATCTGATCACCACACTTTAGGGAGGATGTGAAGGTCCTTGAGAGGGTACAGATGAGATTCACCAGGTTGGTTTCAAGAATGAGGGAATCTGGCTACAAGGTTAGATTCGAGAAGCTGGGCTTGTTCTTTGCGGAGCAAAGAAAGTTGAGGAGAGGTCTGAAAGAGGTGTACAAGATTTTAACAGGTTTAGATAGGGAGGACAAGGAAATGCATTAGCTGATGGTACAAGGACAAGAGGACATAGGTTTAAGGTTTTCAACAAGAGATACAAGGAGAAGTATGAGGTAAAACATTTTTACGTAGTGAATATTAATGACCTGAAACTCTCTGCCTATCAGGGTGACGGAAGTGGAGATGATCAGTGATGTCAAAGAGAAATTAGAAAGGCACTTGGGGGAAGCAAACTTGCAGGACTACGGGGTAAAGCAGGAAGATAGAACTGAGCAGATTGCTCCACAGAAAACCAGCATGAACTCAATGGGTGGCATGGCCTCTTTCTGTGGTCAGGCTCCTTCTTAGCATCCCATCTCCAAGTCCATTCCAAAAGGACTGAGAAAGGAATGGTGTGTGTGTGTGTGTGTGTGTGTGTGTGTGTGTGTGGTGTGTGTATGTGTGTGTGTGTGTGGGGGGGGGGGGCGGGGGTTGGTTGGTGGAATAGATCGTCTTATTAAACCATATGGGTAGCACTTATCATCCCTGCAGAGTTACTGAGAAAAAGCGATGGGATGGACTGGATTACTCCACAGAATGTCAGCATGCACTCAAATGGCTGAATGGCCTCCTCTGCCATAATGACTCCATGACTCTATGGGTCCAAATTTTCTCCCTCCACTGCCTAGAGAGAATTTAGTACAACCACCAATATGTTGACTGGGATTGGCTAACTCACAGGGCAGGGATTCAGCTGGGATTTCCCTGATGTTTACAGCCCAATAGTGCACCACAGTTCAGATTTTAAATCTGATTTTCATGCATTATAATATTCACACTGGAGGACTTCAGACCTTCGAATATGGACTTTTAATACCTACCTTTAAAGAAGGCTAAAGAAGAATTTTGAAACACTTTACTTGGTAACAGAAATACTGAATTATCAATTTGAGCAAGATCAGATTTCTAGGAAGTTAGGCCATTGACATGTTTTAAAAAGGATCATGGATCTTGTCAACTACTTTTTGGCAAGGCATAGTTTTGCTGAGACATTAGAAAAGTACGTTAGCAAGATAGGCCCTGGTAAGCTTGAGGAACTGATAGGAAGCAAGATTCACAGTTGCAGAAATAGATAATGAGATATGAAGAACTGATAAATTCTGTCACATTGAATTG
The DNA here is from genome assembly GCF_017639515.1 of Carcharodon carcharias. NCBI lineage: Eukaryota > Metazoa > Chordata > Chondrichthyes > Lamniformes > Lamnidae > Carcharodon > Carcharodon carcharias. The sequence continues at coordinate 95,992,773 of NC_054484.1, read as the reverse complement.
AAAATACTCAAATGTGGTATTTTGATCAACAACAAAAAAGTGCATTTATATTGTGCCTTTAACGTAATGCGACCTCCCAATGTGCTTTGCAGAAACATTATCAAATGAAATTTGACACCGTGTCAAATAAGGAGATAATAAGGTAGATGAACAAAAGCTTGGTCAAAAGGATAGGTTTTAAAAAGTATTTTAAAGGAGGAAAAGGAGGATCGAGGCAGAGAGGTTTAGGCAGGAAACTGAAGACCTTACGGCCCAAGCAGTTGAAGGCACAGCCAGCAATGGTGGAGTGATTGCAATTGCTGATGCAGAAATGGCCAGGGTTGGAAGAACATAAACATCTCACAGGGCTGTAGGGCTGGAAAATTCAAATAGCAGGTTTGAAAGGAAAGCTACAGAGCAGCTCATTCTGCAAGGGTTTGAAGGAAAAACACATACAATGTTGTAACAAGACAGAATAAGAAAGGAACTTTCTTATTCTGCCCAGGCAAAAAAGGACTTGATCAGTCCTTCAGTCTGGAATTGTATTCAATAGAAAAAGGTTGTATGAGGAGCTATTACTTTTTTTCAGGTGGCAACTGCCATGATTGTATGTTTAATTAAATTATTTAATGTCAGAATATGTAGTTAGAACTATTTTGTTGACCTTTTGCATTCTGAACAAGAAGTAAAATCCTGCACTCCCATCAGTCTGATATTAATATTAGATGTACAAATGACTTGTGGGAGGTGGTCAGGTTTGATGCATCAGGGCAGGACAGCCTTTGAACGTGTTCTTGACTGTGCTTCTCAGCTTGTCCCTGAAGTTCTCTGCTGCAAAGTAATATAAAAGCGGGTCCAAACAGGAATTGATTGCTGCAGTACACAGGGTAACCACTGCACCTTTTTGAACGAGACATCTGGCATGGGATGTTAAGCCAAGGTAGACAGTTCGTAGAATGTGATAGGGCAGAAAACTGGTTAGAAATATAATTGTCACAATAAAAATCATGGCACTAGCTTTTCTCCGAGAGCTCGTTTGCCTGTGATGCTTTGCCTTTGAGGTTAGCAAAGTCTTAACGACAAGTATGTAAGAGACAGTGATAATAAAGAATGGAATAATGCAACCCACGGGCAGTGAAATTAAATTCATGACAAACAAAGTTGATTTATGTTTGAGTTCAAAGCATCGTGCCCTATTTATTTCACTGCTATCTATCAGAACAGGAATGGTTGCTATTCCAACAAACGCCCATATTGAGATGCATATGATTTGCACATATTTGACACTTCTATACTTCAAACATTTAATTGGATGCACTATAGCGAAGTAGCGCAATATGCTCATCAGAGTCAGAAAGTAGATGCTGCAGTACATGTTGAGGTACAGGGCATAAGTCAGGAACAGGCACAAGGAATCTGTAAAGATCCAAACATTTTTTGAATAATAGTGCACCCGCAAGGGCAAAGTGCACACAAAGAGCAGATCCGACGTCGCCAAGTTCGCCATGACAATGGTCATTGCAGTTTTCCTCTTGTATAACTTCAGGAGTACATATAAACTGATGACGTTCTCAATAAATCCAAAAATAAATACAATGATATATGTAGGTACATAGATGCTAGTTTTGAAGTTGTCAATGTCCTTACATGATGAATTATTCTCCACGTTGCTCGTGTTATTCATTCTCTGCTTTGAGAAAATCTGGGCACTCGGACGTTTCTGTAGAAGGAAACCACTAATTCTAATGATGACAAATGGACGAGAGGTTAAACAGATTTACATGTTGCTTTGATTTAATGCTTTGAGTACTTACACAGTTACTTAAGCATAACTAATGGCATTGTTCTTCCTCTCAATGCTGCCTCTAGCAAAGTTTCAAAGTCAATGTTTGGTATTTTGATGCTTATATAAAATAAAAATATACAGCCCTATTAATAGCTTTGTGGTTTTCCTTCCCTAAAGAACATTAGTAAATCAGATAGGTTTTTAACAACATTTGATGATAGTTTCATGGTTACTATCATTGAGACTAGTTTTATATTCCAGATTTTAGTCATTGAATTTAAATTTTACCAGCTGCAGAAGTGGGATTTAAACCAACATCCCCAGGGCATTAGTTTAGGATTCTGGATTACTAGCTCAATGATATTACCACTACACCACTGTCTCCCTTTCAAAACCCAATGAAAAATAATATTGGACTTGAAATGTTAACTCTGCTTTTCTCTCACGATGGATGCTGCCAGATCTGCTGAGTTTTTCCAGGACTTTCTGTTTTTATTTCTGATGGTGGAGTTAACAGACCCCATAATAGCAAATTGTGTTTATATGGCACCTTTAATGTAATATGACATCTCAAGACACTTCACAGAGACATTATAAAACAAAATATGACACTGAGCCACCTAAGGAGGTATAAGGTAAGATGATCAAAAGCTCAATCATTGAGTTAGATTTTAAGGAACATTATAAAGGACAAAGGTGAGGTAGAGAGGCAGAGAGGTTTAAAAGGGAATTCCAGAGCTTGGGGCCTCGTCAGCTGAAGTGATTAAAACTGGGTGCACAAGAGGCCAGAAATAGAGGAGGGCAAAAATCTCAGAGGGTTATGAAGCTGAAGGAAATTATAGAATTAGGAAGGGAGAAGGTTATTGAGGGATTTGAAGGCAAGGATGAGAATTTTAAAATCAAGGTTTCGCTTAGCTTGGTTAGCCTCAAACAGTTGTCAGGGAGAGGGATGAGTTAGTGGTTAGGGCATGCAGTTTGTGGCGTATCTGAAGACAATGACTTCATTCTTACAACATTTATTTGGAGGAAAGTTCTGCTCATTCAGTACTGAATTTTGGACAAGCAATCTGATCATTTAGAGAGCATGGCGGGATAAAGTGGTGAGGTTGATCTGGATGTCATCAGCATGTTGAAATCAGATTAAAGCGCTGAACTCATAGAATCGCAGATTTGTTACAGCGCAGTTGGAGGCCATTCAGCCCATCACGCCTGCACCAGCTCTCTGAATGAAAAACTCATCAAATGCTATTCCCCTGGCCTTTTCCCTCTAACTCTACATATCCTCCCCTTTCAGATAACAATCTGATTCCCTTTTGAATACCTCGATTGAACCTACCTCCACCACACTGTCAGGCAGTGAACCTACCTCCACCACACTGTCAGGCAGTGAACCTACCTCCACCACACTGTCAGGCAGTGAACCTACCTCTACCACACTGTCAGGCAGTGAACCTATCTCTACCACACTGTCAGGCAGTGAACCTACCTCCACCACACTGTCAGGCAGTGAACCTACCTCCACCACACTGTCAGGCAGTGAACCTACCTCCACCACACTGTCAGGCAGTGAACCTACTTCCACCACACTGTCAGGCAGTGAACCTACCTCCACCACACTGTCAGGCAGTGAACCTACTTCCACCACACTGTCAGGCAGTGCATTCCAGATCTTAACCACTTGCTGCGTGAAAATGCTTTTCCTCATGTCACCATTGCATTTTTTTTGCTAATTATCTTAAATCTGTGCCCCATCATTCTTGATCCTTTAACCAGTGGGAACAGTTTTTCCCTATCTACTGTTCCAGACTACTTATGACTTTGAACGCCTCTAGCAAATTTCCTGCTCTTCTCCAAGGAAAACAGTCCCAACTTCCCCAGTCCTGTCTCTGTAACTGAAGTTCTTCATCCCTAGAATCATTCTCATGAAACTTTTCTGCTCTGTCTCTCTAATGCCTTCATATCATTGCTAAAGTATGGCAGCCAGAACTGGACACAATACTCCAGTATTTTATACAAGCTTAATTTAACCTCCTTGCTTTTCCATGCTCCTATTAATAAAACCAAGGATACTGGATGCTTTATTAACTGCTGTCTCCAACTGTCCTGCCACCTTCAATGACTTACATATACACCCAGGTCCCTCTGCTCCTGAACCCCTTTTACAGTTGTGCCTTTTATTTTGACTCTCTGGGCTGAATTTTCTGTCCTGCGTTTGGGCACTTGCCTGATGTGAACAGGAGTAAAACAGTGTGCGATGGCACTGGGCGTCCCGACATCATCATACACTCTCACAGTATTTCACTCGGCGAGCAGGCGTGAGGGGAAGCAACACAACTGCCAACAACAAAGGGGCCTTTTAAGGCCCTTAATCAATTAATTAAATTGAATTTTTCAATGACTGTCCAACCATTTGGTTGGCGGGCAGGCGAAAAGGCCAAGTGGCCTTTGGAGTTTTGAGGAAGCCTCATCCACGGGCGGGATGAGGTTTCTGATGTCAGTTAAAAATAAAATAAAAATTCTTCAACCTTATTACCTTCATTTTAAAATCTTTATTTTTAATGTTAGAAATCTTCAGCTCCCCGAGGCAGCTCTGTGCCTGCAGGGAGTTCTCTGTCAGCGCATCCATGCGCATGCACTGACTTCCGCACTTGCCCTCCTCCCACCCCCCCCCCCCACCCGGGCAGCGCTGAGCGTTTCAGCACGCCGTTCACACTGGCTGGCCGCTAATTGGCCAGCCGATGTGAAATCGCGGCCTGGGCCTGATTGTGGGTGGCGAATTGTTACACAGCCCCTCCCGAGCCCACCCACCGCACCTGCCCAACAAGGGGAAAATCCTCCCCTCTGTTGTTCTTGCTACCAAAATGAACCACTTCATACTTCTCCATATTGAACTTCATCTTCCACTTGTCCATCCATTACACCGACTTGTCTGTGTCCTTTTGAAGGTCTACACTACCCTCCTCACAATTCACAATGCTTCCAAATTTGCATTATCCACAAATTTTATAATTTTGCCCTGCACACTGAGGCCTAGGTCATTAATATATATCAGGAAGAGCAGGGTTCTGAACACTGATCCCTGGGGAACTCCACTACAAGCCTCCCTCCAGTCTGAAAAACATCCATTAACCACTACTCTTTGTTTTCTATCATTCAATCGACTTGATATCCATGTTGCTACTCGCTTCCGTGCCCACTGGCTTCGGGTGTGTTCGGTGGTGCGAGCGGGCAATATGGTGAGAAGGCCGAAAAATCGGTTTCATGATGTCGTGAAACCAGTTTACAATCGCCCACTCTGCCCGTCACTGGTGAGCCTCATTTCCCACCATCAGACGTCGGGAACCTCATTGTAATACATCTGTGTATCATTATAAGGCCAGCCCGCTGAAATCATCCCCCCACGCTGAATCATCCGAGCGTGTTGGTGTGCAATGTGTTTGACAACACCATATATAAGGCGTGCACTTGCTGAGTTGCACTTCACTCGGGCCTTCAAGGTTTGTTTGCCTACCTTGCTTCAGGCAGCACTCGCAGTCATCAGCGCCAGGCAGAACCACGTCACTTTTAGCGGGGGGCTCATGGGCAGGTCTCTACCTTCCAGACCAGCCATAAGGTGGGGGTGACTTTTCAACGCTGCAGGGCCCGGGCTTGCTTGGGGAAGGGGGAGAAGTGGCCTCGGGCAAAGGAAGAGACTGCAGGGCGAGGGCTGTGCTGGGGAAGGGGGGTATCCCAGGGTGTGTGTGGGGGCACATGTTGATCTGTGCAAGTGGCCTCAAGAAGGTGATGACTGAGGAGGCAGTCTCCAGAGGAGATGAAGCCTAATGGACATGGGAGGGTATGTGTGTGAGAATGGGTGGTGATGTCCCTTGATCTGGCAGTGAGTGAGATGCTAGTGAATGTGTGATGGGCTTGAGTGTGTGAGTTTAGAGTGATGAGATGGTTCCCATACCCTGGCGGCATGGGTGAGATCATTCATCCTCTATCGACCTTGGATGGCCGGCCTCTTCTGTGCAGCATTGGCACAGATCACTGCTGCCATCACATACCAAGCCAGAGTGGTAATGTTACTGCCCCCCCATTGTAACCAGAGCAGGGTACAGGACATCACAGCTGGCCTTCACAGCTTCCAAAAGGTGCCCGAGGGACACATCATTAAACCAGGGGCTGCAGCCTTCTTGCCTTTTGGGGCCATGTCTTCTTTGCAGTAGTCATGGGCTGGAAGCATTGAGCCCGGCTGTACTTTAAATGTGGTGCCCAGTGTCATGAAGCAGTGAGGTGACGGCATGGTGGATGAATCAGAGCATGCCCCCCATTGAAGCAGCGTGTTTCCTGGGAATGCATAATTAATGAGGTGGTATTGGAACAATATGGCATGAAAAGCCGTCATTGCGGCTGGTGGGTAAAAGGTCTTTTTTCCTGCCCGCTACCACACTTTGTGCAAATCTGGGACGATTCAACCCCATGTCAACAGTATTACCCTCATCAACACTCTCTGTTACCTCTTCAAAAAACTCCAGCAAGTTTGTTAAATATGATTTTCCCCTCAATAATCCATTCTGGCTTTCCTTAATTAATCAACTTTTGTTCAAGTGGCTGCTAATTAGGTCAAGAACTATTGCTTCTAGAATCTTCCCCACCATCAAAGTTAAACTTTCTGGCTGGTAGTTGCCGGACTTAGCTTTACACACTTTTTTGAACACGGGCATAGCATTTGCAATTCTCCAGTCCCCTAACACCACCCCTGAGCCTAAGAAAGACTGGAAAATTATGGTCAGTGCCTCCACAATTTCCACTCTCACTTCCCTCAGAATCCTTGGATGCATCACATCTGGTCCTGGTGTCTTATCAACTTTAACTACTGCCTATCATACCTCCTTATCAATTTTGAATCCTTCCAGCGTATTAATTAGTTCCTCTTTCACCATGACCTGGGTAGCATCTTCACCCTTGGTAAAGATAGATGCAAAGTATTTATCTAATACCTCAGCTATGCTCAATGCGTAAATCCCCTTTTTGGTCCCTAATCGGCTTCACTCCTCCTCTTACCACTGTTGTGATCTTTGGCCTGATCCCCAAATTGTTGGTGAGATCTGGTTAGGGACCAATAATGTTTTGCTTAAAGTAGACAAAGTTTGAGATTCAAGACACTTACTAAGTGAATAAAGCCACAAGACTCCATGGGTTTTGGACAAACAAAAATAAGCTTTACTACACAAGGTCAGAAAGATAACACAACTTACAACATCAATCTTATACTCTAACATTCAGGTTAAGCATGCGGTACATGTGAATTAACAGGTAAACTGTGGTTAAACACATCACACTACACAATAAATGTAGATGAGACCAAGACAACGTCCACAGATTTCTCAGCAACTCACCCAGACATCAGTAACACTGTGAGTCAACCAGTCTCACCGAAACTCTGTGTTTCTCACAAGGGATTCCAGCCTTCACCTTTGAAGATCTAACCTGGAAATTCTCCTTATGAGCTCGGGCTCGAGTTCCCATGTAATTGGGAAACTGGCCAGGATGTTCCTCCTGCAAAATCTTTGTTTCTCTCATCTCAACAGTCTCTCTGCAAACTCTCGGAGATGGCAAGAATTTCAAACCTGCCTAATCATTACCCAGCATAAGATCTATCTCTTCCATAGGTAATCTAGGAAAAAAATCCCACCATAACAATTCTGTTTACTAAGTCAATTCATATATTGCCTTTGCACAAGGAACCAGGCTCATAAATTCCACAAAGATCCCCTGTTAATAATTTCTCCTTCATCAAACCTTTTTTTTATTCTTTCACGGGATGGGAGCGTCGCTGGCTGGGTCAGCATTTATTGCCCATCCCTAATTACCCTTGAGAAGGTGGTGGTGAGCTGTCTTCTTAAACCACTGCAGATCCTGTGGTGTAGGTACACTCACAGTGCTGTTAGAGAGGGAGTTCCAGGATTTTGACCCAGCGACAGTGAAGGAACGGTGATATATTTCCAAGTCAGGATGATGACTGGCTTGGAGGGGAACTTGCAGATGGTGGTGTTTCTATGCATCTGCTGCCCTTGTCCTTCTAGGTGGGAGAGGTCGCGGGTTTGGAAGGTGTTGTTGAAGGAGCCTTGGTGAGTTTTTGCAGTGCATCTTGTAGATGGCACATACTGCTGCCACTGGCAATCAATGGTGGAGGGAATGGATGTTGAAGGTTGTGGATGGGGTGCCAGTGAAGCAGGGTATTTTGTCCTGGATGGTATTGAATTTCTCGAGGGTTGTGGGAGCTTCACTCATCCAGGCAAGTGGGGAGTATTCCATCATACTCCTGACTTGTGTCTTGTAGATGGTTGACAGGCTTTGGGGAGGCAGGAGGTGAGTTAGTCTCTGCAGAATTCCCAAGCCTCTGACCTGCTCTTGTAGCCACAGCATTTATATGGCTAATCCGGTTCAGTTTCTTGTCAATGGTAACCACCAGAATGTTGAAAGTGGGTAATCAGTGATGGTAATGCCATTGAATGCCAAGGAGAGACGGTTGGATTCTCTCTTGTTGGTCATTGCCTGGTACTTGTATGGCATGAATGCTACTTGCCACTTATCAGCCCAAATCTGAATGATGTCCAGCTGTTGCTGCATATGCTGCATATGCTTCAGTATCTGAGATGCTGAACATTGTGCAAACATCAGCAAACAACCCCACTTCTGACCTTATAATAGAGGGAAGGTCATTGATGAAGCAGCTGAAGATGGTTGGGCCTAGGACACTACCCAGAGGAACTCCCGCAATGATGTCCTGGAGCTGAGATGATTGACCTCCGACAACAACAACCATCTTCCTTTTGTGTTAGGTTTGACTCCAACCAGTGGAGAACTTTCCCCCTTATTCCCACTGACTCCAGTTTTGCTAGGGCTCCTTGATGCCACACTCGGTCAAATGCTGCTTTGATGTTAAGGGCAGTCACTCTCACCTCACCTCTGGAGTTCAGCTCTTTTGCCCATGTTCGGAGTAAGGCTGTAATGAGATCAGAGATCCTTGCGGAACTCAAACTGATCATCAGTGTGCAGGTTATTGCTGAGTAAGTGCCGCTTGATAGTACTATCGACAATACTTTCCATCACTTGGCTGATAACTGAGAGCAGATTGATGGGGCAGTAATTGGCTGGGTTGGATTTGTCCAGCTTTTTGTGAACAGGACATTCCTGGGCAATTTTCCACTTTGCCGGGTAGATGTCAGGGTTGAAGTTGTACCTGGACGGCTTGGCTAAGGACGCAGCATTTTCTGGAGCACAAGTCTTCGGTTCTATCACTGGTATGTCGTCAGGGCCTATTGTTTTTACAGTATCAGTGTCTTCAGCCATTTATTGATATCACATGGAGTGAATCAAATTGGATGAAGACTGGCATCTGTGATGGGAGGGATCATCCACTTGGCACTACTGGCTGAAGATTGTTGCAAATGCTTCAGCCTTATCTTTTGCAGTGATGTGCTGGGCTCCTGCATCATTGAGCATGGGGATATGTGGCACCTCATCCTCCTTAGTTAGTTGTTTAATTGCCCACCGCCATTCACGACTGGATATGGCAGGACTCCAAAGCTTCAATCTGATTCATTGGTTGTGGGTTCGCTTAACTCTTTCTATTGCATGTTGCTTTTGATGTTTGGCACACAAGTAGTCCTGCATTGTAGCTTCACCAGGTTGATACCTCATTTTAGGTATGTTTGATAGTGCTCCTGGCATACCCACCTGCCAGGTTGAGTCCCTGGCTTGATGGTAATGTTAGAATTGGGGTTATGCCAGGCCATGAGGTTACAGATTATAGTTGTATACAATTCAGCTGCTGCTGATGGCCCACAGTGCCTCATAGATGCCCAGTCTTGCATTGCTGGACCTGTTCAAAATCTATCCCATTCAGCATAGTTTGTGCCACAAAACACGATTTGAAGACGGTACTTTGTCCCCACAGGGACTTTGCAGTGATTACTCTTACAAATACTGTCTTGGACAGATGCATCTGCGACAGGCAGATTGGCGAGGATGAGATTAAGTATGTTTTTCCCTCCAGTTGGTTCCCTCACCACCTGCCGCAGACTCAGTCTAATAGCTATGTCCTTTAGGTCTCGGTCAGCTTAGTCAATAGTGGTGCTACTGAGCCATTCTTGGTGATGGCAACTGAAGTCCCCCACCCAGAATACATTCTGTGCCCTTGCCTCCCTCAGTGCTTCCTCCAAATGGTGCTCAACATGGAAAAGTGCTGATCCATCAGCTGAGAGAGGGCGGTATGTGGTATTCAGCAGGAGGTTTCCTTGCCCATGTTTGACCTGATGCCATGAGACTTCATGGGGTCCAGAGTTGATGTTGAGAACCCCAGGGCAACTCCCTTCTGACTCTATGCCACTGTGCCGCCACCTCTGCTGGGTCTGTCCTGTTGGTGGAACAGGACATACACAAGGATGGTGATTGTGGCATCTGGGGTATTGTCTGTGAGGTATGATTTGGCGAGTATGATTATGTCAGGCTGTTGCCCGACTAGTCTGTGGGACAGCTCTCCCAATTTTGGCACAAGTCCCCAGATTTTAATAAGGAGGGCTTTGCAAGGCTGATTGGGGTGGGTTTGCCGTTGTCATTTCCGGTGTCTATGTTGATCTGGAACACAATTTGTATCATCAGCTACCATAGAACCATAGAAAAGTTACAGCACAGAAGGAGGCCTTTCAGCCCATCTTGTCCATGCCAGCCTCAGCACACCCAGGTGCCCTTTCTAATCCCACCTTCCTGCACCCGGCCCATAGCTCTGAATCTTACAGCACTTACGTTGCAGATCTAGGTACTTTTTAAAAGAGTTTAGAGTTTCTGCCTCTACCACCAACTTGGGTAGCAAATTCCAGACACCCACTACCCTCTGCATAAAAAAGTTCTTCCTCATGTCCCCCCTACACCTTCTGCCACTTATCTTGAATCTATGTGCCCTGGTTCTAGAATTCTCCATCAAGGGAAACAATTTTATCCTGTCCGCTCTATCTATTCCCCTCATAATTTTGTGCACCTCAATCAAGTCACCTCTCAGCCTTCTTTGTTCTAAGGAAAATAACCCCAACCTATCCAATCTCTCCTTGTAGCTACACTTTTCAATGACTGATCTGCCCCAGTGCGTCTCAAAATATTAATTTGTTATTTATTTTGTTGGAGGAGTAAGGGAGCACTGTCTCTTCGATCAAAACCTTCAGCAACCTGCCTCCCTTTAGTAGTGTTCAAGGAAGAATCGCTTGACTCTCCTTTGCCATATCCCCCTTGCTAGTGGGTTTTGAGTGAACACATTTAATTTGTACCATTGACATTATTTTAACATCCATTTCTTTTTCTTATACAGCCTTTTCTAAAGACTCCTTAAGCGTTCCTATTACTGACACTGAATTATCTTTCAGCTTCCAACAATTTACTTTAACATTCCCCACCTTGCGACAGTGAAAAAATACTAGCTTCTTTACATCCCTTTCACTCGACTTTTATTTTATTGACTGGACTAACCTCTCTCAAACCATGTAACCTTCCCTTTTCTTTAGTCGGTTAATGATGTCTGATTTCTTTCTCTCTTTTAAGCTCAAGATTACACATTTGTTTTTTTCTATTTCTTTCTCCTCCTTTGCGAATTTCTTTCTCTGGAGTTTAAGTTCAAGCTTTCGTATTTCCATTTCTTTTGTTCTTTTTCTTTTCCCTTTTTCTCCAATTTGATTTTTAAAATTTCCTTTGCGTTTTCGAGTTCAAGGGCGAAAACGTCCCAGATTTGCAATAAGTGTGGCAGTGGGCAGGAAAAAGAACTATTTACCCGCCGGAAACAATGATGGCTTTTCCCGCTGTATCGCCCCAATCCCACCTCATTGATCATGCATTCCCGGAAAATACACTGGGACACTGGGTCGCTGATGGGGTGGGTGGGGGGGGGGGGGGGGGGGGGCGGGTAGCGGTGGGGGGGGTTGGGTGGGGGGTCATCAGCTCATTCAGCCGCCCCACCGTCGCCTCAGGCCTTCAGTAAACCAGGCGCCTTATTTAAAGGCTGCCCCTGCAAAGAGCTAGTGTTCTTCAAGGGATAGGAAGCTGCTGCAAAATCATGGCTGCCAAAGGGAGGAAACATGCTGCCCCCAGATTTAGCAACGCCTCTCACGAATGCCTACTGGGCACAGTGGAGGCCCACCCCAATATCCTCTACCCCTGCCCTGGGCAACAGCCAGCAAGCAAGGGCGCCA